>NW_022436951.1:6264107-6318817 GCF_009761245.1 Sapajus apella | reverse complement strand
GGTTTCTCACAGTACAGTCTTTAGGCCCTGTGCATTAGAGTCCTAGGTGTGGTTCAGCCCTACCAGCCAGAATCTCTGGTAGTAAAAGTCAGGGAATCTCTTTTTTCAGCAAGCTCCTTGGGAAATTCTTAAGTACCCCAAAGTTTGGAAGAACTGTGATAGATTAAACTGTGGTAGCGTATTAATCATTCACACACAAGAAGCAAGAAACTCTCCAGGAGATTATTATGAACTCTGAATGTTCCTGTGTATTTCTACCCCAGTTCTCTTCAGTAAGCTCTAGTCTTTGGCAGCTTGGCTCCAGGAAGCACAGATTCCAGGTGGGAGGGCCTCTGGCCACTACAATGCAGCAGGATTCCTAGAAGCCAAGCACACCGCGTGTCTCCTCTGAGAGGCACAGAGCCTCCCAGGGCTTATTGTGGGGAAAGATCAAGTTCCTGTTAAAGCCACTGTCCCCTGTGGCTACACTAACATATGCCAAGCTCAGCCCCAGGCCATGTCCCAGGCCAGAAGACTTGGCTTTCTCCTCAGTATTGGGATTTATCCTTTCCCAAACCCAAAAAGACTTAAGTTTCTCCATGCCCTCTGTAGACGTGCCAAGATGGGGCCTCATCCCTACCTGGGCTAGTGTTCAGTAGATGAGGCTGAGGTTTTAAAGCACTGCAGCAGTGAGTCTGTGCGAATCCTCTCCTTTTATTTACCTTTTTGTTAGGCTTATCTTGAAATTCGTTGGAGTATAACTCCCAGTAGGCGTAGCTACAATGGGGCGTATGCTCCCTCTCCCCGAGCAGCTCAGGAGGAGATTGGAATGTGGTTCTGAGTAGATGGAGAATCTCATTAATCCATGTGGGTAGGGCTGGTGGAAAAATAAACGGTTTTAGTACATGGCAAGCTTGAAAGACCTATAGAATTTTCTGAAATTCTCTTCAAAGCATGCAATCGAGTACTCTCAAGTTGCAGGAACTCTGCTGTAACATGACTTTCGTTGGCTCAGAGTACAGGGTTGCAGAAGACCTCACTGGGCCCCAGTCAAGGGAGTCAGATTAGCAGAAGTACTGGATAAGAACATAGTGTCGTTGAGAATGTGGTCCTGGAAAAAAAGATCTCAAAGGTAATCATGCGGCAGGATTTCAAACCACAGCAGGCCAGGCCAGGGAAGTTCCTGATGAGAGGAGAAACTGACCCTCATGGGACCAGGTGACTATAACACAGGCTGAACATTCCAGAACCCAAGGCAAGGCTCACACAGGCAGAATTGCTTCTGGGCCCATTGCCAAGTCCAGCCACTCTGACACTGCCCAGGAAAGCTATGGAATCCTTCCTTCCTATAAGGACATGGCCAATTACGCATTCATGAAGCACTTCACATATGCAGAAAAGCATGAGTGGCCCAGGCATGTGGCTCATGTCTGTAATCCCAGTACTTTGGAAGACTGAAGTGGGCAGACCACCTGAGGTCAGGAGTTCAAGACCAGCCTGGCCAACATGGCGAAACCCAGTCTCAACTAAAAACACACACACACACAATTAGCTAGGGTGGTGGGTGTCTGTAATCCCAGCTACTGAGGAGGCTGAGGTAGGAGAATCACTTGAACCCAGGAGGCAGAGGTTGCAGTGAGCTGAGAGCATACCACTGCACTCCAGCTTGGGTGACGAGAGTGAAACTCCATCTAAGAAAAAAAGAAAAGAAAGAAAGAAAAGAATAGCATGCATGGTTCTTCAGTGTAGGGAGCTGGAAAGAAATGAAATAGTGTCTCTGCCATGAAAGGTGTTTATGTTAAATGAGAGGTCAAAAATGTGACTATGAGAAAAATAATATGTAAGCATAAAATTAGCTATTAATGTGGTACCAACACAGTAAATGTGATTTAAAGAAAGGGACTCATAGAGGCAAAGAATGTTTTTTTTTTTTTGAGACAGAGTCTCGCTCTGTTGCCAGGCGCCAGGCTGGAGTGCAATGGCACGATCTCGGCTCACTGCAACCTCCACCTCCCAGGCTCAAGCAATTCTCCTGCCTCAGCCTCCTGAGTAGCTGGGACTACAGATGCGCACCACCACATCCAGCTAATTTTTGTGTTTTTTAGTAGAGATGGGTTTTCACCATGTTGGCCAGGATAGTCTCAATCTCTTGACCTTGTGATTCACCCACCTCGGCCTCCTAAAGTTCTGGAATTACAGGCATGAGCCACTGCACCCAGCCCAAAGAATGTATTTTAATGATAATTATACTTCAAAAGAAAATGGTTAAGATGAAGAATCTAAAAATTAATTATTGGCTAACTTGTAGGCTGGTAGCTGGCACAGGTGTGTGTGTATGCATGTATGTGTATGCGCATGCATGTGTATATGTATGTGTGCATGTGTGTGTGCGTGTGTGTTGGCACCACTGTGCAAGCACCCCAGAAACATGAAACCTGAGCCACGTCCATCTCTCCGTCTCTCCTTAGGGTTTGTTTCTTTGCCATGGATTTTTTTCTCTCCCACTCTCCCTTCCTCCCCTTCATCTTCATGCATCCCTTGCCTGTGCCCTTGATCACTGGTGGAAGAGATTGGAGAATGTGTTTTCCCTCCTACTGACTCCTAGCTCTTGCTTTGCCCTGCACCCTCCTGCTCCTTCCACTCTTGTACCTGGCCAGACCTCAGCTGCACATCTTGCTGCAAGTGTTTGGGATTATTTCCCAGTGTGTGGTAAGGAGGTGAATCCCAGTGCCAGCAATTCCATGCCGTCTCTGGATCCGAATAAGTTGGCAGCCAAAGAAATTCAGGCCAATGCAATGAAACCTTCCAGGGAGCCAGCCACTCTTGGATCACTCTGTGGCTCCGACTCACACTTCACCCCTACGCTTGTTTTCTTCTTCCCTACAACAGCAAACAAATTATACATGAATTCTAAGCACAGGCCTGGTGAAGGGTGTTGTGGCTTCTATTGCTCTTTCTTCTCTGAATCTATTGCTTCTCCCCAGGACCTCCCTGGCTGGGATGGATGTCATGTGAATAAGAGTACAAAGCAGAGCCCAAAGTCCTAACCATGTTAGGATTCAAGGGCCTACTTGCCCCTTGGTGTAGGTCAGTTAGGCATTAGCCCAGGGCCTTGCTTAGAGTCCCTGTTCAATAAATACAGCAAATATCTATCAACTGTTTCATGCAGGCTCCAAAAATGAGCCATGGGAAAAAGAAGTCACCTCTCCTAAAACTTGCCAACTTCCTGGAGCATCTGAGAAGTTGCAAGATGGCAGTGGTGACTATGTCATTGCTGTTATGGTCTGGGTGGAGTAGGTCCACCTGGCTGCACTTATTGGTACTAATGACATCAAGGATCGGTCCCCAAAAGGCCAGCAGATTTTGCATAACAGAAAATGTGCTGTGTGCCCTGAATTCCCCTGTTCTCAGTCAAGGACTATGGAGAGTGGCCTTGGTCTGGCCTCGACAAAGCGTAGGCTGGTTTAGGTCATGTTCATCTGGGAGAAAGGGAGGTGGGAGACTTCAAAGGAAACATCTCACTGAGGGCTACTGGCAGCAGCAGGAAATAAATAAAAGAAAACACATTCGCGTCATAACTGTTTCCTCCTATTCTCTCCCAAACCATCAATCATAGATCAGGCCCATGTCAATGCCACCCCCATCTCTTGGGCAAATATTCCTTTATTAATTTTCTGGTATACAGCTACTTGCTTTACTGGACCAGGGACAAAGAGTTGCTCCCACACATACCTACACACAGGCTGTGAGACATTGGATAGGTTACTTAACCTCTTTCAGCGCCCGGTTTCTCATTCATCAAGTGACAGAATAAAAACATACACATCACAACCCTACATTGGGACAATTAAGTCAGGCAAAGCAGGCAAAATTACCTAGGTCATTTGTAAATTGACGTGAAACTGCCATCATTGTTTCTCAGGTAGATTTCTATTCCAGAAAAGAAGTGCTTTTCAAATGCTTCCTACTCAGTGATAAAAGCTATCCTCACCAAAAGAGAATGGAAGGAAGTTTATCAGAGACCCGAGAAGGGTAGTGGGGAGGTGGGGGGAAGGTGGGGATGGTTAACAGATACAAAACAAATAGAATGAATGAATAAGACCTAGTATTCCACAGAACAGCAGGGTAACTGTAGTCAGTAATAATTTAATTGCACAGTTTAAAATAACTAAAAGAGTATAACTGGATTATTTGTAACACAAAGGATAAATGCTGAGGGGATAGATACCCCACTTCCAGCGTGCGATTTCTATGCAATACACCCCTGTATCAAAACATCTCATGTACCTCATAAATATGTATACATACCTACAAAAATTAAATTTTTTTTAAAGATTAAAAAAAAAACTATCTTCTGCAATTCATGGGAATCAAGCCAGCTTTAAAGAGGGATAAGTTGTGCTTGTAGCCTGGATGTGTGTATGGTAATTATAATTATGTGGATATGTGCTGACAGCATCAGGGCTGGGCTAGGCATATATACTTTTTTTAACCTAGGGCAGAGTTTCGCCAACGGTCTTGATACTATTCACCTGGGATACTTGCTAAATACAAATTTCCCAATCCATCCCAGTTTCTCTGAATCAAGTCTTAGGGGAAGAGGCCTAGAAAATAGGTGAATGATGTGGGAAGTAGAAAAGTTCTTCTTCAAAGTTTCATAAGTGTTAGAAATAATAGTTTGTTTTAAAGACTTTCTTCAAAGCCTTCTTGCTTTTTGCTAATAACTCTTTGTTAAGCCCTGTCCTATGTAGCTGTTAAACATGCTTGTTGGCACATAGTACATTCTATACCCTTGTACTTTAACCAAGATATCCGTTCTGGACGTGCTCACCGGCATGTCCCAGCTCTCAGCTTATGCCCTTCCTTATTTGGACTTCTCCATTACTTTTACTTGTTTAGAAAAGTTTTAAGTTGTTAGCCAGTTGAGTTTTAGTTTAGATTGCCAGGTCTGGCTCCAGCCAACGGCGTTCAAACACAGCAGTAAGGACAACCCCAAAAGCACAAGGGATAAATATGTCTGCTCTTCCTTTGTTCCCTGTACTCTCATGGCAAAATGGCTGGCAAGAGTACCCTTCCTGCAGGAAGTAAAAATTGCTTTGCTGAGAGATCTTCTGTATCAGTACTGATTTTTCTTCGTGACATCAAGCATCTGTTTCCAGCAATGATAACATCTGGATTTTGAGAAACACTGCCTAAAGTTTCTCAGATGTTACCTGAAAACCTTGTTTTACCTGAGTTATCTGAAAACTCTGTTTTTAAGAAATGAAGATTGCCAGACAGATCCACCCTAACTCAAAGGATTTTAGTTTGAGAACCCTAGAGTGAGACTTGGAATTTCCATTTCTACTTAGCACCCTCAGTTGACCCCCAAGAAATGCTGCTCCAAACCTCTGAAATGGCCCCAGGGAATGGAGGTTGATTCCTACATATTGCCATCTCCCACCTCCTATGCCTGAACCAGACACTTGCTTGAACTTTCTTGTGGCTATTAAGAAGGGTTGACTAGTTATAAAAAGGGAAAACCCTGAGCCTTTCCAAGCCTGAGGAGGGAAAGCTGTAAAGTAGGATAGGTGGCCTGAGGTGCTGAGATAAGCCAGGACAAGCTAGTGTCCATAGAAGCTGCATTCCTCCGGCTCCTTTCCGAGGCTCCACTTCCTTTAAGCTTTAACCAATTCACATGCACCACTGCCCCTAGGAACTGCTCCTTTACCCTGGTTCTGTAGATGTGTACAAGGGCCTGGCCACTAGTCGACATCCTGGGAAGCCGGCGAGTCTTCCTTTGGCATCCGTTCTCGGAGCTCCTGCCCGAGATCCCATCCCCACGGGGCCTGCAGACTCATCACTAAGGACAGAAACTCTCAGGGCACATGATATAGTCCCCTCTCAAGTATATTCCCATCTCCCAGCAAACAGCCATTAATTATGAAAATGTGGGGAAGGGGGGCATTTTTTCCTTCCCTAAGTTCCTGTCAGCAGTAAATAAGAATTTCTGTCCTCTCCAATGTATTGAAGCAAAAGTTGCTACTTCCCAGCCACCTCTCATTGGTTTCTCCCTAAGTGATAACAAGGGTCAGTCTAGTAATGTAGGAAGGTTGTTCTTGCTGGGTCTCTGCCCTCAGCCGCAGGAATTTATCTAAGGGACAGCTTGTGCCCCCTGTTACTGTGCACTCTGGAGATCCTGTGGCTTGTCCCTTTCGCAATATGAATGTTAAGGTATGGATCCAGAAATACAGTAGAGAAAAGCTTGCTTCAAAGTATAAGAGGGCATGAGGACTCACCATTTGTCTTTAAAAGATGAAGGGGTAAACTTACTCCTGCCATTCCATTCACCATCTGCTTTAACCTCTCTTTTGAAACCACTATCATATCAAAGTGCGGGACGAACACAGACCCTGAGTCCCTGAGCGTGGGGTGCCAGTGGGCAGACTCACTGGCTAACGAACTACAGAGACTCCAAATTGAACCCACAGCCCATCTATCAATATTGACTCTTAGAGTTAATTTTTCTTGGTCACCAACAAAAGATTTTTTTAAAAATGAAGGCAGGTGACTTCTAGTAAACTTTGCAGATTAAACACGACTACCTACTTTCTTCCCCTCCTAAAACCACTAAAAATGCTAAAAAAGATTTTTTTTTTCTTAAGCCACAAATCTAAAACACTGATAGTCCATGAGAGGGGGCATGAAGAGCAAAATTTTGAAGGCAGAAAATGCACAAATGCATTCCGTCAACCAGAAAGCTGAGACGCAATTTCATTTGCAACAAGAGATCCTCAAAAGCTTAAAAATTAGCAGCCACTGATAGGGACCGAAAGGAGTGGCTGAAATAAGCAGGGGTGGCTGAAAGTCTATATTTTAGAGTCAGACCCTCCAAGCTACTTGCAGGGCAGTCATGTCACACAATTTGTGGCTTTTCTCTTAACAAATCTCAGAGACCTCTGTGATTCTTTAAACTAAGTGCATTTACTGCCTTAAAATTTTTTTTTTCTTACAAGGAGAAAGGTAAGGTGGGAAGAAGAGATTCTCCACAGACGAGTATGTAGAAAGTCAATTTCTCATCTTCCTCTCCTCTCTGGATCTGATCTTTTTAAGTCCAACACACTGTCAGTTGACAATCTGAAAGGAACAGTGCCGCAGTGTGAGGAAATTTCACGGTGAGGACAGTTGGGTGCGGTAGCACGTTACTCAGGCCCATCCAGGCTCTCCCCTCCTGCCAGGACACGGGCCCTACTAGAGTCTCTGACCCTCAAGGCTACTGTTTTTCTGGCCAGCACAGCTGACTTCCATGACCCTGGCCAAAGCTGAGATCATTCGTTAGCTACACGCCGGTCCTGGAGAAGGCCCTCTCCCGGGCCAGCCAAGGTTCCTCTTTGGAATAGAAGCCTGCCGAGTCACATTCCTCACCACCTACATGCTAGAAGCCCATATTTTCTAAATCACTCTTGTTGATGCGCATCAAGTCTCTCCTTGCCTGAGCGTCCACCCAATCTCTCCATTTTCAGAAAGCCCATTCTGGGTTAGACATAGGCTCATCCTTTCTTGGCATTTTCTCCTCTTCAAAGTGGCTCCCTCCCAACTGTGCCTCAGGCCAGCCTTGCCATGCCAGGTCCCATTTGGGACTCTTTTGCTCCAAAACTCTGAAATCTCCATTTTCAAGGACAAGAAAATGATGTAGCTCTGGGAAGCCCAGTGCACTTAAATTGCAGCGCTTTAAACTCTGAGGATTGTGTCTAATTTGCATTTTAATGCATAAACTTCTGGTGGCTTATCTGAACCCTTGTCACCATCTTTGGGAGAGGGAGTTATAAAAGCATGCTTACTTGAAAGAAGAGCTTAGTGGTCATTTCATTTATGGGGACTGTAATGTCTCTGGGTGCTTCTCCTTAGGATAGCCTATATTCTAGTCTCCTATCTGGGACTCCAGTCTACGTTCTCTGGGTAGAAATCACGAATGTAAAATAGTACTAATCCCCAGCTATTTTTCATACTCTTGGCCCCACAGCAGCTTACTGGAAATGATTCCCTGAAGAGCCAGATAGTCATTAAGACTGTGTGCTCTGGGGTGTGGAATCCTGACTCAGCTGTGTGACCTTGAGCAAGTTACTTAACCTCAGTTTATTCATCTGAAAATAACAAGAGTATTTGTCTCAGGGATTTTTATACTAGTTAATCTGAGTATGTGGTCTGAATGGTACCTGGCGTTGAGTAAATGCTCAATAAATACTAACTATTATCATGAGCTCTTCCTGTCCTCAACTAAAACCCACATGGCCCCTCTGTTGAGCACTGTGCCTGGTGTGTGCAGCTCTCGTTGCCTTCATCACCCTGCAGCCTCCCCCAGCTGGACGGTGGTCTCCTGAGGACAGTGCTGTATCTTAATCCTCTCTACATTCCCCAATATCTGGCACAGAGCTCAGTGTTTTGTAGATGTACAATAACTGTTTGTGGAATAAATACCTTTCAGAGAAGATGGAATGGCAGGCAGTTCTGAACTACTCAGCAGGTTTGATCAGGCTGCCAAAGCAACGTGAAATAATTCTTGTTATCTTCCCTTCCTCAATTGGTCCTTAACTTTCAGGGACTCTGGCCACCCCATCTGTGTCCCCAGGGAGATTTTCCCATTTGATTTTAACTTCTTTCTCCTGAGGAAGGAGTGGTGAAATGCCTGTGGGGAGGAGGGATGTTGGAAGAAAGAGGGAGAGAGGGAATTGATCCAAATAGGGTGGAGCCTGATCAGCAAGGCAGTCAGTTCATCGCTTTGTGTTCTGTGACCTTTTGAGGACGTCATTTTTTAAGACTTCTTCTCAGCAAGAGCACTCTGCCTCTTCCAAACTCCCCTTAGCATTGTTGTACCACCCTGGAGTCTGTTGACCACAAAGTTTGTTTACAAATACTATGGCAACCCCAGGAGCTCTGGCAAATCTATTGCCAGCAAATAAAGCACAAGGCTGGAATCACCAATGTGCTCTGGACTCATAGCCTTACTGATAGGGTTTCTAGAGCATCTGTTTTATGTTCCTGAGCAAGCATTTCATTGTGATTTGCAGAGTGTTTTATTTTTTCCTTTAAAGGTCCCATATCCCTCTCGTAAGGGACATTTTAAAAAAACGTTATTCTTGCCAGTAACCCCATTACAGTTTAGTTCCGGAGCTTTACTGGGTGGGGGGATTTTCAACTATCTTTCCGATGTTCTGGGTTTACTGGAACTGTGTATGAAATGTGAGTTTTTATTCTAGCCCTATCCTCTTTGCCTTACCTGTTTAGTTCAGTTGCAGATCCTGATATAAGGACTCAAGTATGAGAAGTTTTGGAGGCAGGTGATCCCATGGAACACTGGAGGAGAAGAGAGGAAATAAACAAAGAGGAGGCAATGAATAAATGGTGTACAGCTAATATCTGCTGTAACTGGAGCATGAATCCATTTGGAAACACAAGGAGTCAGTTAGAATCAGTGCCTCTGAGTTATCAAGCCCCAGGGGCAAGGGAGCCGAAAAATCTGTACACCAGCTTTCATCAGTCCCTGGTTGAGGACTACTGGGTAGTGGAAATGGAACTAATCTTCAGACACCTCTCACCTGCTGAAAGAAAGCCCTAGGGTGTGAGAAGTCTGGAACGACAAGAGTGAGGCCAGAGGGGACATGGGCAGGACACCAAGAGCGACCCCTCTAGACACCCTCCTCAGCCTCATGCCCAAGACTGGGGGTTCTGTTCTTTGTTTCTGTGTGTTTCCACCTTTCTTCTCCCAGACAGAATGACTGATGGTGACATGCACATGGGATTTGTCCTCTCCCAGTAACTGTGGGTCACATGTGATTGTATATGCAGCACCCACATGGGACAAGAAAGGATTAGGTCTTGCTAGTCATCCACACACATACTTCTATCTTTTATTTCAAAGTTCTTCAGATAGTTCAATATAATCATTCTGTCCTGTTGAGTCTTTGCTTCTCCAGGCTGAATGTTCCCTGATGCCTTCATGAGTAAATAGAGTAACACCACCTAGTTTTTGTACAATGCTTTAATTTCTTATGAAACACAGAGCATGGTCATGCCACAGCTACCACTCACTCTGAGCCCTCCCGTGTCTCCCTGTAATGGGGCTATGCTGCTGGCTTTAAATGTGGAGGAAAAGGCCCATGAGCCGAGGCCTCCAGAATCTAGAAAAAGCAAAGAGGCTGGGCACGGTGGCTCACGCCTGTAATCCCAGCACTTTGGGAGGCTGAGGCGGGTGGATCATGAGGTCAAGAGACGGAGACCATCCTGCTCAACATGGTGAAACCCCGTCTCTACTAAAAATACAAAACATTAGCTGGGCATGGTGGCGCATGCCTGTAATCCCAGCTACTCAGGAGGCTGAGGCAGGAGAATTGCTTGAACCCAGGAGGCAGAGGCTGCGGTGAGCCGAGATTGTGCCATTGCACTCCAGCCTGGGTAACAAGAGCAAAACTCTGTCTCAAAAAAAAAAAAAAAAAAAGCAAAGAAATGCATTTTCCACAGAGCCTCCACAAAAAACCAACCCTAATGGCGTTTTGACTTTAGCCCCGTGAGACTTATTTTTCATAATTATGTTGTTTTTAAGTCTCTAAGTTTTTGATAATTTGTTATAGCAACAATGTGAAATTTAAATAAATGGGAAAAGATATATTATGTTAGCATTAATCAAAATAAAGCTTGTGTGGCTATTTTAATATTAGATGGTAGATTTAACAGCAAAGAATACTGTCAGGGACAGAAAAGATCATTACATAAGGATAAATGGGTCAAGAGAACATAACAATTCCAAAACTGTACACATCTAATAACAGAGCTTCAAAAATACATGAAACAAAAACTGACATAACTACAAAGAGAAAAATTTTTAATTCATAATTGTCAGATTTCAATGTCTGTCTCTCACTAATTGATGGGAAAAACAGACCGTAAATAAAAAAGATATAGACCTCTTGAACAACAGTATCTGTCAACTTGTCCTAATTGGTATTTATACAACACTCCACACAATAACAACAGAATATACAGTATTTCCAAGTGCACTTAGAGCACTTATCAAAGTAGACCACATTCTGAGCAATAAAACAAATCTGTATATATTTAAGAGAACTATATTATACAAAGGATTTCTATTATACCGACTTCTAATTGAATTCCATTGTGGGATGCAGCTAGAATGGAGAGATGCAAGTATAGCAGTAGTCATCTGTATTAGAAGGAAGAATGTTTCCGAATCAGTGACTTCAACTTGCACCTTAAGAAATTTAAGAAAGAGCAAATTAAAGCAAGGAAGTAAAGCAGAAGGAAGTAATAATAAATATCAAAGCAAAAATCAACAAATATACAGCAGAAAAGCAATAGAGAAAAGCAATGAAAGCAACAACTCTTGCTTGAGAAGATAAATAAACATTGATGAATAAATAATAAAACTAATGAATCTCAACCTAGAAAGATCAGGGGAAAGTAGAGAAAACAAATATAATTCATATTAGAAATCAAAGAGATGACTGCACCTCAAATTCTGCAGACTTTTAAAAATAATAAGGAAATATCATGAGCAATTTTATTACAATAAATGCAACAACTTAGATAAAATGGACCAAGTCTTTGAAAAATACAAACTAATACAAACTAATACTAATACAAAGTCTTTGAAAAATACAAACTAACGATTCTTTCTGCACAGAAAAGAAACAACAGAATGAAGCAGCAACCTGTAGAATGGGAGTAAACATTTGCAAACTATTCACCCAACAAGGAACTAATATCTAGAATATACACGAAATTCAAACAACTGAACATCCAGAAAAAAAAAAATCCCATCCAAAAACTGGCAAATGCTCTGCCTATGCATTTCTCAAAAGAAAACATACAAATGGCCAACAAGTATGTGAGAAAATGCACACTACCACTAATCCTTGAGGAAAAGGCAAAAAACAACTACAGTGAGATATAATCTCACCCCAGTTAGGATGGCAATTATTAAAAAGACAAAAAATAACAAATGCTGGTGACAACTGGGAGAAAAGGGGAACTCTTATACACTGTTGGAGGGAATGTAAATTAGTATAGCTGTTATACTGTTATGATATAATAACTATTGCATTTTTGTCATTACTTTTAATGGCAAAAACCACAATTAAAAGTAATGACAAAAATTGCAATTACTTTTGCACAAACCAAATAGAAAACAGTAAAAGGTTCTTCAAACAACTAAAAATAGAACTACCATATAATCAGCAATCTCACCACTGAGTATTTACCCAAAGGAAATGAGTGTATCAAAGAGATATCTGCACCCCTATGTTTATTGCAGCACTATTTACAATAGCAAGATATGGAATCAACCTAAATGCTCATCAACAGATGAATGTCAAAGGATTATAAAACATTCAACTATAAAGACACATGCACACATATGTTTATTTTGGCACCGTTCACAATAGCAAAGTCTTGGAACCAACCCAAATGCCCATCAAAGATAAACTGGATAAAGAAAACGTGGCACATATATACCATGGAATACTACGTAGTCACAAAAAGGATGAGTTCATGTCCTTTGCAGGGCCATGGATGAAGCTGGAAACAATCATTCTCAGCAAACTGACACAAGAACAGAAAGCCAAATACTGCATGTTCTCACTCACAAGTGGGTGTTGAACAATGAGAACACATGGACACAGGGAGGGGAACATCACACACCAGGGCCTGTTGGAGCGTTGGAGGGCTAGCAGAGGGACAGCAGGTGGTGGGGGGGATTGGGGAGGGCTAATATTAGGAGAAATATCTAATGTAGGTGACAGGGGGATGGATGTAGCAAACCACCATAGCACATGCATATACCTATGTAACAAACCTGCAATGTTCTGCACATGTACCCCAGAACTTAAAGTATAATTTAAAAAAAAAAGATGAATGGATAAAGAAAATGTGGGACCAGGTGGGTGGCTCACGCCTTTAATACCAGTACTTTGGGAGGCCAAGGTGGGCAGATCACCTGAGGTCAGGAGTTTGAGACCAGCCTGACCAACATGGTGAAACTTCGTCTCTACTAAAAATTAAAAAAAAAAAAATTAGCTGGACATGGTGGCACATGCCTATAATCCCAGCTACTGGGGAGGCTGAGACACAAAAAATGCTTGAACTTGGGAGGTGGAGGTTGCAGTGACCCGAGATTGCACCACTGGGTAACAGAGCGAGACTCCACCTCAAAAAATAAGAAAAGAAAATGTGGTAGATATACACAATGGAAGACGATTCAACCATAAAAAAGAATGAAATCCTGTCATTTGCAGCAACATGGATGAGCCTAGAGGACATTATGTTAAATGAAATAAGTCAAGCACAGAAAGACAAATACCACACATTCTTACTCCTATGTGGGAGCTAAAAAAAATTGAGCTCATAGAAGTAGAGAACAGAACTGTGGTTATCAGAGGCTGAGAAGAATAGGAGGGAGGGAAGGATAGAGAGAGGGTGATTAGCAGACAGGAAATTACAGGCAGATAGAAGGAAAAAGTTTGTGTTCTATAGCACTATAGGGTGACTACAAATAATAATTTATTGTATATTTTCAAAAAACCAGAAGAGAGGGTTTTGAATGTGCACCAAAAAATGGTCAATATTTGAGGTTATAAATATGCTGATTACCCTGATTTGAAAATTGCACATTGTATACATGTACTAAAAGATCACTCTGTATCCTATAAATATGTACCATTATGTGTCAACTAAAAATAAAAGAAAAAATCTTATCAAACTGTACACTTAATCACATGTGGTTATTTTGTGTCGATTATACCTCTATGAAAGTGTGTGATTTTTTTCTTTTCAATGTGAGGGTTTTTAAAGCTTGAATTTGAAGGACCATCCAGTTTTATTAAAATCGAGAGCCACTTGAAACCAGGGGATGTGTCCTGTCCTGCATATTTATGTGCAGTGTGCAGAGTTCTGTCCTGAGGAGGAAAGGAGAGGTGGACAGAAAGGGAGGGCACAGGCAGCAAGTTTAGCCGGAGCTACCAGAACTGCTACCTACACAAAAAACTGCTTTCACTTGCCACCGCTCCCCAGGCAATACACAGGATACAAAGTGAGTGAAATCCATTTTCTTTACTCTTGGCCTGACATAAATATTCACTGGCCTGAAGCAGAAGAACTTGTTCCAGCTAGCTTGCCAGTTACACCATCCTGGCCAGGCCACACGCTTAGCAAGCTGTATTCCAAGTCACTGTGTCCTGGCTAAGCCGCCAAGGGCATTGCTTGGGACCTTGCTATATGCAGCCCAGAGATTTGCATTTCTTAGCTGGGGGACTCCAGCAAAGAAATCAGTTCGGGTGCCTGAATCTGACATGGAAATGTTATTTGATCCAGGAAGCTAATCGAGGTGTTACAACTCCTTTGCAACTGATCTGATTTTACTTTAGAAGTATTTTCCTCCAGCCTAGACTTGGCTCGGGTGGCTTAGAAATCAGGAGAACTGTATGTGGGTAAAAAGTAAGCAGGTCTAATGTTGACTGAAAAGAACCCAAGGCCTCTGTGCATAGGGATATAATAATTGCTCTGGGCGTCACGCCTCCCTCCATCCCTCCATCCGCTGGTCAGTGTGGAGTTTCCTTCCACTGGGGTGGGGAACAGAGCTGCTGGGAATGCCCTCAGAAATGCCATCACGGTTGCCACTGGCAATCCTTTCTTGTGCAATGTCCTTTCTCAGGAAGATGAATACAGGCTGCACATAACCAAGTGTCAATCAAACACTCAGCAACACCCGGTCTCATTAAGCAGAAACTAAAAGGACCCTGAGGAGAAATAAATTTGACTAAATCTGGAATTCAGGGGAGAACCCAGGAAAGGGAAGGAACTTCCTGCCGCATAGGGGCCACTTTCAGGAAAAAACCCTGAAGCCCAGCACATACATTTTCCTCCCTCCCAAATACCAAGGCTATTTTGAATTTCATCTCTTTGTCCATCTGTTGCACCAGCAAAATCCCTGATTTGAGAGCCATGGGCAGAAAAAAATGCTGTAAGTAAAGGTCTGTGCAGGACAGCATCACACTTGCTTCTTTTAGAACAGATGTGTTTGCAGAGAAGGAACAATACACCAGAGTTTTTCTAATCTATATCTGACTCTGATTAGTTGTGAAACCTCAAAACAAGAAGATTGGACTCTGGTTTTCAAATTGTAAAGTTCTATAATCCATGATTTAAAAAAATGCACCTCTGATTGCTCTCTGGAGCTCTGAGCTCTTAGGAAATCAGTCAGAATCCAGCAAAAAATAAAAGTTGTCCATGAAGGACAGCTGTTCTATTTTGATTTATTTTTGGGCATTTTATCTTTTGTGTAAAATACTTGGCACATAATGACAAAAGAATACTTGTAAGTCCCTTTTTGCAGACGAGAAAACTCAGGTCTTGCTATCAGTGGTTGAGTTGGAGCCTCATCCTAATCAGTTCAGGGGTAAAACTTAAGTCATTTTCGCTGCTATTTGTCCCTGCTGCCCTGCCGTTATAGTAGTCCAGAATTTGACCCATGGAATTGGGCAGAGTTTGTTCAGGTTGTAGGAATGATTCAACAGAAACTGAAAATAGTGTCTTTTGTTTACAACAGTTTGTGGAAAATATCAAGAGTGTAGGTAGGTTCTGTGGGCTACGCAGATAGATGCATTTTGTACCCCCCACAAAATGCATATATCGAAGAAGCCACTAACCCCCAATGGGATGGTATTTGGAGATAGGGCCTTTGGAAAGTAACTGGGCTTAGATGAGTTCATGAGGGTAGTGGCTCATTATGAGATTAACGCCCTTGTTAAAAGAGAAAGCGACAGGGAACCTCTGTCATTGAGGAAGGGAATATTAAAAATACTGAGCATTTACCTGAAGGCAAGTGTGTCACCAAAGAAACCTAGAAACCATTAATGAAATGTTGGTTATTCCCTGCAACCTGTCAGGTGAGGAGGTGAGGCTCATGCAGATTAGATGTGTTGCAGAAAAACAAGGAACCAGTATTTTCTTTGCACAATTGACTAGGAGTAAATAAATTATCACCACATTGAATGATGAAAACATTTTTCAAAAAGCTGCTGTGTTGCCCCTGACAGATGTTTTTCCTATTCTTTGTACTAGTTTCCGACCTTGAATGCATTATAACCAGCGACAGTTATCTTAAAGCTAATCAGAGGTCAGGAGTTTGAGACCAGCCTGACCAACATGGGAAACCTCATCTCTACTAAAAATACAAAATTAGCCAGGAGTAGTGGCGGCGCATGCCTGTAATCCCAGCTACTCAAGAAGCCAAGGCAGAAAATTGCTTGAACTCAGGAGGCGGAGGTAGCAGTGAGCCGATATCATGCCATTGCACTCCAGCCTGGGCAACAAGAGCAAATCTCCGTGTCAAAAAAAGAAAGAAAAGAAAAACAGATAACCAGTAGAAAAATGCTAATATAGGATAAATGCTTTTTAAAAAAAACACTGGAAAATAGAAGGGAAGCACAACCCATATAGGAAAAGACACAGTATACATAGCAATGAAAGAAAAAGGAAAAACATGTTTTAAAAAGAGGACATATATACCAACTATATCATACTCACAATAAAAATAAATAGCTTAATCTGCACTATTAGAGCTCGAGATTTTCAGAATATCTACAAATTCTACTTATATTTTATTTATCAAACATTTATCTAAAATGAAATCACAGAAAGTTTAGGAGTAGTAGGATAGGTGAAGATATGATAACTAAATGCAAACAAAAATATTTACTCAGCATCCATATGACATGGTAGAATTTACTCCTCCCCTCACAAATGAACAAGACAAAGAGGATGATTTATTTACAAAATTATTTATTTATTTTAAATTAACAGATAACATTGTATGTTTTTATCATGTACAACATGACATTTTGGAGTATTTATTGTAGAATGGTTAAATTTAAGTAATTAACAAATGCATTACCTCACATAGCAATGGTGGTGAGAGCACATAAGATCTACTCTCTTTACGTTTTTCAAGGATACAATATTTCATCCTTAACTGTAGTCACCTTGCTGTACAATAGAATTCTTGAAATTCATTGCTTCTATCTAACTATAATTATTATGACTGACCAAATCTCTCTCCTGTCTAACCATCCCAGCCTCTGCTAACCACCGTTATACTCTCTACTCCTATTGGATCAACTTTTTGCGCAGCACAGTAGTCCTCCCGTATACACAGTTTTGCTTTGCAGTGTTTCAATTACCTAGAGTCAACTATGGTGTGAAAATAGGTGAGTACAGTAAGTGTGTGTATACCACATGTTCTTTATCCGTTCAACCATTGATAAACACTTAGGTTGGTTCCATATCTTGGCTGTTGTGGATGGTGCTGTGATAATCATGGGAGTACAGATCACTCTTTGACATACTAACTTCATTTCCTTTTGATGTATACTCCATAGTGGGATTGCTGAACCATATGGCAGTTCTATTATTAATATTTTGAGGAACCTGTATTCTGTTTTTCACAATGGTTGTACCAGTTTACATTCCCACCAATGTATAAGGGCTTCCTTTTCTCCACATTGTTGCCAACACTTATCTTTTGTCTTTTTGATAATGGCCATTCTCACCGGGGTGAGGTGATATCTCCTTGCGGTTTTGATTTACATTTCCCTGATGATTAATAATGTTGAGCATTTAAAAAACATACCTGTTGGGAATTTGTAAGTCTTCTTTTGAGAAATGCCTCATCAGATCTTTTGCCCATTTTTAAATCAGGTTGTTGTTGTTGTTGGATTCAGTTCCTTACAATTTCCTTATAACTGCTTGTCAGATAAATAGTTTGCAAATATGTTTTTCTATTTAAAGAAGGTAATTTTATAAGAATCTTAATCATGATAATACTCACAAAAGCCAATTAAAAAGAAAACAAAAGAATTTTAATCATGAACCATTATGAATAGAATAGCACTCAGTTAGAGAAGGCAAAATCAATAAATAGGTGTGGTGCATCATGAAGAAAATAAGAGCACCTGTTTTGCAGTTTGACAAGTCAAATAATAAAAGTAAATAAATTGAAATAAAGGTCTGAATAAAACAGGAACGTTGAATAGCTATAGCTATAGTTACAGCCAAATTTTATTCCCTACAGGAAATGTATTATCCTTTCTGGAGCCCATTAAACATTTATAAAGATTGATCACGTATGGTAACCATAAAAATTATCAATAAATTCCAACTGTAGATACTGCAGAGGTAACATTCAGTTATTGGAACAAAACAAAACAAAAAATGTGACTAGTTTCCCAATTTATTCTATTAAGCCAGCATAATTTGATGGCAATCCTTGAGGAATGTATGACATGAATTCACTTAAAACATAGATGGAAAATTCTAAATATAGTATCAGAAAAGTTGAATTTAGTTGCATACTGAAAGAAAGAATGTACTGCGAACAACTGGCTTTATCTTAGGAACATAAAGCAGATTTACTTCCCATCTCTTATTATGGTATCTATAAATCAAAATAGAAAACTTCATGATCATACTAATAGAAGCTAAAAATGCATTTGATAATATTCTATAACCATTCCTGATAATAACTTTGGTAAATTAGAAGTAAAGAAAGCCTGCTTTAACATAGCGAACAATTGCAAAAAGAATGATTATTTAATCCTCACTAACATGCTAATGGTGGTCAATATTATTGTTTCTAATTTACAAATGATAAGCAAAGCCTAGAGATGTTACAACACATTCCGCTAGTAAATAGAATGGAAATCAAGCCAACACAATATTTGTATCAGTAAGAGTTCCACAGAAAAACAGAGCCAATAGGAGATATATACACTAAGAGATTTATTGCAACAAGTCCAGGCATGGTGGCTCATGCCTGTAATCCCAATACTTTGGGAGGCAAGGAGGACCGATCACCTGAGGTCAGGAGTTTGAGAGCAGCCTGGCCAACATGGTGAAACCCCGTCTGTACAAAAAATACAAAAATTGGCCAGGCATGGTGACCCACACATGCAATGCCAGCTACTTGGGAGGCTGAGGCAGGAGAAATGCTTGAATCTGGGAGGCAGAGGTTGCAGTGAGCTGAGATCTTATCATTGCACTCTAGCCTGGGAGACAGAGCAAGACCCCATCTCAAAAAATAAAAATTTAAAAATTTAAAAATATTTATGGCAACAAATTGATTTATGTAGCTCTGGGAGCTGGTTATAAGTGCAAAAATCTGTAGGCAGTCATTGGGAAAGGAAGGTACAGAAAGGAAGCTGCAGTCCGTGGATGGAAGTGTTTCTTCAGGGAAGCCTCAGTTTTGTTCTTAAGGGCTTTCAACTGATTCCGTCAGGCCTACCTATAGTATGGGGCATATCTCCCTTACTTAGTCAAGTAAGACTTAGTTTTTATAAAAAGTTTTTATTTGACTAGGTGCAGTGGCTCATGCCTGTAATCCCAGCACTTTGGGAGGCTGAGGTGGGTGGATCATGAGGTCAGGAGTTCCAGACCAGCCTGGCCAAGATGGTGAAACCCCATCTCTGCTAAAAATACAAAAATTAGCCAGGTGTGGTGGTGGGCGCCCATAATCCCAGCTACTCAGGAGGCTGAGGCAGAGAATTGCTTGAACCCAGAAGGCGGAGGTTGCAGTGAGCCGAGATTGTGCCACAGCCCTGCAGCTGGAGTGACAGAGCGAGACTCCATCTCAAAAAAAGTGGGGGTTTATTTTAGGTGCAAAGTGACATGTGCAGATTTGTTATATAGATAAAAACTGTGTCACGGGGGTTTGGTGTACAGATTATTTCATCATTCAGGTAATACACATAATACCCAATAGGTAGTTTTTCAATCCTTGTCCTCCTCTCATCCTCCACCCTCAGGAAGGCCTCAGTGTCTATTGTTCCCTTCTTTGTATCCATGTGTACTCAATGTTTAGCCTCACTTATAAGTAAGAAAATGTAGTATTTAGTTTTCTGTTCCTGCCTTAGTTTGATTAGGTTAATGGCTTCTAGCTCCATCCATGTTGCTGCAAAGGACATGATTTTGTTCTTTTTATGGCTGTGTACTACTCCATGGTATATACATATCACATTTTCTTTATCCAGTCTACCATTGATGGGCATTAAGGTTGATTCCATGTCTTTGCTATTGTGAACAGTGCTGGGATGAGCACATGCATGCATGTGTCTTTTTAGTAGAACAATTTCTATTCCTGTGGATATGTACCCAATAATGGCATTGTTGGGTCAAATGGTAGTTCTGTTTTAAGTTCTTTGAGAAATTGCCAAATGGCATTCCACAGTGGCTAAACTAGTTTACATTCCCACCAACAGTATATAAACATTCTCTTTTCTCTGCAGCCTCACCAGCATGTTATTTTTTGACTTTTTAATAATAGCCTTTCTGACTGGTGTGAGATGGTATCTCATTTTGGTTTTGATCTTCATTTCTCTTATGATTAGTGATGTTGAGCATTTTTTCATATGCTTCTTGGCTGTATATATGTCTTCTTTTGAGAAGTGTCTTTTTATGTTCTTTGTTCACTTTTTAATGGGGTTGTTTATTTTTTGTCTAAATTTCTTATGTATTCTGGATATTAGACCTTGGTTGGATGCATAGTTTAAAAATATTTTCTCCCATTCTGTAGGTTGTCTGTTTACTCTGAAGATAGTTTCTTTTGCTGTGTAGAATCTCTTAGTTTAATTAGGTCCCATGTGTCAATTTTTGTTTTTGTTGCAATTGCTTTTAGTGCCTTCTTCATGAAACCTTTGCCAGGACCTATGTCTAGAATGGTATTTCCTAGGTTTCTTCTTTATTTCTGGGCTCTCTTTGCTGTTCCATCGGTCTATGTGCCTGTTTTTGTGCCAGTGCCATGCTGTTTTGGTTACTATAGCCTTGTACTATACTTTGAAGTCAGGTAGTGTGATGCCTCCAGCTTTGTTCCCTTTGCTTAGGATTGTTTTGGCTATTCAGGCTCTTTTTGGGTTTTATATGAATTTTAGAATAGTTTTTCTAATTCTGTGAGAAAGAGTCATTGGTAGTTTGCTAGGAATAGTATTGAAACTGTAGATTGCTTTGGGCAGTATGACCATGTTAACAATATTGATTCTTCTTGTCTATGAGAATGGAATGTTTTCCTATTTGTTTGTATTGTCTCTGATTTTTTTCAGCAGCACATTCTCATTGCTGAGTTCGTTCACCTTCCAAGTAAGACTTTAATCCTACTTTAATCACATCTATAGAATCTTATTCTAAATATATTGTACATGCACCCAACATTGGAGCACCCAGGTTCATAAAACAACTACTCCTAGACCTACAAAAAGACTTAGACTGCCACACAATAATAGCAGAAGGACTTCAAAACCCCACTGAAGAATTAAGCAGATCATCAAGGCACAAAACTAACAAAGTAACTCTGGACTTAAATTCAACACTTGAACAACTGGACCTAATAGACCTAATAGACATCTACAGAACACTCCACGCATAAATTGTGGAATATGCTTTCTTCTCATCTGTACATAGAATGGACTTTAAGATTGACCACATGCTAGACCATAAAGTTAGTCTCAATAAATTTAAAATTATTGAAATCATACCAATTGTACCCTGAGTCCACAGTGGAATAAAAACATAAATCAATACCAAGATATCCCAAAACCACACAATTACATGGAAATTAAACAACTTGCTCTTGAATGCCCTTTGGGTAAACAGTGAAATTAAGGCAGAAATTTAAAAAAATGTTTTGAAATAAAGGAAAACACAAACACAACATACCCAAATCTCTGGGATGCAGTAAAAGCAGTGTTAAGAGAAAATTTATGGTGGTAAACACCTACCTCAAAAGGTTAAAAAGATCTCAAATTAACAATCTTAGATCACACCTAAAGGAACTAGAAAAACAAAAACAAACTAACCTCAAAGCTAGCAGAAGAAAAGAAAAAACTAAAATCAGGGCAGAGATGAATAAAATTGAGACCCAGAAATTCATACAAAAATCAGGAAAATGAAAACATTGTTTTTCAAAAAAATAAACAAGATCTTAGACCGCTAGCTAGAGTAACAAAGAAATAGAGAGAAGATTCAAGTAAGAACAATCAGAAATGACAAAGGTGACATTACAACCAATCACTCAGAAATACAAAAGACCCTCAGAGGCTATTATGAACACCTTCATACACACAAGCTAAAAAATCTGGAGGAAATAGATGTCTTTTGCAACTACTCGGATGGAACTAGAGGCCATTTTCCTAAGTAGTAACTCAGGAACAAAAAAGCAAATACCTCCTGTTCTCACTTGTAAGGGAAAGCTAAGCCATGGATACACAAAGGCATACAGAGTGGACATTGGAGACTCAGAAGTGGGGATGGTGGAAGGAGCTGAGGGACAAAAAAATCACCTGTTGGGTACAATGTACACAGTTTAAGTGACAGGTACACTAAAAGCCCAGACTTTACCACTATACAATTCATTCAAGTAACAGAAACCACTTGTACCCCTAAAGCTATTGAAATAATAAATAAATAGGGCGAGGCGTGGTGGCTCACGCCTGTAATCCAAGCACTTTGGAGGCCAAGGCAGGCGGATCACCTGAGGTTGGGAGTTCAAGACCAGCCTGACCAACATGGTGAAACCCCGTCTTAAAAATAATAATAAATAAATAAATAAATAAATAAATAAATAAATGCTTTCTTTCTTCTTAGCCATTATAATCAAGCAAGAAAAAAGAATAGAAGATATACCTACTGAAAAGAAAGAAACAAAGCAGTCCTTGTTCAGCAATGGTATGATTATATATGTAGAAAGTCCTAAGAAATCTACAAAAAGAATACTAAAACTAATAAAGGACAGTATAATAAAAGTCAATGTATAAAATTAATTTATATTTCTGTATACTAATAATGACATTAAAAATTGGAAGTTTAAAAACATCATTTAAATGTCACAAGCAACCTATTACAGGATCCATTTGGCAAAAAATACACAAGTCTTGCATACTGAAAACTACAAAACAATGGTGAAAATAATTTTAAAGACCCAAATAAAAAAGGTATACTATGTTTATGAATTGGAAGACTCAAATCGTTAAGATGTCATTTCTTTCCAAATTGATTTATAGATTCAATGCAGTTCCAATCAAAATCTAAGTAGTTATTTCTATAGAAATTGACAAGCTGATTCAAACATTTATATGAAAATTGCAAAAGACCTAAAATAGTTAAAACAACTTTACAGAAGAAAAACTAAGTGAGAGGATTTATATCATTTGATTTCAAGACTTACTGTAAAACAATAACAATCAAGATCTTCTATTGACATATAGATAAAAAGATACATCAGTGGAATAGAGTAGACAGTCTAGAAATAGGCTCATACCTTTGAGGGTAACATCCAACTTTTATTTTTATAGACACTGTTAAGAAAATGAAAGGAGAAGCAACAGACTGGGAGAAACTTTAATGTATCTGTTACATATTACATAACTTCTATCAAGAATATATAAAGAATTTACAACTCAATAAGAAATTTACAACAGAATTTTAAAATGGGCAAAATATTTGAATAGATACTTTGCAAAACTGGATCTACAAATGGCCAATACACATATGAAAATATGCTCAATATTAGCAATGATTAAAAAAGTTAAATTAAAACCACAGTGTGTTATCAATGCATATCCAATAATATGATGCTGTTAAAAGGACTGCCAAAATTAGCCAGGCGTAGTGGCACGTGCCTGTAATCCCAGCTACTCAGGAGACTGAGGCAGGAGAATCGCTTTAACCTGGGAGGCGGAGGTTGCAGTGAGCCGAGATCGCACCACTGCACTCCAGCTTGTGTGACACAGCAAGACTCTGTCTCAAAAAAAAAGGACTGCCAATGCCAAGTATTCATAAGAAGCAACTGAAACTCTTATGCATTGAGGCGAAGATATAAAAAATACCATGGCTTTGCAAAATAATTTGGCTGTTTCTTATATGGTGTGATATATTTTTACCATGTGACCCAGAAATTCTAAGTATTTTTCTCAAGAGGAAAAACAGTTGAACAAAAGGACTTGAACATAATAGAAGTTTATTCACAACAGGCAAAAACCAGAAACAACACAAATGTTCATCAACAAGTGAATGGGTAAATAAGTCATGTTATATTCATACAATGGAATTCTGCTCAGCAAATTCAAAGTTTAACTACTGATACACACGATAACATAGATGAATCTAAAAAATGTTATATCTTAACTGTGGTGGTGGTGGTTACACAGGTGTAAAAAGTGAATGTATTTTATTGTATGTAAATTAAACATTTATAAATTTGCTTTTAAAAATAAGCCAGTATCAGACTTTCTAACAGAAAGATCAGCCTGACAATGCCTGAAGCTACTGATTTATCTTGACATCACAAAAAGATATTCAGGTAATCAAACATGTTTTTCTCCTGACATAATGTGATAGATACAATAGGACAGTTTTTTTTTTTGAGATGGAGGTTTGCTCTTGTTACTCGGGCTGGAGTGCAATGGAACAGCCTCAGCTCTCTGCAACCTCTTCCTCCCAGGTTCAAGCAATTCTCTTGACTCAGCCTCCCAAGTAACTGAAATTTCAGGTGTCCCCCTCCACACCCAGCTAATTTTTTTGTATTCTTAGTAGAGACAGGGTTTCACCATGTTGGCTGGGTTGGTCTCGAACTCCTGACCTCAGGTGATCCATCCACTTCAGCCTCCTAAAGTGCTGGGATTACAGGTGTGAACCACTGCACCCAGCTGCAATAGGACATTTAAAACACCATTTATGTAATGTTCTTGCCAGAAAATCAACCCTGAATCTATATAGTATCTAGATCCAAATACCAGTTTAAAGACAAAGGACAGAGAAACTTGTTAAACTATTAAGAGGTGTACAATCAGCAGAAACCAGAATGTGGGAAACTCTAGACGATAAATAAATGATGTGTTTTCTTCAACAAGTAGATTACAAAGGAAATTAAAAGGGTGAGGAAGTCTATAAAATTGTCTTACTGTGAGTCTCCTAGTAAAGACAGCCTGCGGGAAAGCTTATTCCAGGAAATGAGGGGAAGGGGAAACAGAAGAGAAAATAGGTCAATAAAAGAGTGTGCATTTCTGACCTGCCACATTTGGTGCCAAGTGTGCAGTCTTGAGGGGCTGTCTTCTGAGACACAATTTGAGCTACAGCCTACTTAGGAAGAGGAAGATGGAAGAATTGATGCACTAGCTCCCATCACCCGTTGATCAAATGTTTACCTTTGAGTGTTGACAACCCCAAACTTCCCTGTTGCACATTCATGGGTCCCAAAATAACTCACACTTCATGGAAAAGGAATTCCCAAGAAGGAATGCAGGAAGCCCATGGCATGGGCGTGATGCCTCACCACTGTTGGGTTTTGTTTATGTGAAGCCTGTGACTAAAGCAACTGGAATGAAACAAGTGGCCAAGGGCCTGGGGAAAGGTGGCTGAGAGGATCTGAGGTGGTGAGCCTAAAAGGGGCTTGATACATAGACTTAAGAGACATATTAACCAAACACAAAGTGAGGACCTTGCTTGGATGCCTATTCAAACAAGTTGTAGAAAAAACATTTATGAGATAATTGGAAGAAATTGAAAAATTGAAAAATGACTGGATATTTAATATTAAAGAATTATATTTGAGTTACAGTAACACTACTATGTTTATCATTTACAGATGCATGCTGAAGAATTTGTGAAGTAATAAGATGTCCAGTATTTGCTTCTAAATAATCTATTGGGCAGAGACAGAGGTAAAGATAACCAAAGTTGGCCATGTGTTGATAATGATTAACGCTATATGCTTATTATATGAAATTTTTTATACCCTTTTGTTTACTTCTCCCTGTTTAAAATAATCCATGGTATATTTTTAAAACTATTGCACTAAGAGCTTTTATGTTAAAAGTTCTGGTACGTGGGTGGGTTGCTCCCACTTAGAGGAAACAGCAATATGCTGACTTTAAATCTCTTTTCTTGGACTGGTCAGAGTTCCCAGAGAAGATCCTCTCAAATCCCTGCCTGCAGGGTGTATTTCTGATGCAAGAGCTCTGGGAACAAATGAAAGACAGACTTGGGGTAGTCTCACCATTCAAAATGCCCAATTTCACTTATCTCCCTGTTTTTAGTATGGTACCCCTGATCTCAACTGTGTTTGATATCCCTCAGCCTCCTCTGTTCTCCCTCTCCAGAGAATAAACCTCCTATCTTCTTCTGCAAGCAGAATGAGCATTTGCCCAGCTATGCAGATAAGGAAGAATGGATCTCTCCGTCTCTAGATCTTCAACCAATCCTGTTTTCCCACTTCTAGAGGCGGGGGTGAGCAACCTGCTCTCTATTCCAGAGACTTTTGGGGATTCAGCATCAAAAATCATGCTGCTTCTTAGTGTTTCCTAAAGTCAATTTAAAGTTAATGTTTTGGGGACCTTATCCATCTATTTCCTCAGTTCTAAAATGTTGATGTTGGGTTAGTTTATGTCTTTTTACAAGAAAAATCAATTTACTGACATTTTAGTAGAATTTAAAGAAGCAGCAAAACTAAAGCAACAGATTTATAAGGACATAATTCATATACCATCCAACTCATTGAATTAAAATGTAAGCTCAGTGGTTCTTAGTATATTCACACAGTTGTACAACTACCACCAACACCAATTTTAGAAAATTGTCATCACCCCAGAAAGAAACCTTATACTCATTAGCAGTCACTCCCAATTTCCCTCCAAACTCCAAGCCCTAAGCAACCACCAATCTATTTTATGTCTCCAAAAACATTTGCCTATTTGGGCACTTCATATAAATACAATAATATAATATGTGGTCCTTTGTGACTAGCTTCTTTCACTCAGCATATTTTCAATATTTATTCAGAATGTAGCCTGTATCAATACTACCTTTAATTGCCAAATAATATTCCATTTTATAAACATATCACATTTTATATATCCATTTATCAATTGATGAACATTTGAGCTGTTTCTACTTTTTGGCTGTTATGAGTAATGCCATATGGACATTCTTTTTTAACTTTTATTTTGGGTTCAGAGGTACATGTGCAGGTTTGTTATGTAGATAAATTATGTGTCACAGGAGTTTGGTGTACATATTATTTCATCACTGATGTAATAAGCATAGTACCCAGTAGACAGTTTTTCAGTCCTCTTTCCACCCACCTTCCACCCTCAAGTAGACCCCAGTGTCTGTTGTCCCCTTCTTTGTGTCCATGTGTACTCAATGTTTTGCTCCCACTAATAAGCAAGAACATGTGGTATTTAGTTTTCTGTTCCTGTGATAGTTTAAGAGTATGTTCTCCAGCTCCATCTATGTTACTGAAAAGAACATTATCTCATTCCTTTTTATGGCTGCATAGTATTCCATCGTGTATATGTGCCATATTTTCTTTATCCAGTCTACTGTTGATGGGCATTCAGATTGATCCCATGACTTTGCTATTGGGAATAGTGCTGCAATTGCACATATGTCTGGGTGTCTTTATGGTAGAACAATTTATATTCCTTTGGGTATATACCCAATAATGGGATTGCTGGGTCAGTTTTGTTTTAGGTTCTTTCAGAAATTGTCAAACTGCTTTCCACAGGCGCTGAACTAATTTACATTCCCACAAGCAGTGTATAAGCGTTCCCTTTTCCTCCACAGTCTTGCCAGCTTCTGTTATTTTCTTTTGACTGTTTAATAATAGACATTCTAACTGGTGTGATATGGTATCACATTTTGGTTTTGATTTCCATTTCTCTGATGATTAGTGATGTTGAGCATTTTTTCATATGCTTCTTGGCTGCCTGTATGTCTTTTCCTGAGAAATGGCTACTCATAGTCCTTTGCCCATTTTTTAATGGAGTTGTTTGGTTTTTGCTTGTTAATTTGTTTAAGTTTCTTATATATTCTGGATATTAGACCTCTGTTGGATGCATAGTTTGCAAATATTTTCTCTCATTCTGTTGTCTGTTTACTCTGATGAGAGTTTCTTTTACCATGAAGAAGCTCTTTAGTCTAATTAGGTCCAATTTGTCAATATTTGTTTTTGTTGCAATTGCTTTTGGCATTTTCATCATGAAATCTTTGCCAGGGCCTAGGTCCAGAATGGTATTTCCTAGGTTATCTTCCAAGGTTTTTATAGTTTTACATCTTACATTTAAGTCTATAATTCGTTTTGAGTTTATTTTGTGTATGGTATAAGGAAGTTCAGCTTCAATCTTATGCATATGGTTAGCACCATTTATGGAATAGGGAGTCCTTTCCTTAATGCTTGTTTTTGTCAGCATTGTCAAATATCAGATAATTGAAGGTGTGCAGCTTTATTTCTGGGCTCTAGCAAGTCAAATCCAGCAGCACATCAAAAAATTAATCCACCATGATCAAGTAGGCCTCATCCCTGGGATGCAAGTTTAGTTTAACATAAACAAATCAATAAATGTGATTCACCATATAAACAGAACTAAAAGAAAAACCACATAACCATCTTAATATATGCAGAAAAGGCTTTTGATAAAATTTAACATCCCTTTATGTTAAAAATTCTCAACAAACTAGGCACTGAAGGAACATACCTCAAAATAACAAACACACAGCCAACATCATACTGAATGGATGGAAGTGGTAAAAGGTACTGAAACATACAAGTATGTTTCAGATAAACCACAAATAGTATAACCCACTAACAGCTCATTAATTCACTTTTTTTTTTTTTTTTTTTTTTTGAGGTGGAGTCTCACTCTGTCACCCAGGCTAGAGTGCAGTGGCATGATCTCGGCTCACTACAACCTCCACCTCCTGGATTCAAGTGATTCTCCTGCTTCAGCCTCCTGAGTAGTTGGGACTACAGACATGTGCCACCACACCCGGCTACTTTTTGTATTTTTGGTAGAGACAAGGTTTCCCCATATTGGCCAGTCTGGTCTCAAACTCCTGACCTCAGGTGATCCACCCACCTCAGCCTCCCAAAGTGCTGGAATTACAGGTGTGAGCCACTGTGCCCAACCTTAAGAAGTAATTTGAAGCCAGATCACAAAGTGCCTTAATAGCCATGCTAAAGAGCTTAGACTTTATTCTATAGACCTGTGCTTCTCAAACTTTAATGTGCATTTGAATCTATGAAAATGCAGATTTTGATTCAGTAGGTCTGGTGTGAGATTCTACATTTTGAGCAAGTTCCAATGTGAAGCCAATGCTGTTGCTCCAATGATCACACTTTGAGGAGCAAAGCTAGAATGCAGTAGGAGCCATTATAAGTTTCCATGCACACATAATTCAGCCAGTTTAAGAAGGCTGGCTCTGACTACAATGCAAACAGGTACAAACAGTATTAAGAGCCAGTAAAAACTAAAGCTCCTGAATTTCCTTAGAGTTGATATACATAGTTACAACATGTTCTCCAGTGGTGTCCAAATGCAGAAAAAGGGAAGCCGAGAAACAGAAAGAGAGCTTACCCCATGGAGTACACTGGCCACCCACCTACTGCGCTCCCCAAGATGTTTGCTGGAGGAAGGCTGTTTGCTGATGACTGACTGGACTTTCTAGCTGAGCATCTCAGGGCCCTCAGAACCTCCACAGCCAGCCTCCAGTCTTTTTGCCCCTTTAGAAGTGACTAAAGGGCAAGACTCCAGAATTTCCATTGGGTAGCTTTGGGCTATCAAAACAGCAGAGACTGGGGGGAAAACAAAGAATGATCTTATGCTCTTTAGAAATGCCGAAGAGTTTAATAATATACTTAACACGACTGGCCCCTTGCCTGCACATGCTTGCTCCATGACTGTTACAGGCAAATTATCTTTGTGTAGCTAAGCAGAATTAAGCCTGAAGCATCTTCTTTTTAGGATCTCACTTATGCTTGCATTTAACATGCCTGGTAGTTCTAAACAGGAAAAATTAGGGGAAGGAAAAGCCTTAATACTATCTTTTAAAGTGATTTAATTTTCCCAAAATTATAAAAGTGCTACTATATTATTGTAAAAAAAATTAATTGCAGAAAATATAAAGAAGTAGAAATAAAAATGATTAACATTTCAATCTCCAATAATTACTATTAATTTTTTTTTGGAGGGGAGAGGAACGGAGTCTCCCTCTGTGTACCAGGCTGGAGTGCAGTGGTGCGATCTCAGCTCACTACAACCTCCACTTCCCAGGTTCAAGCAATTCTCCTACCTCAGTCTTCTGGGTAGCTGGGATTACAGGCATGCGCCACCATGCCCTGCTAATGTTTGTATTTTAGTAAAGACAAGGTCTCACCATGTTGGCCAGACTAGTCTCAAAATCCTGACCTCAAGTGATTTGCCTGGCTGGGCCTCCCAAAGTGCTGAGATTATTCAAATATTTTGATGTACTTCTTCTCGTGTTTTCTTTCTTTCTTTTATAACAGATATTCTGCTTACTGCTCTTTCCTCTTAATGTCACAAAATGAGCATTTCTTCTGCTATTATCATTTTGTAAACAAATTTTTTTTTAAATCGCTGATTATAAAGCAAGTTGCACTGCCAAGTTTTTTTTAGGAGAATATGTAAAAATTCTCCTCTTTTCTACATTTGCTTGTGTTTTCAATCAAGTAACTTGGTATGTAGTTAGGCCTAGAAAACATGATTAATGAAGATTATATAATATTCTATAAAATGGATATTACACAATTTAATCACCATTACACAATTTAATCAATCCACCTCTTTCTTTAAAACAGATCATTCAACAAATTTTTACTAACACTGTGACAGGCATTGTTCTAGGTTTTGGAATCAGGAAATCCCTGCCCTAATGGAGATTACACCTTAATGGGGTGTCAGTGAATTTTTGAAAAATTATTGAATTGCAGTGGTGTTTGCTTCAGCAATCAAAGTGGAGCATAAAGGAGTGGAGAGTGACCGGGCAGCAGTGGAGTAACACAGGTGTGGGAGGTCGCAGAAGTCACTCTGAGCAGGCGAAGGATGCGGAGAAGAGGGTCCCGCGCAGACCTGGGGAAGCGCATTCCGAGCGAGGTTATGGCAAGTGCAAGGCCCTGAGACAGGGACAAGCCTGGCGAGGAGGCTCCTTTGGCAACACACAGGGCGGCGGGGAAAGGGGTGGGTGGGGTAGCCATGGAGGCAGGCAGGGCCATCGTGCGGGGCCTTGCAGGCCACAGGAAAGAGCAGAGGTTGATTTTCTGTGTAATGGAAAGCCCCAGAGGAGGAGCACTATAATCAAATTTACTTTCTAAATGATTCCTCTGGTTACTGTGCATAGAATAACCCCACTCCTTGATAATGGCCTAGATACCTCTAGAAGAAACTGAGAAAATATTTTTGTAATTTTGGAATAGGGAATACAAGACTGATGCCTCCGTTCACACATTCACACATTTTGAATGCTAATAGTGCGCCAGGTATGGTGACAAGCCCCAGGAATACAGTGGTGATGAAACTCTGTCCTTGTGGAATTTATAAACCCATTTGACAGCATAGATATTGATGACTTCTGAATGGCACAAAAAGAAAAACAAATTAAAGACAAAAACAGAAAGCCACAATAAAAACAAAAAATGACAAATGGGGAAGTGCATAAAGGGTCTAATTTTCGTACCTTATACACAGTTCTTATAAACCAATAAAAAAAAGATAAACAGTCCATTAAAACATGTCGGCAAAAAAAAGAATAGACAGCTTAAAAACAAATAAAAAGCAGCCAATTAACAAAAGCATTTCCAACTGCAATGATAATTCAACAAACACAAACTGTAAAAAGCCAGATTATTAATATTTATTGTTGTGAGTAGAAACTTGAAAATACTTTTCGGGGAGTAATTTTTTTTTTTTTTGACACTGAGTCTTGCTCTTTCACCCAGGCTGGAGTACAGTGGTGTGATCTTGGCTCACCACAACCTCCACCTCCCAGGTTCAAGCAATTCTCCTGCCTTAGCCTTCCAAATAGCTGGGATTACCAGCACCCACCACCACACCCGGCTAATTTTTGTATATTTAGTAGAAACGGGATTTTACCATGTTGGCCAGGCTGGTCTCAAATTCTGGATCTCAGGCAATCTGCCTCCCTCAGCCTCCCAAAGTGCTGGGATAAAGGCATAAGCCACGGCACTCAGCTCTTGGGTAGTAATTTAGAAATGTCCATCAAAATGTGCACAGGTAGATTTGGTGGACTGTAAACCCTGTGACCCGCCTGAAGGGTGTGCCATCCCTTCTCTGCCTTGGTATAGTCACAGACTAAGAGCATGTGACCTACAGTCCCCAATAAAATGTTTTTTTTTTGTTTGTTTTTTTCTGAGACTTTAGATCTTGACCATTAGGATAGAAGAAAGAGGTGGAGTTTACTCAGCCCACAGTGACCAGTGACCCTTGGGCCCAAGCTGGCCCTGCTACAAGGGCATTCATTTGCTTTGTGATTCTGGTCCCCCACTGCTGCAGTGGTTCTTGCCCATCTTCAGAGTTGATTTTCCACATTTTCTTTAGAGTCTGTGAGTCCCAACTTGTCCTTCCAGTATGTTCCTTTTTGCTTACGTTAGCAAGAAGGTGTTTCGTTGGACTGCCACCCAAAAATTCTCATATATCGACTAAACTCTTTCACAGTTGTTACTTCCTAGAAGTGAGAACAAAGGAGGAATGAAGAGGACAATGGGTATGGGGAAGGGAAGGGGAGTGATATGATACTATTACATTGGTTTTTGTTTTTGTTTTTGTGACAGAGTCTTGGTCTGTCACCCAGGCTGGAGTACAGTGGCACGATCTCAGCTCACTGCCACCTCTGTCCCCTGAGTTCAAGCGATTCCCCTGCCTCAGCCTCCCAGGTAGCTGGGATTACAGGTGTGTGCCACCACTCCCAGCTAATTTTTTTGTATTCTTAGTAGAGACGGGATTTCGCCATGTTGGTCAGGCTGGTCTCGAAACCCCTGACCTCAGGTGATCTGTCCTCCCTGGCCTCCCAAAGTGCTAGGATTATAGGTGTGAGCCAATGAGCCCTGCTTACATTGGTTTTTAAAATACGATTCACTGCTTATATTATTATAATAATTTAAATGCAGAAATAAAGAAAAAAAGAGAGAAGAAGAGTAAGCAGGAATTGAGGAAATAATGAGTCGCCTGTAATGTTACTAATCTGGGAGGACTATTCTCAACAGTTTGGTGCATACACACACAAATTTGTACATGTATGCATGTGTAAGGGTGTGTTTGCATGCACACACACACATTTATTTATATACGCATATATTAAAATGGGCTTTTACTATATTTGGAGAGTTTCTTTGTCAATCAACAATATATTAAAAATGCTTATTCGATGGGGTGTGATGGCTCTCACCTGTACTCTCAACACTTTGGAAGGTGGAGGCGGGTGGATCCCTTGAGCTCAGGAGTTCAAGACCAGTCTGTGCAACATGGCCAATCCCCATCTCTACAAAAATACAAAAATTAGCTGGCGTGGTGTCATGCACCTGTAGCCCTGGCTACATCTCTTGAGCCCTGGAGGTGGAGGTTGCAGCGAGCAACCATTGTACTCTAACCTGAGTGACAGAATGAAACTCCATCTCAGAAAAGAAAAAAGCTTTTTCATATCACCAAATACTACTAGATTGTTAATGGCACTGAAGTCTTCACTTCTCTGGATATAACATAATTTGTTGAATTGATAGCTTACTATTGAAATTTTAGGTTGTTTCTACATTTCCAATATTATTATTTAAATGGACATAGTAACAATGCAATAAATGATCTTTGATTGGTCATTGTTCAGAAATGTAGTTATAAAGATATTTGAGGGACAACTGGAGAAATTAGATTATGAAATGGATGTTAGGGAATTGTAGCTAATTTTGTTAGTATAATTTGTGGTATCATAGCTGTAAAAAATGTTATTTTTAGAGTTTCATACAGACATACTTAGAGTTGAAGTGTCACACTTTCTGAAAATTAGTTGTAAATGTTTAGCAACAATGAAAAATGGATGAATAGATGATAAGCAGATGAGAGAAAGAGAAATAGATGAAGCAAATATGGCAAAATATTAGCAAGCATGAAATCTAGGCAGGTGGTGGATACGTGAGTAATCACTGAAATATTCTTTCTACTGTCCTACTTGACATTTTTCATAATACGAAGTTTTCTTTAAGAATATCAAATATTTCACAAAATTTTCTGGAGGGTTCAAATTTGAGGTAAAAAAAGACAATGAAAAAGATCGTTGTCATACATCTTTGCACTTTTAAATAATATTCTTAAGATAGATTGCTCAAAGTGAATTTCTGGATCAATGAGTCTATATTAATTTAAGCCTTTTGATACAATAATACAATATATTATTATATTACCTCTCAGAAAAATTTTAGTATTTGCATTCCTAATGATAAAATATTTGCATACAAGAATGTGTATTTCTCCATATCCTCATCATCACAGAGTACTTACTATCAAAAAAGCTTTGATAAGCAAAACCTGTCCTGAATTTTATGTTGTCATGTATTTAGTTTGTAATATTCATAATTTAAATGTCACTTACAGTAATTCTATGAATTTCCTGTTCATGTTCTTTGTTCTTTTTTTGTGATTATCTGATTTTTAAATTGATGATTAAGATCTCTTTATATATTAAGAAAAATAATTCTGTGTCTGTCATTCTGTCGTATATATTGCCATTTCTTTTTTTTTTTTTTTTTTTTTTTTTTTGAGATGGAATCTCACTCGCTCTGTTGCCCAGGCTGGAGTGGAGTGCAATGGCACAATCTCAGCTCACTGCAACCTCGGCCTTCTGGGTTCAAGTGATTCTCCTGCCTCAGCCTCCAGAGTAGCTGGGACTACAGCCGCCTGCCACCACACCCAGCTAATTTTTGTATTTCTAGTAGAGATGGGATTTCATCATTTTGGCCAGGCTGGTCTCGAACTCCTGAACTCAGGTGATTCACCTGCCTTGGCCTCCCAAAGTCCTGGGATTACAGGTGTGAGCCACCACACCAGGCCTCATTTCTTCATATTTTGTCATTTATTTGTTAACTATGTGTTTTTTCCCCAAATAGATCGTTTTAATTTCAAGTCTTTTCTTAATGATTGTGCTTTATGATTTTGATCCCAAGATTAAATATTTATCTATTTTTGTATTTAATTAATGTCTCCCTTTACATTAAGTACTTTAATGTTACGGGAATGTACTTTATTATAAGGTATGCCCTAGTGAACTAACTTTATTTTTCCAAATGGCTAACTAGTTTCCCTTATAATATCTTAAATTCAAATATGTGTATTTAATTCTGTTTCTGCAGTTTCTATTGTCTGTTCATTTATCTGTTTATCTGTTTCTGAGCCAGTTCCATACAATTTCATGTACTTTAGCACTACAATATATCTTAATCTCTGATAAAACAGAGCCTTATCATTCACTTCCTGCTCAACATTTTCTTTTGTTTTCTCCTGTGTTAATTCTTCCATGTGAACTTAAGAAGCATTTTGTTAAATTCTAAGAGAAATTCTGACATTTCGATCGAAAATGTTACAGCTATAGATATTAGGGGAGAATTTACATCTTTGCTATAGAAAGCCTTCTATCTAGGAAAATAATGTGTCTCTGTATTTAATCAAGCCTTTTTGTTCTCTCAGGGAAGTTTTTAGTTTTTTTCAGGCAAGACTTAAACATTTTAAGTTTATTCCTAGTTACTTTGAATTTTTTGCTTCTTTTGACAACTTTATGATTTTTTTCTATTTTATTTTCTAACAAAGGTTTCCTCTTTTTTTTTATCATCTAGTCAATCTGTAATTTAAAGTGGCTTACGGAGTGAGATAAAGAACTAACTCTTCTCTTCCCTGAATAGATGGGCTTTTTTTCAAGTAGCTGCCACCACAGAATATTTACTCACCAAAAAAATTTAATACAAAAGTACATATACAGGCTGGGCACAGTGGCTCACGCCTGTAATCCCAACACTTTGGGAGGCCGAGGCAGGCAGATCACCTGAGGTCAGGAGTTCAAGACCAGCCTGGCCAACATGGTGAAACCCCATCTCTACAAAAATACAAAAATTATCTGGGCATGATGGTGGGGCCTGTAATCCCACCTACTCTGTAGGCTGAGGCAGGAGAATCACTTGAACCCAGGAGGTAGAGGTTGCAGTGAGCCAAGATTGCGCCATTGTACTCTAGCCTGGGCGACAGAGTGAGACTCTGTCTCAAAAAAAAAAAAAAAAGTACATAAATACTGTGATTGTAATTATGTAAAAACATACTAGCATATTGACAAAGATTAGAAAATAATATATAAAACCGGAAAGTAGTTTTTTGTAAGAGTCATTTTTTTTGTATTTAAATTGGTTTTCTTTATAATCTTGTTTTCACAATTGATATAAACTGGATATTGAAGAGTTCATTTTTCCTCATCATCCTTTTTGCCTTTTTCTTTAAGTTTTTTTCCAATAATAATTTGAATGTGACAGTTTCTTGTATTTCACATTATGTGCTTAGTGCTTTCAGGTGTTAATTGAGTGGCATTTCCCAAGCTAGACAACCTGGTGCCTGATTAAAATACGAGAAGAAAAAAGGAGAAATCCATGGATGCCCTCAAATATTAAATTCTGGGATAAGGACTTCTTTATGGCTTAAGTCATGCAGGGTTTTTCTCCTTGCCAAGAAATGTGAAACTAATATTGTTCTGTGTGCCATGGACAGTAAAAGGGTTTTGGAAGAATCACAGCTCCTTTTGGCAAACGCCTGCCATTCCATGGCCTGAAAGCGACTTCCCCCTCCTTTTTCAGGCTGTGTGTCTCTATTTGTTTCTCCTGTGACATTTTTAGAAATTTCTGTTTCTTCATTCCTTGAACTCCATGTCTTAGCATCTCTGTCACCCTTAGAGTTACTTCCTGTCATGCTTTCTTCTCTCAGTCTTCCCTTTTTTGGTTGAAAGCAATTTCCGATACAGATGTACATAAAGACCCCTGTGTTCCAAGCAGAATTAGGAGTGGATTCTCTTCCTTTTCAAAAAGACTACCAAGCTATAGCCATTGAGGAACATCTCATCCTACATTATAGGTGAAGTAGAAGCAGAATGGGATACGGTTATTATTACCTGCATCAAAGAGAGTGGTGGATTTTCTAAAGTGCTCAGAAGAGATAAATTGATGTATTAAAGAGTGCTGATAGAATACCTGAGTGGTCTAGTATCATTTGAACATAAACTAGTTCACATAAGTAACCTTTCCATATAACTGAAGATTCTCACTGCTGGTCCAACTATTGTATTTTAGTATACTATAGGGATGATCTCAATGCTTGTAAAATTTAGGGTCATCTGCCCCTGCATTCAATAGCCTCACACCCCTACACTTTCCTAAAATTAGGCCTTTCTTTTGCCAGACTCTAGGTTGTTCTCTTTCTTCCCATCAGATTCGCCTCTCTCGAGCAGCATCCCACCTCCTTAATTTACTTCTACTCTATTGTGGCCTAGAAACTAGATGAAAACAATTGCTGAACTCTGTCCCAATGAAAACCTAAGAAAATTCTGGGGCATGGGCCAGGCGTGGTGGCTCATGCCTGTAATCTCAGCAATTTGGGAGGCCGAGGCAGGTGGATCACCTGAGGTCAGGAGTTCAAGACCAGCCTGGCCAACATGGTGAAACCCTGTCTTTAAAAATAAATAAATAAATAAAAAATTAAAAAAAGGAAAATTCTGGGACATGTTTGTTAGTTGTCCCCTGCTATTGCTTTGGGAGATTTAATGTCTCCTAAAATCTTTCTTCCTTGGTAGAACCACATAGGAATAACACACCATTCATTCATTCATTCATTCACTCACTCACTTATTTGCTTGTTCAATGAAAAATTATTTTGGAATAATGCTCCTTTCACTATGCCAGATACTGGACATACACTGGTAACTAGGACAGACAACTATTCTTTGCATGCAAGGAGTTTAAAATTTAGTTCTAAAAATGGATATTGCAAATTGAGCTTCAAAAAGTACAATGAAAGCATAGACCAGGAGAACTTTTCTACATAGATCAATTGATAATTCAAATTTCAAAAAGAAATTTAAAAAGCCCAACATTTCAAAAGGACAAATTTGCCACCAGGAAACCATAATAGTCCTATTAGAGGCATGAGTCAGAGGCTCTTCAGGGAATAAGTTGTTTCTGGCAGAGGAGGCTGGTTCTGGAAGCAGGTCCAGTCCCGTGCACGGTCTCACTCTCCAGGGCTGCAGGAAGATCTGTCTCCAATCCTCTCACACACCCCACCCATCCCTGGAGCTTCTCTTCACACTGAATCTGTACAAATCCCTTTGCTACTGGAGGAAGATATGAATATAGTTGCTGGGGGACTTGAATTTGTACCCATACCTGGTTGAGCCAGGCAGGAGAAAGGTACCGTGATACCTGGCTTCTCCAAAGGGTTTCAGAAGTCAAAGGGGCCTCACTTTCAAGAATAAATAAAATGGGGGCATATGGAGCCCTCTCTGGACAGTTTCAAATTCAAAGAGACAGCTAAGAAAGAGAAGTGTGAAAATTTCCATGAGATGAGTATCATGGTCGCTGGTAAAAACATCAAGTTCACAATTTAAGAAAGTCTGAACCAGTATTTCTATCCTTTCCTTACAGTTCCAAATTTTGTGCCAGAAATTGAAAAGCCTTACTCTCTCCACCAGTGCACCTCCCCAAACCTCCCACTTTGTGTATGTTTGTGAAGAGATTATAAGCAGTTGGCTTTCCTAATGACTCTTGACAATAAGCAGGGCAATGGGCTAAATTACTTAAAAATTATTTTAAAAAATCTGGAAAAACATTTAACAAGCTAACTGGTGGTCCTGTTGTGTTCCAAAATGAGAGACATTCAAAACAAGGGCCTTTCTGCTTCTTATTCAAGCAGAAACTCAAGATATCAAGCCCCAAACCAGGGCCCCCGGAGCAGGGAGATGAGGTCACGGCTGACCACATGAGTGGACGTTGTCCAAGAAAACTCTTTGAAGGTATCCCTTATGGTGACTGAACAGATTGTCCCCTGAGGTTCAAGCAAACACAGATAAAAAACACTTGGGGGGAAAAAGCCACTGGCATGGCACAGGGATGATAAACACCTGCTGATTTCAGCTACTCAATGCAGGCTTCAGGCCATTTTTCCTTAACTCAGTCCTATGTCCACCCTAAACTCCAGAACCCTCCGTTGTGAAGAGTAAGAGGCTGATGGGTGTCCGTTCAATCTGCTTGTCATGAAAATTACATGAAAGCATCCTTCCACTTCATAAGAACCCAGGAATTAAAAATGCAAATTTAATCAGGGACTCCAGGCTCTCCACTCATCCAGAATAATTCTTCCTAAAAAGTCCCTTTCACTACCCATTGCTCAGAATCCTGCACAGTTCTCCCATGTCCGATATAAATGCTTTATAAACAGCCTTGCTGACGTAAGCTTGCTCCTGGGGACACAAGCGGTCTGTTCATTTGCAGAATGTTTCCACATTTTCCCATATATCTTGATGTCCACACCTGTGTCTGAGCACAAACTACCTTCTCTGCGAGGTGCTCATGCCCACTTGGACCTCAAGGGGAGTATGATACCCGACTTTTTCATGCAGCCCTCTCTCCCATAATTGACACTTAATTTCTGCCCAATTTTTCATAGTTACCTTCACTTCAGGGAGTGAGCAGATCCAAGTAACCCCAAGATCGCGGTGTCTGTGACCTAAAGTAAACATATGCAGAAAACTAGTTGCCCAAAACCTTGTTCGGACTCCAGCATAAGAAAGGCAGGGTATTCAAAACCAAACTTTCCCACGGATGTCCAATCTTTGGGACATAGAGATTATTAAAGTCTCTAGGGCTGTGCAAGTGTCAGCAGTCAAGCTGATTATACCATAGAGAGAGGTGGTCTGTGAGTTTCCTTCCCTCTCCCATCCTCTCTATCTGCCTTTGAGTACTTTGCATTGAGTTGGCAGTCAAATGTCCACCTTTCTATCTGAGTCTTCTTCCATGAGCTATTCTATCCTTGCAGTATGTTTTACATCAACCTATATCCACCCATAAGCTTGTATACTTCCAGGCTTTTCCCTCTTTTTTACCATACCTGGAACATCTTTGTCCTCCTCTCCTCCTAGGAAATGTCTCACCAGCCTTTCCAAGGTTCAGCTCAAATGTAACATTTTTCTTCATCCTCTCTTTACTGCACTCTTACATAATATTAACTACTCCCTCTTCCCTATTCTCAAGCTATCTTAGTCTTACTCTGTTTTAGAACTCAACAACTGTATATGGTCAACTGTTTATATATCTACCACCCCCAGCCCCCTGGAGAGGAAGGACTGTCTAATTTATTCTTTATATCCCCAGTTCCTAGCCTTGTGCCAAGCACATAGTAGATGTTCTTAATGTATGGAATTGAATGTGAAGTGCCCAGAGGTTCTTGAAATAGGCCAGGTGCCATTCTGTTCCACATAGGTGGAAGAGGCCCAGCCTCAGGCAATATTCTGCCACTTCTGCTGCTTGCTGGAAGACCTTTTGACTCTCCCATGTCACCACCCAATTTCTTCCTTTTTATCCCAGCTCTGACATCCACTTCTGGTTCTGCTTATTCTGCAGACCCATTGCAGGCCAACTTCTCAAGTATTAGTCACCTTTTTATTTTTTTAATTTTTTTTATTTTTTTGAGACGGAGTTTCGCTCTTGTTACCCAGGCTGGAGTGCAATGGCGCAATCTCGGCTCACCGCAACCTCCACTTCTTGGGTTCAGGCAATTCTCCTGCCTCACCCTCCTGAGTAGCTCCGATTACAGGCATGCACCACCATGCCCAGCTAATTTTTTGTACTTTTAGTAGAGATGGGGTTTCACCATGTTGACCAGGATGGTCTCAATCTCTTGACCTCGTGATCCACCCGCCTCGGCCTCCCAAAGTGCTGGGATTACAGGCATGAGCCACCGCACCTGGCCGTATTCGTCACTTTTTGACCCCTCTCTGAATAAGCCTAACTACTTGCCTATTATCCTTGAGCCTTAGTTTCCTCATCTGATAAAAACTACTTGTAGCACTGTTATATGGAGAAAAATAAGATGTGTACATAAAAAGTGTTTTTTTCTGAAATATCAAACAATAATGCAAACAAAGAAATTTAAGTTCATATTTAAAGGTAAAATATATTTCTAATCCAATAATAGCAATGATGCAAAAATAACTCACACACTTTGTGTGCAAAGGAGTTGGGACTATGTTTATGTGTGGCCAAATAGATTAAGAAAAAAAATTATTACAATGTTTGTATGATTGAAAAAATATAAAAAGTTACTGGATATTAACTAAAATGTCACCAAATATTACCAATTTTAAGAATAAGAAATGACAACCTTTCTTTACATCCTTAAGACATCTGATTATTATCTCTCTATAGACACCTCAAATCCAATATGTTCAAAAATAAACTCATTATTTCTTATCCATTCACCCCCAAACACAGTTGCTTCTATGCCTACATTCCTTTTTTGGCCAGTGCCTCTACTATCCACCAGTCCTGAAACCTGGAGGACCTACCTCTGACTCCTCACCATCCCTATTCCACCTGCCCATCCACTTGGTCGCCAAGTACCATGGAGTCTAAATGCTAAATTGCCTCTTGATTCTGTCTCCTCCTATGCAAACTTATTGCCCCACTGTCAGGTGCTCACAATTTCTCACCTGTTCCGATTCATTTGTGTATCATTAGATCTTCTGTCTACAGTGCATCCTCCGTAATGCCACTATAGAGAGCTTCCAAAGATATGAACCTTAAAAGGCCACTTTAAAGTATTCTATGGCTCCTTAAAACTCCTTAGCATGTCGTTCAAATTCTTTCATGATTTAGCCTCTGCTTACCCTTCAAGTTATACCTCTAAAAGTATTTTCTTTTTTGTTGTTGTTGTTGGTTTGTTTTTTTTTTTTTTTTTTTTTTGGTTTTTAAAAAAAATTTTTTTTCAAGGAGGGGAGGGAGGAGGAAATTGCCCCTCCCTCCGCCTCTAAAAATATTTTCTAATATAGAAAAGTATCTTCTAAAAGTATCTTCTAATTTAGAAAAGCATCTTCTAATATAGAAACCTTCTTGGACCTTCCCTCCCTTTTGAGCTTTCTACCATACATGCTGTAGCACTGTGTGCTCGCTTCAGTTACAGCATATGTCTCAAACACTGTCATCTCAAATTAGGTATTTTCTCCACCAGACTGTACACTTTTTGCTTGTTCAATTAAAATTTTTACAGGAAAATATTAACTGAAATTCATCCATTGCTTCCTCTTCCAGGCAGGCAGCACGTGAGTAAAGTGAGAGGAAGTGGAAGAGAACAATGACGGGAATGGAGGAATGAAGAGGTGAGTCCCAACATGGGAGAAAGAAAAGAATGGACCTTGAAGCTTTTGCTGGTGGATGAAGAAGAAAAACTCTGTACCCAGCACATGTTTGGCCACGTGACACGAGCAAAGATCAAGGAATTTAACCTTTGATATGAGTCATCTAAAACAATACAGACAGCAAGACTACCCATCACAGCCTCTGGAAAAGGCACCTGACTAGACAAGCTTTTGCCTGATGGATGTGGACTAATCCCAAAGAACAAATGTTTCATTGTGAATTATGTTTTGACCATATACCAACAGTTGACAGCATTTAAAGAGCTGCAGAGGTTTTTAAAGAGTTTTTCAAATGTTCTCATCACAGAACTCTCCAAGGGCAGACATACATTTCAAAAACAACACGCTGAAGAAAACATACACATACACACATACACACACACTGGCCCAAACATAGTAAAACGTGATCACAAAAACAATAACTCTTGGTAAATTTAACCAGTTAGATTTAATTCTTTGTTGACCTTTCTCCACACAAACATCCTACTATTGGTCTTAACATCTAACCAAGCCCCAGTTTATACAGTAAGAAATCGGATATTCTAAAATTCTATCTTCTCAGAAATCAGTCTTACATACATGAAATAGGAATTTTATCTACTTAGTAAATGTATTTTTCTCAACCAAACTTTCTGCCCTAAAAGCACCAATACCTATAGAGAACATAATATAGACTCTAAATCTAGTGTTATCATTGGCTCCGCTACCTACCACTTTAGATATATCTTGTAACTGTTTTTGTGATTGTTTTTGTGATTTGCCAACATGGGGTATAAAATAATGCTGAATCTTTTTTAAATACCCAAATTAAATAACTCTGAGCTCTACTCTTCTGTTGTAAAAATGTATTGCCTCCCTCTTTGGGGTATTTCACATCCCATACTAAAAGAACCCAAAGAGGCTTCCTCTGCTGAAGGTATCAGTCCTGGTTATTATCCTCACAATGGAAGAAAACTGGAAACTATGAGGAGCTCATTCACTGAAGAATGCCAGGATCTGGTGCAGTTGCTGCTGGTAAAGTGCTTGTGGAAAGCACGTGGTTTGATAGTGAGATTCAATCTTTGGTCACTGCTGCAAGAATAGTGGTGATTTATCACACTTGTATTTGGCCACCCATCACTGAAGAAAGGGACCTGGGCACCAATTCACATCAATGCCACTGGTCAGGCAGGAGTTTCTCAAGGTGAATTATTTTCTTAAAAGAATATATGTAAAAACAACAGTCACTATACAACAAGGCACACTTTTTAGTTACCTGGCTCATTCTGAACAATCATACACACATGCTTTTCAGATATATGTCCAGAGTGCCAGGAAGGGTGCGTCAGGAGGAAACTTACAGCCTCGGCCATGTCCTGAGCTCCATGCCAGCTCTTTACTTGACAATCTGGGCTTGGTTCCTTTCTCTCATAGTGAACGTACACATCTGCCAGTTGACCCTCAATCGGAGCCACCTCAGTTCATCAGAGATAACCTCTTCATGTTAATCTTCAAAACAGAGGGTATTGGAGTCTCCATTCTCTTTCTTCTAGGATGCTCTTTGGCTTTTGTGCAAATTGTTCACTCTTACAACCAGACACAAATTCTAGCCAAAGAGAATGTCTCAGTCAGAGTCCTGACAGCAAAGAGATGGCATATGTGTATACTGAAGACAGTTCATAAAAGCACTATTGAAAGATGTGGCAGGGGGTGGGGAGGAAAATGCAATACCACACTAGTAACAAAGGAGGGACCTCACCCTCTGTAGGACTGAAGGGCAAGGGGACAAAGTAGATCAGTACCTAAAGAGGGTAGGCATAAGGAGAGGGCTACCTGACAGGAGCTGTGACTTACAGTGGAGAGGCAGGGACAAAACTCACCCTCCATGACCTGTTAAGAAGAGCTGTGGGAATAAACACTCCAACCTCACTCTTCTGCCTTTCTATCTCCTGCTGGATGTTTCTGTTGGCCAAATGCAACAGGATGCCAGAAGGCAGGGGGTCATAGCCTGTGCGTGTAAGTGTCCTGAGTACAGAGCAGAGTAGGAAAGATGAATACAAGTGGAGGGGGAGGGAGAGAGACTCAGCACAGAAAGCCAGAGGGGAAATGCCCCATATATTAACATTATTCACAGTGCATTTCACAAACTGGTGCCAGTCTGTGAGGTATTTGTGGCTGAACTGCCACTAGATAAGTTCGGAAATACAGGATGCACATTTAGAAATCTTAATAGCAACTTAACACAGTCAGCATTCAAGTATGTGATTGCTTCATTAAATAGGAAATACAGCAGTTCAGGAGCTATTGTTTCCACGAGGAAAACTGCTTGTGGCATGAGCTAGATTCCAGAGGTGTACAAATAGGTTCATGTTGACACAAGAGATATTCTAAGGCAAGTGTGTCAACTATAACTTAAATATTTATAAAAGTCTTTTAAATTGTCAGAATTTATTTATTTTTACAACTTACTATTCTATCACTTCAGTTATTAAACAAGTAAATATATCTAAATATTCTTATTTGGATATAAATTACATATTTTTCCTTATTAGAAAAATTAAGGACTAATATTTGTAGTAACATTTCCATGTCTGGTATTGGCAGAGTAGCTTGTATTGACTAACCTTTTGGTATATCATGCTGCAAAAAAAAAAATTCTTTTTATTTTTTATTATTTTTTTTAAAAGATGGGGTTTCACCATGATGGCCAGGCTGGTCTTGAGCTCCTGCCCTCAGGTGATCCACCCACCTCGGCCTCCCAAAGTGCTAGGATTACAGGCGTGAGCCACAGCGCCCGGCCAAAAATTCTTAAATAATAATTTGAAGGCTTTGGAGAGCAAAAGCAGCAGAAACTGGAGGGGAGTCAGTGTTTCAAATCAGAGAACTGAATTGGATTAAATTTGTAAGCTGGGCGTGGTGGCTCATGCCTGTAATCCCAGCACTTTGGGAGGCTGAGGCAGGTGGGTCACAAGGTCAAGAGTTCAAGACCAGCCTGGCCAACATGGTGAAAACCCATCTCACTAAAAATGCAAAAATTAGCCAGATGCGGCGGTGCACACCTGTAATCCCATCTACTCAGGAGGCTGAAGCAGGAGAATTGCTTCAGCCTGGGAGGCAGAGTTTGTAGTAAGCCAAGATTGCATCACTGTACTCCAACCCGGGCAACAGAACAATTTGTGTTTGTGTGTTTATATAGCTTTTTGTCTGACAGTTTGCCCTAGTTGACACAAGTCTAAAATAATTAAACTCAAGCAGAAAGTGCCAGTTTGTGGAAACAGAACATGGGGTTTGGAGAAAATGTCAATACATTTAATAATGTACATATATAAATATATATAAATATAAAAAGAAAGAGAAAAAGATTGAAAGAAGATGGCAAAACTTTAAGGACCTATAAGACAATGTCAACCAGACCAACATACATGCAGTTTGAGTTCCAGAAGAGGAGAGGAGAGAATGGGGAATAAAAAGTATTTAGAGTAATAACAATGAAGTCCCCAAAGTTTGTGAAAAACAACCTACAGATGCAAAAAGCTCAGCAATCCCCCAGCAGGATACACACAAAGAAAATCACACTTATGCATGTCATAAGCAACTGCAAGCCAGAGAGGAAAAGAAAATCTTGAAAGCCAACGGAGAAAAGAGAAATATTACTAAAAGAAGACCAATAATATGAATCATGGTAGACTACTCATCAGAAACAATAGAAGTAATAACATCAATCTTACACAAACTTTAACAAAATTCTTGCCACTGTAATAAGGCGAGTAAAATAAATAAAAGGCAAAGAGCGTTTTTAAAAAAACTAAAACTTTCTCTAATTGCAGACATCATAAGTTTAAATCTTAAGGAATTTTTCTACCAAACTTCCAGTAGAACTATTAAGTGAATTTATTAAGGTCACAGGATAAAAATTCAGTTCCAAAAGTCCAATGTATAATGTTTCCATGTACTCACAACAAACAACTAAAAATGATATATATTTATTTTATGTTATTTTATTTTTATTTTGTTAGACACAGAATTTTTGGTTTGCTTGACCTCAGGAGTTCAAGGCTGCAGTGAGCTATGCACTCGCTCTCACCTAGGCTGTAGTACATAGTTCACTACAGCCTTGAACTCCTGAGGTCAAGCAATCCTCCTTCCTCAGCCTCTTGAGCAGCTGGGGCTATAGGCACGTACCACCATGCCCAGCTGATTTTTTAAAAAAATTTTTCATAGAGACATGCATACATGTCTATACACACACAGCACTGAGAAAGCCTTAAGCAATGACACACATGTAACAATAAGCATATCTAGTATCTAATTGTGGCTTATAGACATCATTGTTTGCCAAAAGCCAGGGCTCCATGGAGAGAAGGAATACAAGATGATCCTGAGGTATCTCATGCTGAAAAGTAAGAACATTCTGAAAGCATAAGAAAGTGTATCAAAAGAACAAAAAGGCAGCTTGAAGGAGCTCCCAGCGGTCAAATCTAGGACAACTGATAAAATCAACAGCTGTTAACTATAGTGGGTACAAATTTGATTCATGTGATCTTTGAATAATTTTCACAAAATATATCTCCACCTTACAAGGGAGAGTTCTGTAGACATCATCTTATCCATATGATCTAAGTTAATATTGCTAATATTGAGACAAATTAACGTGATATGCCCCCAGATTTGATATACTGAGAAAGATATATCACTTTATTCCCGCCAAAAATGCATGGCCCGAAACTAATCATACCCAAATTCAGGGACATTCTGCAAAACAACTGTCTTGTTCTTTTTTTTTTTTTTTTTTTTAAAGTCACTGTTAAATAAGACAGAAGTTGAAGAACTGTTTCAAATTAAAGGAAACCAAAGAGACCTGGCCACTATTGCTGCATGTGATATTGGATTGGATCATGAACCAGAGAAAAAAATATTTTTTCTCTAAGGGACCTTACTGGTACAACAGATGAAATTTACAAAGGGACTATGGATTAGATAACAGTGTTATAGTAATGTTAAGTTTCCTGAATTTAATATCCTTATATTTAGAAAATCCACACCAAATGATTTAGTAGAAAAGGCAAATGATGTCTTGAACTTACATTCAGATGGTTCAGAAAAACAATATTTTAAATAAATACACATATGGATATGAGACAGAAAGAGACAGAGGCAGAGAGACAGGGAAGGCAGAGAGACAGCTCCAGTATGCCCTGACCAGCTCCCATTTTGCTTACTGGAGCTCCTTGTAAAATTCTTGCAACTTTTCTATGAATTTGAAATTGCATCAAAATAAAAACCTAAAACAAATAATTAAAATTATATCGTATTTATAAAAATATTCATTCAATGATCAACAAATTTGTGTTATTTTATTGGAGAATTTGTGAATTATTCTTTTTTTAATATACATATTTTATTGCATTTTAGGTTCTGGTGTACATGTGAAGAACATGCAGGACTGTTGCATAGGTACATACATGGCAATGTGGTTTCCTGCCTCCAATGATTTTTTAAACTAAAGTTTTCTTTAAAAGTTAAAATAATGCATCTGAATTCATTAGCATATATTTTTAAAAATTATATTAATATCTGAAGATTAAAGAATAGAAGTGAAGCCACGGTGTTGGTGGTATAGTGATTAGCATAGCTGCCTTCCAAAGAATAAAAGTGAAATAATTATAGTTGGTATATATTCATGTACTTAATCAGTTTTGTAATTCTGTATTTGTCTATAATACTACGTCACTGGTGTTTTGTGAATAATTCTTTTAATATAAAATTATTATTTTTAATTTTCTCATAAAATAGCCTGTAGTATTCTTTATAGGTGAATTTTTTATTAATAAATTAAATTTATTAATTCATGGCAGCTTCAATTGACTTTTCTCTTTTGACCATGATATTTTTATGTGGAAAAACTACTTGTCTTCACAGATGTTGGGCACTGCACAGATGGCTCTGGTCAAATAGAAGCTAGTCTCAAATCTTAACTTTTTTTTTTTTTGAGACAGAGTTTCACTCTTGTTGCCCAGGCTGGAGTGCAATTGTGCGATCTTGGCTCACCGCAATCTCTGCCTCCCGGGTTCAAGCAATTTGCCTGCCTCAGCCCCTCGAGTAGCTGGGATTACAGGCAGGCACCACCACGTCTGGCTAATTTTGTATTTATAGTAGAGATAGGGTTTCTCCATGTTGGCCAGGCTGGTCTCGGACTCCCAACCTCAGGTGATCTACCCACCTCGGCCTCCCAAAGTGCTGGGATTACAGGTGTGAGCCAATGCACCTGGCCAAATCTTGACTTTTTAAATTGAGATCTGTAAGTATTTTAGCCCAAATATTTTTACAGGTACTATTTTTTTTCCATTGAAACTACTTTCGGCAACAAATATTTTTACAAGATGAAATTTATTTTAAAGTATCCTTTTTTATGATTTTTCTAAATATGTCATCAAATTTAGATTCTGCAAAATAATAGGCCTTCTCAATTTCAATCCATTCTAGAATATAATATAAACTTATAAAATGAAAACTAAAATCTTCATCAAAAGATTTTTTCCACGTTAACTTATTTACTACTTGAGCGCTCATTGATTAAATTTTGCTTCTTCCTTTGCTTCTATATATTTGAAACCTTTGTTTTTAATAATTACAATTTGCTATACACTTAAAAATAAAAGTTTTTTGTTGTTTCTGTTGCTGAGTAATGTCATTAAATATTTTCAACTGATTTTGAACAAGATGCAACCAAAATGAAGAGAACTTTCTTCATTATTATGCTTGACATTTAGGTTGATTTGCCAAGCAATTCTTCACAAAGCTCAAACTTTTTTTTTTTACTTCAGGTTCCAGAATGCATGTGCAGAACGTGCAGTTTTGTTACACAGATACATGTGTGTCATGGTGGTTTGCTGCACCTATCAACCCATCGCCCAGGTTTTAAGCCCCACATGCATTAGCTGTTTGTCCTGATGCTCTCTCTCCCCTCACCTCTCTCACACCCCACAGGCCTCGAAGTATGTTGTTCCCCTCCCTGTGTCCATGTGTTCTCATTGTTCAACTCCCACTTATGAGTGAGAAGATGAGGTATTTGGTTTTCTGCTTCTGTGTTAGTTTGCTGAGGATGATGGCTTCCAGCTTCATCCACTCCCTGCAAAGGACTTGATCTCATTCCTTTTTATGACTGCATAGTATTCCATGGTGTATCTGTACCACATTTTCTTTATCCATTCTATCATTGATGGGCATTTGGGTTGGTTCCAAGTCTTGGTTATTGTGACTAGTGCTGTAGTAAACATATGTGTGCATTCATCTTTATAATAGAATGATTTATATTCCTTTAGGTACATACCCAGTAATGGGATTGCCAGGTCAAATGATATTCTGGTTTTAGATCCTTGAGGAATCACCACACTGTCTTCCACAACGGATGAACTAATTTACATTCCCAAAACAACAATGTAAAAGCATTCCTATTTCTCCCCGCATCTGTTGTTTCTTTACTTTTTTTTTTTTTAGAAAGCCAAGGTTTAGCCATGTTGGCCAGGCTGGTCTCGAACTTCTGACCTCAGGTGATCCACCCACCTCAGCATCCCAAAGTGCTAGGATTACAAGTGTGAGCCACTGCTCCTACCCATTTCTTGACTTTTTAATAATCGCCATTCTGACTGACGTAAGGTGGTATCTCATTGTGGTTTTGATTTGCATTTCTCTAGAAATTAGTGATGTCGAAAAGCTCAAACATTTTTAAGATCTGATTGATATTCTATGGCAAAGAGAAAGTATATACTGCCATCTGAAGTTTTTTTGTTTTTTAACATCAGCTTTATCATAAAAAATTAGTTACTCTATATACACATAAAAATATGTGTAAAATTTAACCACTAACAATTTCTATTTAAATTGTTAAAACACTGAATCTGTTTGCAGGCAATTAGGAATTGTGTGCACACCACAGTCAATCCAAGTACACTTCTGTTCCGTAGGTATCATAATTAGAACACAGTTTTTACAGTGGTGCTATGCACTGCCAAAATTTATAGTCATGTCACCACAGAAACAATTTTATTTTCAATGTTGAACTTTTCCTTTAGTTTATCGCAGTATGCACAATGGTGTCAGATGTCTTGCCTTCAACAAATAAACTTCCAAAAGCATAACTTGATTTCATGAATTGTCATGTGAAAAGAAAATTAAGCCATTAACTGGAATGAACTTGATCAATTTCCTAGTTGAAGCATCTGATGACTTTGATATACAATTGGAATTATTTAACTGTTTGCAAAATTCTTCTATTGTTAATGGAGCCAACACTTCAGCATCACTTTGCATATGCACAAGAAATGTTGGTAATGAAATTGATTGAAATTAACTTAGAAGAACAGACATTTGATCTAAATGAAAAGTCACTTCAAAGAATGATGTGTGAATAAACCTTTCCACAGCTACACATACTAAATTGTTTTCTCTGAGCACAATCGTCTTAAGATAAGTTCCAACTTTGAAGTAGGTGCTGTTGCTTTTTCAGCAGATGTGTGTCATCTGCTTTTTATATGTTTAGTGATACCACTAAAACTCTTTGGTGGATGGTAAATGTCAACATTTTTGTGCAAGTTTTATATCCATCATCAGCTCTCTTGGAAAATGAATATTTAAGACCTAATTTTTCTTTAAATATGCTCTTTCAGGCTTTTGGTTTTGTTTTGTGCTTGTCATCATCATTGCTGATGATTTTCCTTTTGTTTTTTAGGTCATTGCTGCTGAAGATACTTTTTACAAAATTTTTGAAAACAATTACAAAATAGTAATGACCAAACATACAGCAAGAAAGTTTATTATTTTCTGAATATGCCATTTGTGTCACTACTATTCAGCTTTATATCCAGCACATGTATCTCCTATACCCACCTGTAATTTTCTGTATTTTTTACTGATAGACAATCTTGTGGTTGTGAATCTTCCCAGCCATGGCTGGGTACATACAGGGCACAACTAACTGGTAGACCAAGAGGTCAGTAGAGACAGCAGCATAAAAGAGCAGGAGTGAGCTGTCGCTATTCACTCAAGTGTGGGTCTTTCCAGCTAGCCTCCGCATGCTATTCTCGAAAAAGAGAGGTTAATTTCATTGCAAGGAGTTAATAATACAAATAGGATTGGGTCAAGGAAATATGTAAGAATTAGGTATTATTATAATAATTATTACTGCTTTCTAAAAAAAACAAATACTATAATTCCTTCAACAATTCCTCATTGTTGAAATTGTTAGAAACCAGGATGTTTTCCAGACTCTTCCCTGTCATGAAGGCTTTCTTAGTGTTCCATTTGCCAATTTCTGCTCCTTTATAGTTGTATTTCTATAAATAAGAATTCTACTGCTGCAACCTCGGCAATTAGCTTTTATGGGCAGTCATGCTACATATTTTTTGGCTTATATTAAACTTAAAAGTTGTTTTTTTTTTTTAAATGTATACCGGAGGATGTTTCTTGTTTCTCTTTTTCTTTTCCTTTTTTTTCATTCCTCTGCCGCCACCTCCCCCAAGTATATTTCATCTAAACCATTACTAAGCTGTAGTTTCCCATTTCAAACTCAAATAGCTAGTTTTATGAAAGTACACTTAGAATTTTCCATCCAACTCTTTTTATGTAATCTTGTTACTTTCCATTCATAGCTCTATTTGTTATGAGATCTTTTTGATCATCCAAATTATTAGTTTTGGATTATTTGTCATTAAGGACATAGGTTTGGGCCGGATAGAGGGGCTCATGCCTATAATCCCAGCACTCTGGGAGGTCAAGGTGGGTGGATCACTTGAGGTCAGGAGTTCAAGACCAGCCTGGCCAACATGGTGAAACCCCATCTCTACCAAAAATAAAAAAAATAAAAATAATCAGTCAGGCATGGTGGCGGGTGCCTGTAATCCCAGCTACACAGGAGGCTGAGCCAGGAGAATCACTTGAACAGGGGAAGTGGAAGTTGCAGTGAGCTGAGATTGCACCATTGTACTCCAGCCTGGGCAACAAGATTGAAACTCTGTCTCAAAAAACAAACAAACAAACAAAAAACCATAGACTTGGATTCAAATAATTCCAGGCCTAAATACCAGCTCCACTCTTCATTAATTCTACAGAATTGGGCAATTTCAGTCTATTTTCTCATCTGTCAAATGACAATAATAATAAATATTTCACATTACAGGATTCTTGGAGTGATTAAGTGACATAATAGTTGATACCTCTCAATATATTATTTAAATAAATTATTTTATAAATGACATTTATTACATACAATATAATTTTAAATATTAAATGCAACATGTCAAATTTTTTTTAAATTTATTTTACTGCATTTTAGGTTTTGGGGTACATGTGAAGGACATGCAAGACTGTTGCATAGGTACACACGTGGCAGTGTGATTTGCTGCCTTCCTCCCCATCATCTGTATTTGGCATTTCTCTCCATGCTATCTCTCCCCAACTCCCCACCCTCCACTGTCCCTCCCCTATTTAACATGTCAAATATTACTATTTATATAATTATTTGTATAAATAAAATATTGTTATGAAAAATTATTCACCAGGATAAAAATTATCTCTATGATATTCTTGGAGACTTCCTTCCGGTAAGCATATGACAATTTCAATAGCTACAAATTCATCTATCAAACAATTTTAAAACTTTACCAGCAAGAATGATATTACTTTACTGAGATAGTCAACATCAATTTTGATTGACTTCTTACACTCAGATCTTTCTTTTTTGCATTATGTTTTGTGCCTTATTCACATTTTATTCTTGAGCTCTTTGAATATATCCATGTCGGTGTATCCACCTCAGAACTTAAGTTCCTGGCAGATCTAATCAGACACCTACACTGCCCAGAGGGACAGAAGTCTGCTGCCTGGGAGAACACGCATACGAAACACATTACAAGGCATCTCATCCCAAGTGCTACACAAATCCTATTCCACTTGAAGGAAAAGGGACCTATTTCAGGGCCAAACACAGAGCAAGCACTCTGCACATGTGGAGACAGCATTCCCAGCACTGCTCTGTGGATTTCCTCTTCTTTCCTGGTGCCTGTGTGAACTTCCCCTAGTATATCCTACGTTCTCTTTCTCTCAGCCCACTATCTCCCCTCCAATATTATTTTCAATGCAGCCTACACCAAAATGAATTTTCTCTCTCTCTCTCTCCCTCCTTTTCTCTCTTGGACTTTGAGAGTGTTAAGAAAGAGAAGCGGTGGGGAGGGTGACACTGGTTCTTGTACACGATCTTTGAATGTTCAGTAAAGCACAGAGCTTCTCAGGGCATTTCTCCCCACTGCACAGCCAAAGCACCCAGCCCAGCTGTCCCATTTACTATTGTCCTGGCAACCAGTGTCGTTGATCTTTCCCTTGCCCTACTTTTTAAAAAGCTGTTTCATCACAGCTTTCCCCTTCGGAACATAACAAGAAGGGACAGAGGTGAAGGAGTGATGGCTGCTCCTTGTCACGTTCTCCACGGTACTAGGTGGCCTGCACTGCCTGGGCAGCCACCCCATCCCCAGACCCCACCCTTCCAGAGTGCCCCTTTCCTGCTGGCACTGGAGCTAGGTCTGACTGCAATGTGATCAGTCAGCCCTGTTCGCCTTCCCCTTTGCTCCATTTCCCTTTCCTCTGAGTGCTTTCGCCACCATCAGCCCCTGGTTCAGCCACTGCTGCTGGCCAGTGCCCTTCTGCTAAAGAGCAAAAAACTCCCTTGTGAATGCCAGAATCTTCCGTAAAAAGCCTAATGGAGAAGCCAGTTCTTTAAGAACCCAGCTCTTAACCTTCCTCCCCCAGAACCACAATAATGCTCTGGCCTCACCAGATGCCTCCCTAACATGTTACTTTTTCAGGGAGAGAGACTATTCACACTTTCAGGGTGTGTAAACTAAGACTCTGAAAGATTAGTAACTGGAAGGAAGGAGACAAGACCATTTCTTCAGTGTGTGACAGACTGCATCTTTACACGCACCACCTCCAGGTAAATGTTCCTGGGACTAATTACTAATGCTCTTGGTCATTACGGAACTCACCCAAGATGCTGGAGCTGAACCTAACTCCTCCAACTTCAAACGCTCATTCTTTGTAGAACTTGAGAAAGAACCCTTTCCCCCAGACCCCTCAGGAATAAAATGGCTCCCTTCCCAAGGCTTTCACAGCACTCTCATCGCTTCCCACAGCCTCATTACCTGCATAGCACCTTCACCGTCCTAGAGGGTAAGGCTGCTATTTTGTTCATCTTGGCAGTCAACTCTCTGTCTCCCACACTGGAGATGCTCAACAGCATACGCTTTAGGGAGATATTTAAGACAGACAAAGGTCTCATAGAGAGAAAGCTTTTATTAATACTTAGGATCGGGCCGGGCGCGGTGGCTCACGCCTGTAATCCCAGCACTTTGGGAGGCCAAGGCGGGTGGATCACGAGG
>NW_022436951.1:5807591-6264007 GCF_009761245.1 Sapajus apella | reverse complement strand
ATAGACAAAGGAGATTGGGGACACTGATATTTTTTTCCTAGATGAATCTACTCCTAATCTGACCCACCCACCCAGCGCCATTAAAAACACTAGCCCACCCACCCAGCGCCATTAAAAACACATAAGGGGCTGGGCACAGTGGTGGCTCACGCCTGTAATCCCAGCACTTTGGGAGCCGAGGCGGGCAGATCACCTGAGGTCAGGAGTTCCAGGCCAGCCTGGCCAACACAGCGAAACCCTGTCTCTACTAAAAATACAAAAATTAGCTGGGCATAGTGGCAGGCACCTGTAATCCCAGCTACTTGGGAGGCTGAGGCAAGAGAATTGCTTGAACCCAAGAGGTGGAGGTTGCAGTGAGCTGAGATGGCACCACTACACTCCAGCCTGGGCGACAGGACGAGACCCCGTCTCAAACACACACACACATATACACACACACACACACACACACACACACAACATGACATTTCCTTCTGTCTATCCATGGGAGTTAGTAATAATCTTTATTATAACACTTATCACAGTATGTCAATATAACTTTTTTCTCATCCTATTTCCCTATCAGACTGAGAATTTATCAAGGATAAGACACCATGTAATTCATTTTTGTGATAGATGAATAGTAGGTCATAGGTAAATGCTTCTTGAATGAATGAATGAATGAAGATTAAATGAACCAGATTCTCTGCTTGAATAGGAGATGGGGTAGGTTGATACTGGCTATGAAGTTGTCAGAGTCTTTGATCTGTTGAATGCTGGTGTTCAAAGGCACTTTAGAAGTGAAGCCAAATTCCTTCATCTTACCATTGGGGAAGCCCAAAGAAGTTTAACAACTTGCCCAAAGTTACACAATTAGCCATTGAGCTGGAACGAGACCTCAGGTCTTCTGGTTCCCAGATTAGTGACTCCTGTCCTTTTGAGAATTTGTAACAAAGAGGAGGAAAGACTTAGAAATCTCCCAAAATGTCTACATTTCTCCTTCAACCCAAGTTCCTTTAGAAGCCAGCCTGGCCGGGTGTGGTGGCTCACACCTATAATCCCAGTACTTTGGGAAGCTGAGACCGGTGGATCGCCTGAGGTCAGGAATTCCAGACCAGCCTGGCCAACATTGTGAAACCCTGACTCTACTAAAAATACAAAAATCAGCTGGGCATGGTGGTGGGTGCCTCTAATTTCAGCTACTTGGGAGGCTGAGGCAGGAGAATCACTGGAGCCCAGGAGATGGAGGTTGCGGTGTGCTGACGTTATGCCACTGCACTCCAGCCTGGGCAACAGATTGAGACTCCATCTCAAATAAATAAATAAATAAATAAATAAATAAATAGAAGCTAGCCTAAAACTGTTATCCTTTTTCAGGGGCCTTATATCCAAAGCAGCTGAGGGAGATCATGAAGAATTGAGCTGAGGTGGATTAGGAAAGCTCCAACTCCCACAATGTTCTCTCCCCTTCTCTTAAAAATTACTTTCACTTCCAAGAATTTACCTTCCTCGGAAAGGTGGACAAAGTTTCATACTGAAGGACTTTTATCACAAAGTTATTTATAATAATAAGCATTTTGCCCAATATAAATGTCCAAAAACAGGAAAACAGTAAGTAAATCATGGTACAGCTATACAATGACATATTATTCACCAATTGAAAAATCATATTTTGATAATACAATGAATTCATACATGACATGAAAAATATTAATATTGGCTAACATTTAATGTTTACCATATGCTAAGTGCAAGCTAAGAAATTTACATGTCGTCTTATTTGGTCCTGACAGCAATCTTGTGAAGAAGGTACTATTATTATCTCCATTTTACAGATGAGAATACTGAGGTTTAGAGAGGTTAAGTAATTTTTAAAAAAAAATTTTTGAAGAGACGGGGTCTCACTATGTTGCCCAGGCTGCAGTACAGTGGCTATTCACAGGCGCAATCCCACTACTGATCAGCATGGGAATTCTCACCCTCTCCATTTCCGACCTGGGCCGGTTCACTCCTCCTTAGGCCACCTGGTGGTCTCCCACCCTCAAGAGGTCACCATATTGATGCCGAACTTAGTGTGGACACCCAATCAGCACAGCGCGCTACAGCCCAGAACTCCTGGGCTCAATTGATCCTCCAGCCTCAGCCTCCCGAGTAGCTGGGACTACAGGCAGGCGCCTCCGTGCCCGGCAAGGTGAAGTAATTTTCCCAAGCTGAAACGACAAGTAAAGGCAGAGTTAGAAACTTTAGAAAAATGTCTTTATTATAAAGATAGGTTTTAAAAATAGTATGTACTACTTCCTGTATTGTATTATTCCAACTATCTCGTTATTATATTCAAAGAAAATATTACCTAAGATAGTTGTTCCTGGCTAGTAGAAACATGTACAGCTTTTGTTTTCTATAATGCTCAATATTTTTCAAATGTTCTATAATGAATAAATATTTCTCTTATTTTATTTGTTAGTATTTTTTTTTTTTTTAATTTAAAGACACAGCTTTTCTTAAAAGTATTCTCCTTGGGAAATGCCAGCTACATCATCAGAATTTGAAAAAGAGGAAAAGGATCGGATACCTTAGAAGTAGTACACAGGAAATGAGCGAAGTGGAGCCTCTGGCTGCTGGCACCCTCCTCCCACCTCCTCCATGCCTCTTCCCCTTCACCAGTAAGAACATTCCCAACTCAGGACCTGGAGGAGCGAGACAGGAGCTGCTTGTCTTGCAGTAGCAACCATCGGATGGCTCAGATTTTGCCTCTCTGATCCACTTGTGCCAAACTCAAGAGCCAATGGCCCAATAAAATGGAATTGCGATGTCCTTTTTCTCCCACTGAACATTTCCCAAATTTCAAATTAGTGAAAGTTGCTGAAAATTGAGTCCCTCCACATAGAAATCATGGCCATCCTAGTAATGAACAGTTAGTAAGAGCCAACATTTCCCAGTCCTCACACTGAACAATTTCTCCGAGGCACCGGAAACTGCTTATGTTTGTCTTCATTCATTTGTTCAACAGACTTTCACTGACCACACATTACGTGACTTTTCCCCAAACATTAACAATATAGAGGTTAAAAAAAGACAGACCAGCCCCCTGTCCTCACAAAATGTGTCTGTAAACTCTCTAGCATTCCTCCCCTCAAACCCTGGAATATGGGCTGGCCTTGGTGACTTGCTACTCAGGAATAAAATGCAGCAGAAGTGACACTGTGTCACTTGATAGTAAACAGCAATGAAACTTCTCCTTAGCTTTCTCTGGGATGCTCTGGGAACCCAGCCACTATGCTGCAAAGAAACCCAGGCCACATGGGAAGCCTCATCTAGGTGTTCTGGCCGAGGGTCCCGACTGAGGGCTCGGTTAATGGTCACTGTCAGCTACCAGACATGTGAGTGGAGAAGATTTTGAGATGATTCCAGCCCAGGCCTCATCTGGCTACAAGTAAATGAGAGACACTGAGTGAAACCTGCCAACCTGAGCAAAGGCAATCTTCCAAACTATGAGAGATAATAATAATAAATAATTGTTTGTTTGTTTTACACCACAAAGTTTGAGATGGTTTTTTTCTGCATCAGTAGATGTGTTTATGGTGTAGCAAGGGAAAGCAGACATTAAATAACTATCCAAAGAAGAAAATTCCATTCTAAGAGCACCGTGAGCCTCTTTCCTGGCTCACAAGCCAGCACTGCACCCCAGTCCTTCTCTGCACCCTCCCAGCTTCTCTCCTTGTTAATGGCATCTCTGTCCTGACAAAAACTAAAACTGTGGAATTTGTGTCATTCTGCACTATTTGTTTCAAACCCATACTTACATGGTTATCATATCTTGTTGATTCTATTTCCAAAGCTACCTCCCACCTGGCTCTTTCTTTCCCATCCCACCACCACCTGGGCCCGGATTGGGCCTGAGAATCTCATCCGCCGTGTACTGGATGCCCTCCCCAGTCAATCTCACAGCCTCCACTCACTGCCTTGTCAATCCATTCTGCTCTCTGCGGTCAGACATATTTTCCTATATCAGGTCATCCCCAATTTGTCCCTCCCCTGCTCACAAAACTTTACCATCTCTTCTCACTTCCCCTCTCTCTTCCTTTCTCTGCCGTCATGGTGTGTGCTTAACTCCGCTTCCCACCATGTCTTCTCACAAGACTTTTAAGATTAAGTGATTCCTGCCCAAGAAACAAAAGCAAAATTTTCCCATTCCCCAGTGGATTCGGATGAAAATTGGTAATAAAGTCAGGTACAACTCCAAAAGAAGACATTGGAGAAGAACCAAGCTGGGTCTATAGGGAATTGCACATGAGCTGGCACACATATTGATGCTGTCTGAAGGTCACAATCATGTTACCTATCAAGCTGAAAACGTCACCACAGTCTGGAGAGTTGGACATGTTTTATTGGGAATGTATTTTTCCTCTCTGAACCTATTATGAAACTGGTTGCCTGAGTTGGGTAATAAATATGTGAGCCCTTTTGTTTAAAAAAAAAAACAAAAAACTTTACCATGTCTTCATGGCCTAACAAATGCAGGCCAAATGTCTTAGACCCTTCCAGGCTGCTGCTCACCTCTGCTCTGGCTTTATTTCCCACACTCTTCTGCTACTACCTGCTACACTCTGATAATCTGGACTTCTCCGTACGCTCTGAACACCTCTTCTCCTTGATGCCTCTAGTTGTCTGTCCCTCCATCTGGATGTTTTCTTCTTTCCTCATGTGTCCCGAAGTCTACCTCCTGTGACTTTCAAGGCTCTTACAGCAGTGATTGTCATCAGTCCTATGGCCAGAGAATAATGATAGCTGTGGCCGAGATGGCTTATGACCCAACATCTTCCACAATGGAAGTTAGGAGTTTTAACTGAGCCCATGGTCAGCTAGAGACCACAGCTCCCTCCCTTCTAATGCAGATTGGCACAATCAGGTGACTAAGTTCTGGAACATGAAATGTAACCAGAAATGAAAGGAGCCACTTCTGGGTGATGTCCTTAAAGCATGTCTTCACCCGCCCTTTTACCTTTCTTGCTTGCTGCTAAAGGCCACCCATCTTGGTCTTAGAGATGGAAGCCACATGTTGAAAATGTGGAGGCCCTCTTATAGTCACAGACTTCCTACCTCTGGACAGAAAGAAGAATAAACCTCTATTATGCTTTGCTACTGGAATTTGGAGTCTTTTTGCTATAGTAGCTTTGTCCATACCCCAACTAATATAATTGTTAATTTTTATATTGAGATTTTTTATTATGCGGCAGGTACCCTCCATCACGTTATTTATTCCTCATAATGTCATTGCGAAGAAGATAATGTTGAAGATGAAGAAACTGAAGCTCAGAAAAGCTTTGTAACTTGCCCAAAGTCACACAGCTAGCAGGTAATGAAATTAGAACTCAAACCTAAGCCAGATGATTTCAGAAATGATACCCTTAATCACTATTTATCCCTTTGCTCTGTTCCACAGCCCTAAAGGCATAGACAGATGTCATTTAGGCTTATAAAGTGTTCCTCAAAGCACTTAGGGAAAAAAATGCTTTTATATAGTAGATGCTCAATAAATGTTTGTTGAATGAATAATGATTGATCTTAGGAAAACTTTGTGAAAGTTTCTAACTAAAATAATGTGAAACTGTTAACTGTTTCTGGCCATTAACAGCCCACATCCCTATTTTATAGAGCCCACTATTCTGGGTACTTAATATCCAACAAATCTCTTCCCAAAGAATATCACGTATTGGAGCACTTCTTGTCCATATCATTATTCGTCTTACAATCAACAGAGAGTCTATGTGAGTTGATCGGGAAAAGCATTTAGCCTGTTTCAGTCATCTGTATTTATTTACACAGCTGTTCTTCCCCTTGTTCAAGTAGAAAACTGTGGTTCAGAAATCAGAGACAGTAATAAAATTAGGGGCTTTTTGAAGACTGCTGTGTGGTATCCTGCATCCTGGGCTCTCAGCGGGGTTGTGGGGTCCAGAAACTTTCAAAGTCTTTTTTTGTGCTATGTTAAGGGTCCTGGTAGAAAGTGAATAGTGCTGAGAGCTTGGGGCTGTGGGAGAGGTTACTATAAAGAACCGACATCCTACTGGGAGAACTGAATGTGTTCCCTCCTTCAGGGCTCTTATCTGGAGCCCTTTGATAGAAAGAGAATCCAACAGAATGCCTGAACTGTTCTTGGGTTGTCTTCAGCCCTCCCCTGGGAAAACTTTTAGCAAGAAACACAAATCAAGAGGAAGCTAAAGAATAATTTTTTAAAAGAGTCTTCAAACAGCAACAGCCAGGCTTTATTTTTTTCAAGTAAGGGGACAAAAGGAAGGAATTACAGCCAACTTTCTTTCCAATTAAGTCCCATGGACCTCCCAAAATACAACACAGATGCTGTGACACACACTAACATGCTCCTCAGTGAAGTGTGCTTGAACTCAGTGGCACTTAGAGAATGATTTTTAAAACTAAAAATTTAAAACAGAAACAAAACACAGAGACAGAGAGACCATAAAAGCTTATTGTAATCATGGCTTGCACTAACTCTATGGGAGGTTATGAAATAAAGCTGAATTATTTATCAGTATATTCAAAATAAATTCATTCTTTTCTTTCACTTCCAATACTGATATATATTTAAGATTATCCTTCCTCTTATGTGTACTTACCATACTGATATTGATATATCAGTTTGAAACTAAGCATTGTTTCATGTTAGAACATGTCTGGCAAGAATGCCCATTCCCTAGAATTTCATGAAGCCGTATGTCCCAGGAAGAAGTTACATGGGTAGGGGCGCTAAGATGATCCTTCCCCTTAGAGGACATTTAGATTAAGAGGAGCCAGACAAACACTGAAGAAACTTGCTTGACCCACTGCTGGTCGGTTTTAACGAGGCCAAATCTCATGGAACAAAGGCAGAATGGGCAGAGAGTGGGTGATCAGCCTTGGCTAATTCTAGTTTCTAATTCAGCAAATCAGAGAGGATGCCGGGTCTTCCCCCCACCCAGAGTCAGGGTTTGCTGCAGCAATTCCATGTATGCCATCAAGTGTAACCGCCCAAGGGGCTTCACCTTGCCCTCTGCCTAGACAGAGCCGATTCATCAAGACAGGGGAATTGCAAGAGAATGAGTAATTCACACAGAGCTGGCTATGCAGGAGACCAGAAGTGAATTATTACTCAAATCAGCCTCCCTGAGCATTCGAGGAGCAGAGTTGGAATTTTTGTTTGTTTGTTTTTTGTTTTTGTTTTTTGAGACTGAGACTTGCTCTGTCACCAGGCTGGAGTACGGTGGCACGATCTCGGCTCACTGCAACCTCCACCTCCTGGATTCAAGCAATTCTCCTGCCTCAGCCTCCTGAGTAGGTGGGACGATAAGTGCATACCAATGCCCAGGTAATTCTTGTATTTTTAGTAGAGAGAGAATTTCACCATGTTGGGCCAGGATGGTTTCGATCTCTTGACTTTGTGATCTGCCTGCCTCGGCCTCCCAAAGTGCTGGGATTACAGGCATGAGCCACCATGCCCCGCCTTAGAGGAACAGAATTTTTAATAACTTGTTGGGTTGGGGGAAGCCAGTGAGCCAGGAGTGCTGATTGGTCAGGGATGAAATCACAGGGAGTCAAAGCCGTCTTCTTGGGCTGAGTCAGTTCCTGGGTGGGGGCCACAGGATGAGATGAGCCAGTTTATTGATCTGGGTGCTGCCAGCTGACCCATCAAGTGCAGGGTCTGCAAATTTTTTGAATTTTGAACTATGTAAATATATTAACTATTCAAAAGATAAATAAAATAAAAATTATTTTAAAAAATACAGCTGGGTGCGGTGGCTCACGCCTGCAATCCTAGCACTCTGGGAGGCCGAGGTGGGTGGATCACCTGAGGGCAGGAGTTCAAGACCAGCCTGGCCATGGTGGTGAAACCCGATTTTTAAAACCTACAACTTCAGGAGGATGAGGTGGGTGGCTCGCTTGAGACCAGGAGTTCAGGACCAGCCTGGGCAATGTGGTAAAACCCTATCTCTACAAAAAAATAAAATAAAAATTAATACATATATAGCCAGTAGAATAGCATTACACCATCTTTAGAGATAGCAGGGTCCTCCACTATTCTGCACCACAGGCCTCACAGTCTGCTGACAAGCCTTCTCAGAATACAATGAAATGCCTGAGTATCTAAAACGAAATGCATAAGATTACAGAGCAAACTGATTACCTTGAAATACAGTTATATGTATATGTGCTTCTTTACTAACAAAATAAATAAGACAGCAAGTGAGGGGACTACTGCAATTTTGATGTCATGGCGAACACAGACGACATCTGGAGATATCTGAAACAATTGTAAGGTGATATGAAAATATCTGTAATTTCTATAGGTGACAAAGCCGGGGTAATGCTGAAACTCATGTAATTTTCTGCCTACATCCATTAATTGAAGGAATGGCTAAATTTCAATTGAAGGTTAATGAAAATAAGGAGGTACTGTTTTTCCCATTCAAGTTCACAGACCCCTGGAGCCTATCTATCCACAGAACCTTTGCAGGCATCTCCAACCCCATGGGCAGTGCTCCAGGGAAGGATCTTGGCATAACCTCAAAAGACAAAGAAATGCAAAGGATAAAATGTAAAAGTCTAATCAAAAGATATAGCCCTCTGGGGTTGCTTAAAGTTAGGTGCCCTCAAGCCTTCAAATTTATAACAGAGAGAAAGAGCACCTTCCTTCACATGGCAGTGTGGAGGTGAGAAGCAGCACCCTGTGTGCCCAGCTCCATATGTCACACCCAGCCAAAGTCTCTAGGCAATGAGCAAAACTGACGAGCTGAAAACAGAATTCCAAAAAATTCCCCTCGGAAAGCATCCCCAAATTGCTTGGATGACATAATTATTTTGTTAGCAGGTATGTATCTATACTCCTGGGGAGATTTAGAATTAAATGCAGAGGTGAAGTCAATAAAAGACATAGTATTCTTTGCTTGTGCCAAATTAGGGGAGACTCTGAGACTATTTGATGTTTTGACTTCTTGTGATTTTAAGATAATTTGGCATGTTAGATACCACTTCTGCTTTTTTCTCCCTTATCTTCCTTTCAATTCCTTGATATCTTTTCCACCTCTAGGCATTGGAGAGCCCGGGCCCCAGTCCTTATCTATTCTCTAGCTACACTCACTCACGCCCTATAGGAACACTATCTATAGCTGATAAAACTAAATCAGCTCTCAAACCAGACCTCTCCCATGAATTCATTCTCTCATATCTAACAGTCTATTCAACTTCTCCCCTCAGTTGTCTCAAATTGTGACTTCCTGCCCCGACCACACCCCACAAGTCTGTTTTCAGTCTTCCCCAAATCAGTAAATTACAACTGCATTCCTACAGCCACTCAGGCGAAAAACCTTGGTTTTAGAGTCATTAAATCTTATAAAAATTTGGCTAACAGAATGAGGCAGAATAATATAATATAAATTGGATTAGGTATAATACCAGCTTTTGTAACAGTGTTTGATGTACTAGCATATATAATGTTAAATAAAGCAACTTTGACCATTTAATTTTTAGTTATTCCATCCCGTTTTGGTTTTGAATCTTCTTCATCTTCATTCATTGTCACAGTCCCTTGGCATGATTACACAGAGCTTCAAATTCCATGTGTATCACAGGTCCCAAATGTAGAGTTCCATTCTCTCTCGAGAATGCTGTTGCCATCTAGAGATTTCCATTTGGAGATCTATGAGAATTCAGAGCTCCTCATTTCCCTGCTCCTAACTTGAACCTTCAACCCTCCACCTCATTTTAGTTAGTCTATTTACCTACTTGCTCAAGCCTAAAACTTCAGCTTTATCTTTCACAGCTCTCATTTCTGATTTTGTCCAATTTTTCATCAAATCCTGACAGTTCTTCCAAACCATATCCCTAAGTTGTAGCACTTCTCCCTACCTTTATGGTTAGTCACCTTAAGCCAAGGTGACTTAATCCAAGGTTAGTCGCCTTAATCCAAGCCACCAACATCTCTCACTGGGCCTTTTCCAATGGCCTCCTAGGTGGTCTCTCACCCTACTAACCATTTTCCACAAAGCAAGCCAGTTAGCCTTTAAAAAAAAAAAAAAAGCCAACTGGGCACAGTGGCCCACCTGTAATTCCAGCACTTTGGGAGGCCGAGGTGGGTGGATCACCTAAAGTTGAGAGTTCGAGACCAGCCTGATCAACAATGGAGAAACCCCATCTCCACTAAAAATACAATTTTTTTTTTTTTTTTTTGAATGGAGAAGTTCGCTTTTGCTACCCAGGCTGGAGTGCAATAGCATGATCTCAGCTCACCACAACTCCTCCTCCTAGGTTCAAGCAATTCTCCTGCCTCAGCCTTCCGAGTAGCTGGGATTACAGGCAGGCGCCACCACTCCTGGCTAATTTTGTACTTTTAGTAGAGATGGGGTTTCTCCATGTTGATCAGGTTGGTCTCAAACTTCTGACCTCAGCTGATCCACCTGCCTCGGCCTCCCAAAATGCTGGGATGACAGGCGTGAGCCACTGCACCCGGCCTTCACTCTTCTTCATGAAGTTCTATGATGGCTTCCTGTGTCACTCAGAGTGAGATCCAAAGTCGTTTCTTAAAGCAGTGTGCATTTATTTGTTTGGGGTCTGTCTCCCCCAACCAGAATGTAAGTTCCATGAGAGTCAAGACCTCCTCTTCTCTGTTCACCGCTTTATCCACAGCACCTTAAACACTGCCAGGAAGAGTGGGGCTCAAGAAATACTTGTTGCACAAAAGGAATAAACTGCTCATGTGGAGTGAAGGCTAGGAGCATAAAGCAGTGGAGGAAGAGGGCAACATGAACATTTTAACCTATGTTTTGTACACTTTTGCAAAGAGATGTTTTGAAGACTTCAGTCTTCAAAATCTAAAAAGGAAAGAAAATTTATTTAAACTTGTTAACAAGTCCAAGCTCTATATAATGACTGAAAGGGCAATAGAATCAGATAGCAAAATCTGTGGGGCCAATGTGGGTAGAGCTGAAAAATCTGGAAATGTTAAATAGACTTTAAGAGGAAGATTGGAGCTGGGTGTGGTGGCTCTTACTTGTAATCCCAGCACTTTGGGAGGCCAAGGTGGGAGGATCACTTGAGTACAGGGGTTCCAGACCAGCCCGGGCAACATAGCCAGACCCCCATCTCTAAAAAAAATAAAATTAAAAATTAAGAGGAGGAACAGATAGATGTCATGCTCTAGTCTGCACTGACTTTGTAATGAGAATCAAATCCCAGCTTTGGCCGGATACTGTATCCCTGAAGAACATCTGTGCCCTTGCCCACTCGTCTCCATTTTCTCATCCTCACAACATCAGTTTCAACTCATACAGCCAATCGGCATTTAAAACGTCCAGCAAGCTCCTCTTGAATTATGATACACAGAAGGAAGGGCTTTCTTCCATAAAGCCTCAACATCTCCAAATAAAGATTGCAATCTCATCAAAAAGACCCAAGAGAATACTTCAAAATGGACAACTAGCAACCAATAAATTCTGCCTAGCTGGAGCTCCAGACTTAGAGGACTTGTGGATTTGTGATGATTTTCTTCTGTCTGTGATGAGGAATTGGGAAGACCAGACATTCCTGGTAAGTAAAGGAAATGTCAAAGAGGAAGATCCAGGATTAGCAGTAAGTGCCTCTTGACAAGGGCCAGTTTTGGAAAGGTACGGTTTGCTAGTGCCTGGCTATAGTAATGAGTTTGCAGGAAATGACTGATGGAAAGCTGGGTTAACCTGGAGTAAATTTACCCCTCGGCAGGCCTCCTTTCCTTAACTCCACCGCTACATATTTTAATGAAGAGGAAAACTCCCAGGGTGGGATTAGACAGAGACCACATTTTAATCACTAAACTTCTTCACAACAATTGGCCTCACCTGATGGTCCCAACTTCCTGGAAGAATCTGAAAGCAGAACGGGGTGGGGGGGGTGGGGGGGTGGGGGGCGGGAGTTGGAGCTCTGAATCCTTTGGGATTTACTGGCGGAAAAGTGCAAGTCCAAGTAGCTCTCTAGAAAGGGGGGCACTCCAGCTACCCTGTGCAGGGTTTGAGGGGCGAGTTCCATCTTAAATATTATGTTTGAGAGACAGCAGACACCTAAAAAGGGGTTCCCTAATAAAATTATTCACTCTCTTTTACATCTGGTGAAAGGTGCTTCTTCTAGTCTTGTCTGTCTGCCTTGTGAGTGTTAGGAATTGTGATGGCTTGGTGAATCTATTGCACTCTAAGACAGGCCTTTCTCTGATGGAAGAGAAGAAAAACCAGGGTTTTGATCCAAGCATGGATGGGGACTGTTTCTGCTGATTGATATCCTGGAATATGGAAGAATGTTGGCCACCTGGGGGTTGCCCCCGTGGTATCTGTGTCACATTTGGATGTTTGGGTTTTTTGGTTTGTTTGGTTTTTTTTTTATTTTTGGCTCATGAAGATTGGGTAATTCTTGGAAGGTCTTAGAAGGCTGATTTTGTTGTGGTTGGTGTTATTGCTCATTCTGCAGGATACTAGAAAAAAGACTTCAGCTCCAAAGTGTATTAACGCAAACCTACTTTTGACTTTGAAAGTCACACCGAAAACGCCTTTTCAGCCGGAGAAATGCTGTGACTGCCTTGTCAAAAAGCAGGATATACATTTTGATTCTGCTTTATTCCCACTCCTCAGCTGCCCAGACTTGGAACTCTCTGTCTTTTCTCTGGCCTCTTGCCATGTGCAAACTGCCATCTGGACCCCCTCGCGGTCCCCTCACAGGACTTGTCTTGTTCCTGCCATTTCCACCTGGCACGCCTCTCCCTAGCTACTCCTAACTCCAGAAAACCTGCCTCATCTTTAGAGTTCTTTCTGAAATGCTGCCTCTTCTGTGAAACCCTCCCTTTTACCCAGCAACTGAAATGAATTCATGTCTGTCTTGTCTGCTGGGGGATTTTGTTTTCATCTCTCTCATGAGGTCTTCCTCTGTCACGTATTTCTTTGTTGTTGACACGTAGTTTCGTTCTGTCGTGCAGCGGGGCGATCTCGGCTCACTGCAACCTCCGCCTCCTGGGTTCAAGCGATTCTCCTGCCTCAGCCTCCTGAGCAGCTGGGGGTACGGGCGCCTGCCACCACGTCCGGTTAATTTTTTTTGTATTTTTAGTAGTGACGGGGTTTCACCATGTTGATCAGGCAGGTCTCGAGCCCCTGACCTCGTGATCCACCCGCCTCGGCCACCTGAGGTGCTGGGTTACAGGTGTGAGCCACTGCGCCCAGCCCTCTGTCATGTATTTCATTGTGCAGGTTTTCCCTATCGTACTGTGAGATCCTTGAGGACTAAGGCCATTTTGCCCCACTTTGTGTATCCCATCTTCCCTCGAGTGCCTTCAAATATAGTGGGACTCTGTGGAATTCTGAGGGCGGTGTTTTCATCCGGACTGTTCCTCCCAGGAAAGCAGAATTGTGTAGCACTTAAGTTCCTAGGTTTTGAATGCAAGAGGCCTGGGGTAGAATCTTGGTACAAGCACTTAACCAGCTTGGGACCTTGGAGGTTGCTAATTCTTTGAGAATCTCAACTCCTTCATTGAGAAAGTGTGAATAATAAAACTTAGGAACAACGGGATTGTTGTGACAAGTAAATGAGGCAAATAGAAAACACTCGGCATGGTGCCTGCCACATAAGTCTTTTCAAAAAGACTTAATAAGTGGTAGCTATTTTATTATTATTGCTATTATCATTAGCAGTAAACTTCTGTGCCGAGACAAAAATATTCTTACCACAAGTTAATCTATTTAAAAAAATTAGGAGTGATTGCGCTGGAGCGAGGATTTTCATCAGCCCTGCCAATTCTTTTTCCAAAGACTCTTCTATAAAGAACAATCACTTTCTAACAGTGCTGACCAATAGAAATATAATGTGAGTCATATATATAATTTAGAATTTTTCTACTAGTTACATTAAAAGAAGCAAAAAAAAGCAAGTGAAATTAATTTTTTTCCTTGTCACCCTGGCTGGAGTGCAGTGGCATGAACATGGCTCACTGCAGCCTTAACCTCCTGGGCTCCAGTGATCCCCCCATCTCAGGCCCTTAAGTAGCTGGGACTATAGGTGCCCGCCATGATGCCCAGCTAATTTTTTATTTTTTTGTAGATACTGGGACTGGGTTTTGTCATGTTGCCCCGGCTGATCTTGAACTCCTGGGCTCAAGCAATCCACCAACTTTGGCCTCCCAAAGTGCCGGGTTTACAAGTGTGAGCCACTGTGCCCAATCAAAATTAATTTTAAAACATATTATTTAACTAAATATATCCAAAATATTACCATTACAACATGAAGTCAACAGAAGTATTAATGAGATATTTTACATTTTGGGGGTACTAAGTTTTCAAAATCTAATGTATACGTAACACATGAAACAGTGCATCTCAAATCCTACCAGCTCTAATCAAGGGCTCAATGGTTACTGACCAGTGGTTACCATATTGGGCAGCACAGATTCATAACATAGAATTTGAAAACCTTCATAAATGAATCCTATCATTCCAGGCTTTCACAAAATGTAGTTGGTACTACAAGACAATGTGTTTCTCTGAAAATGATTAAGACTGGGAGTGCCAGCACTAGGCTCTGGTCTGGACTCTGCCATTTACTTGGATAACTTTGCGTAAACCATTAAATTTGGCAGTTTTATTTCCTGCGTTTGTCCTGAGACTTAACTAGGTCACAAGGCACAAAAAAATAGGACCAGCCTCTTCAACTCAGTCTGTCTCATTGCTACCTACTGTCCCTAGGAATAGGCCTAAGATAGAAACCCCTGCACATCCTACCTGAGGTTGAACTTTTTGTTTGTTTGGTTGTTTTTGAGATGGAGTCTAGCTCTGCTGCTCAGGCTGGAGTGCAGTGTCACGATCTCGGCTCACTGCAACCTCTACCTCCCAAGGTCAAGCGATTCTCCTGCCTCAGCCTCCCAAGTAGCTGGGATTACAGACTTCCAATGCCACGTCCAGCTAATTTTTGTATTTTTAGTAGAGACGGGGTTTCACCATGTTGGTCAGGCTGGTCTCGAACTCCTGACCTCGTGATCCGCCCACCTCAGCCTCCCAAAGTGCTGGGATTATAAGCATGAGCCACTGCGCCCAGCCCTGTGGTTGAAATTTTAAAACGAGCCACGTTTTGAATATTTGTTGATTGATTAATTGATTGATTGAGATGAAGTTTCGCTCTTGTTCTCAGTTTCTGGCAACCTCCGCTTCCGGGTTCATGCGATTCTCCTGCCTCAGCTTCCCAGGTAGCTGGGATTACAGTCATGCGACACCATTTATTAATTGAGGTATCATGAATACTGTGGAGTTCTTGGAGTTTAATTCATGCTTTTTGTTTTTTGCCCTAGAGGTTATTCCAGTTTATGGGAATTTCATTCTTCGAATTTGAATACTTGGAGTTAGCTGATCCAGTCATTTCAACTTGGAACACACTCAGGGTCCAGATGCTGGTGGTAGGACTTAGGGAAGAGACAGGAGGAGGGGAAGCTAGAGGAAGGGTGAATCGCTGGCTCTCAGCTCCCGACCCCCTCTTCAGGTTTATAACTGATATGTCATATTGTTTGTTTCATCATGAGATTTGATTGGAACAAAGGGTTAAAAAAACTGAAACCCAGATCTCATCTCACTCTTCAATTTAGAGGAGAGGACCTCTTACAATACTGTATTTGCCCAACCTTGCACCACTCAGGTCTCCTGACCCCCAGTCTCCATGCAATTTTATCTAATGTCACATGACCTACCCTGATTTCACCTGTTGATTATTAAGCGATTTTGAAGAATCTACTGGACTTCAGCAAACTGAGGCATGTGGTAGTAGTGAACTAGTCATCCTGTGTTGATTCTATTTCAGCAAGTGTGATCCTTCCTTCCTTCCTGGGGAGGCAGCAGGATGAGGAAGGAGGCTTGCATTTCCTTCTCATGGCTCAAAAATGAACTGCCTCATAAGGCAATAGGAATTCCCTGCCTGGCCAAGGAAAAGGGGATTGTTAAGGATTCTGAAGTCTTTCTTGCCTGGTCTTTCATCTTAGAATCAATCCATAGGCACAGCATTCACAGAAGATGGAATTTGACTTGAGCACAGCCCAAATCTTGAACGTATGTTTTAACACATAAACTAACTTTATTCTAACCTTACCCCTCAGATTACTATAACAGTGTCCAATGTCCAAAAGTTATTTCAGCCACTAAAGTTGATTTGTGCTCAAGACCCAGTTTCCACTGTTCACTCTGTTTTCTCAACCCAAAACTGCATTTTCTGTTGCTTTAAAAATTTGCATATTTTCTCAGTGCCTGTTTCTGACTTACAATAAACAATGCCCAGACCTCCTGCCAAAAAAATGTCCAAATGTGAAATAGTTGCTATAATAGTCGTTTTTGTGATGGCAACTTTGAGCTGTGTGCTTTTAAATTATAATTACTTTTTTTCCTCACAAAAGATGTGTATCTGTCTTGATTGCTGTAATTATGATTCTATACCAGCAAACAGTTACAAAAGATTCATGTCATCACTGTGCTTCATAAAACCCATGCCCTTCAATAAGCTTCCTTTGGTGACTGTATTATGTTTGTGTTTAATTTGTGGCAGGGAAATTCTAATGAGAAGCCATTAATCACTGAGTGTATATAAAAATCTGTGTCCTTAACTAAACAGACCAAAGTGGATATGGCAAGCTGGTTATTGGCATGACATGATTTAGAATCAGAAAAGAGACTTGAGGAAAACAACCTAGTCTAACCTAGTTTTATGGATGACATTCAGAATTGGGAAGGGAGAGCATACGGCTTAGTGACTGCACACATAATGGGACAAGGAGCCCAAAGATCCAGGTTCAAAACCTGAACTTGACACTAAGGAATTATGGCACAAATAGACTTGACTTCCTCATTCATCCTGGCTTCCCAGCTGTGATGTGTAGAATCCACACATTGAGGAGGTACCTCACCCAGGGACCTACTTGGAGGGCAAGTCTTAGAATTGGAAATTGTTGCTATAATAGTCATTTTTGTGATGGCAACTTTGAGCTGTGTGCTCACAGCTTTGAGCTGTGTCCGTCACCCAGGGACCTACCTGGGGGGCAAGAAAACAGGGACACTGAGGTAGTCTGTGACTCCCACCCCCCCCATTCAATTAGAGCAGCCACACTTGGATCTATTTTACATTGTAATGACTGAAGAAGGAACTTACTGGCTTTTTTTTTTCCTCTTAAATTTGATGTTGATTGACTTCCTTTCTCCAAGTCTTAGAATTGGAAGTAGACTGGTGACCCATCCCATGTCTGTGACTGTGTTGCATCTGTTTACTGGTGCAGCAACTCTTTACTGAGCACCTTCCATTCTGGTTCCTGAGTATGCAGTCGTTATCCATATAGGCCCTGCCCTCCAAGAGCCTGCAGTCTAGACAGGGAGAATTGCAGCACAAAGTAGTAATAACTCTGGAAATTTAAACCCAGGAGGCCTTGGGAGCACATTGGAAGGGCAACCAAGACTGTTGGATTTGGGGAGTGGGAGGAGTTTAGAGTTGACTCCCCAGAAGAAATAACGGATTGTAGGCCTTCCTTTTAATGTTCTTTCCTTTCTTTTCTGTCTTTAATAAAAACTCCTGAGGGTTCCTTTTGGGAAAATATGAGAAATCAACATAAAGAACTCTTGTCTTAGCGCTGACTATAAGCCTGAGCATATATTACTCAATCCATACTGATCTCTAACATCTGGGTCTACAGGACCAGTAATAATAGAGTAGAATAGATCTCAAAGTATTATCACAAAGATCAAATTACAGAATTTGTATACAAGTATTTATAAAACTATAAAACCCTATAAAAAATAGCTGCTGAAGCTTCAATTCCAATCAACCTACATAATCTTTCCCAGCTAGACTAAGATTCTGGTTCTACAGAGGCTTGACTCATGTTGAGCAACTGGTGAAAATGTCACTTTTCAATATAAATAATAATTGAGTGATCAGGCGCGGTTGCTCACACCTGTAATCCCAGCACTTTTGGAGGCTGAGGTGGGCAGATCATGAGGTCAGGAGTTCGAGACCAGCCTGGCCCACATGGTGAAACTCCGTCTCTACTAAAAATACAAAAACAAGCCGGATGTAGTGGCACACACGTGCAGTCCCAGCTACTCGGAGGCTGAAGTGGGAAAATTGCTTGAACCCGGGAGGCAGAGGTTGTAGTGAGCCAAGACCACACCTTCCTTTGCACTCTAGCCTGGGTGACAGAATAAGACACAGTCTCAAAAAAAAAAAAAAAAAAAAAAGTTAAAAATAAATAAATAACAATTGATAACAATAACACTTGTGAAGCCTTCATTAAAAAGTAGACCCTCTTTAGCTTTAGAATGGAGAAAACATGTTGCTTTTTAAGGCATCATTACGTCCACCTGTTGGCTCGTTTGTAATAAAAATAATAGTTTGTGCAACTTCTCGCTATGTGGGAATCTACGTGAGGAGGTTCCTCTTGCTGGTCTTCACCTTTGTGTTGGGGTTCCTGAGGCCTCTGCCCTTGCTCAGACCTCTTTTGAAACCCCATCAGAGGTCAAAACTGAAGAACTTGCTAGAGCCACATGCTGATAACTAACGTGAGTGAAGTGGGCAGGCCAAGTGGGCTGGAGAGTGCACACTCCACCTACAGGAGGCAGCGTTGGCTCAGTGTCAGCCTACCCCTTCAGGGGCCTCAATATTCTGAAATGGTCAGTATTTTTCAATGTGAATGTGAACTCACCGAGTTTGTAAATGCTCCTCCTGTGCCTTGACTTCCTAACCCAAGTCTTAGTCACTTCATGGCTTTGCATTTTACCTAAAAAGAAAATTATCCCCCTGCTTAAATCCTGTGGCTGGCTCCCCATTGACTAGGAGTGGAGTGCAAGTTGTAAGTTTGGTGTTGGCCCCTACTGGCCTGTTCTCCAGCAGGAACCGATACCGGCTCCCTGCCATGCCACACTATGCCCGCTGTGTGCAGCCACCTGCTAGACACAGTGTACATACTGCAGATACAGGCACGGCCCCTCCCCTCAAGTTGCTACCCGTCTTTTTGACAGACTAACTGGTAAATAGGCCTCAGCACACAGAGATCTCATCACTTTCTGTTGGGCCCTGTCCTGGCCCACTGCTTAATAATTACGATGTGTTTATGGGCTCCTTGAGGAAAGAAACTGGTATTTGGAGCACAGTGGTTGCTCAACATTTGTTGAATGAATAAACAAATATAATAAAGGTTAATTTTAGATCACCTCTCTGAAATTGAATTTTTTAGGCTTCATATGACTATGACTTTAAAATAAAACCCTGTTATTTACACATTCAACTAACCAGAATTCACCACAGGTTTTTTGTTGTTCTGCTTTTTACATTCATATTTAAGAAGAAAAAAAAGTTAAGACAAAATGGAAGACCAAATACCACAAGTTCTTTTTTTTGAGATGGAGTCTCACTCTGTTGCCCAGGCTGGAGTGCAATGGTGTGATCTTGGCTCACTGCAACCTCCACCTCCCAGGTTCAATCAATTCTTGCCTCAGTCTCCCCCCAGGTAGCTGGAATTACAGGCATGCGCCACCAAGCCCGGCTAATTTTTTTTGTATTTTTAGTAGAGATGGGGTTTTTCCCTGTTGCCCAGGCTGGTCTCGAACTCCTGACCTCAGGCGATCCACCCACCTCAGCCTCCCAAAGTTCTCGGCTTACAGGTGTGAGCCACCACGCCCGGCTACCACAAGTTCTTCTACACCTGCTGCCCCACCACATCCACTGTTACACACTGGGGTTGTCACATCCTGGATTGTGTTAGCATTCTACAATTTCCAAATTCTAGAAGGAGGATTGACATTCGTGATGATCCTAAAATGCAAGCTGTTTAAACAAGGAATCATTTAAAAACTCTCATGAAAATAAAAACATGGAAAATATTCAAAAAAGATTAAAAGGTTTTCTAATCTATTTTGTTGCTCAAAAAAAAATCCAATGAACCAGAATTTCCTAATTTTGAATGGTGAAGTTTGACTGGCCTGTATCATGCTAAGATCTGCACATGCTTATTACTGTAATCTCTTGTTCTTCAAACCAATAAATTCTCCCTTTAAGGACAGGTTGGATTTAGTTATTTCTTGTTATACTGACATTTTTTTCGCAAAAGAAAGAATTTCCCTGTAACATACTTAATCACACAATGTTCACAGGAAGATCTTGGCAGATTTTTTTCAGCAGGAACAGCTGTTGCTGGTGTTTGTGTTTTTTTCATTTGATAAGACGAACATTAGTATGATCCTTCAGCTCTGTGTCTCCCACCCGGAGTAGCTGTAAATGAAATACAGCATACAGAGGCTTGTTCATAATTTCCTGATCTTCCATTGACTTTAGTGTTTCTATGAAAGAAAAAAAGATGTTTTAAAGCTCGAGGGACTTACCTATAAAGTAGAAGGGAAAAGGTAGCAACATGTGTTGAGGAAACCCAGGCGGTCCCCGGAGCATTATTTTTGCTATAGCTTTCCAGAAACAGAAAGTGGTGCTTAAAGGTGTAATTCCCAATATTTTCCCCCAGACTGAAATTCGGATGAACTCTGAACTGACACCCTTTGCATCTCATTTTCTCATTAGGTTTTATTACAGCCAACACAACTTTCAGTGGTGAACTACTTCCCTTCTCAGCGGAACACCAGACTCCCATAGTGTCTGCACAAACTGAAGTAATGAAATGGTTTTTAACCAAGCATTAGGGATTAGTGAGGGGAAAAAAAAAAGTTTAAAAGAAAGGGCACCAGGGTCTTCCCATCTCTATGCTAACCAAAGTGTGGCTTTCCAGCTCTTTTTCTTGCCTATGAAAAAAAATAAAAACAAAAAACGGAAATGCTGCTGGGCTTGAAACCCCACTTAAAATCGGATTTCTCTTTCAAGTTCCCTTCCAATACAAGTCAAAGTCATTTCCACCAAAAAAATAAAAAAACCAAACCAAACCAAAACAAAACAAAAAAATATCTCTGGCAATCATAAAGAAATATCTCCTTTTACCTTCAGCTGTATGTCCTTTTGAACAGCTACTGGTTGGAAAGCAATGGCGAATCATGTCAATGCTGGAGTGCATTGCTCAGATAGGACTTGGTATAGTAAATAAATGCTTTTAAAAGTAGTCATGGCATTGAGAAATGGCTCCATGCACCTAGACCAGAGGCACCAATATAAAAACTGGCAATTGTGTTTTAACACAGAAGATTGAAAAGCATTTTGTTTCACATCCTAATATTGTGCCATCTACTTAAAAAGAGTTACTTAATATTGATTCTGCATCAGGCATAAGCCAGGTTCTGCCCTCAAAGAACTTATAATTTAGTTGAGAAGCCAAAATCGCACTTGAGTTTTAAAAGAAGAATGTAGTACAGAACATGGTATAATTAAATGTTAAACAATGCAGTCTACATGCTCAGTGACCTAGGAGATAAGAGGAAGGGAAGGTCGCTGAGGGCTGGAAATGTCAAAAGCATGTATTTTCAATAAGTTCTTGAAATGATAGCATGTTAGAAAGCTGTGATAATTGCTGCTAATTTGTAATTGTAAAGCGTTGCTGTAATTCGACATTGCTTTCCAACCAGTAGTTGTTCGAAAGGACATGCAGTTGAAGGTAAAAGAAGATATTTCTTTATGATCTCCAGAGATTTGTACTGAGGAGAAAAAAGACAAACTTTTGTGTTGAATAACAGACCAAGAATTGAGCATATTTTGCATGTGGAATATTGAATTGAGTGAATAAGAATTCAAACCTCAGGCTGTGATTTTGCTATGAATTTTTGTTTCTAATGAACCATTTTCTTCCTGCTAAAAAAGCTCAAAAAATAATTTTTAATTTTCTAATATCTATTTTTACAATTTATTTTTCTTTTAAGAAAAGTGGACTAGAGGTGCAAGTCACATTCTCAAGGGAATTTTTAGCTTTAAAAATGGTGTATGTGGCAGGGAGGACATTTAGCATCCTTTAAAATTGAGACATCTGAACAGCAATTTACCTTTTGAAATCACCAAATCTCAAGTGTGCTTTGCATTCTTGGTCTTAAAATGCTTTTCGTTTTCTAATTTGACAAAAATCCTAGTCTCTTTACATTTGCTACCTTTTCTGTCTACAACACAGGCAGCGTGAGCTAAATTAGATTTGTTATAATGAAGTTTAAACTGCTAAAATAGAGGCGTGTCTCTAACTTTAGACAAGTTTAGGGAATCGTAGTAAGCATTACTTTTTTCTCCATACTTGTCTGCATTCATGGTCTTCCCAAAAAATGTCAGTTAATTTCCCGATTCTAAAAAGAGGGACTTTTTCATAACAGCTGTATAACCAGGCAAAAGAGCACACCCTCGTCTTCCCTGAAGGGTAGGAAACCTGCAATAATGTGAGGTAATTATATTTAGCCTTAGAAAAGTCTTTGAAACGTTCTAATCAAGACTTTCAGCTTTCCGAGTGCGTGAGCTTTATTTTTACATTCGTCCTGGTCCCGGTTTTGCATTTCTAATGAAAGTGAACTGACAAAGCGTGAAAGTGGTCTAAGGAGCAAAACAAAGCCAGCAAGCCTGCTTTTGGTGTGCCAGGATGAATCAATATTCCGGAGACCTCGGGGTTTCCCCCTCCTACCCTGTGCGGTTTCCATTCCCCACTCCTCCTTTCCCGGACACAGACTCCTCCCCTTTTCTTAAGTTGCCCTGAGAGTAACTTGCAGTTTCAGAGCACATGCACATTGTCAGGGCCAGCCTGCCTGCTCACGCGCGCTGCCGATTGCTGCTCCGCCGGACCTGCTGGGGAATTCACCTCGTTACTGCTTCGTATCTTCACCCCTTACAAAATCAGAAAAGGTAAGTGTCACATCCTGTGCTCCTGCCGGGTTTAATTTCTCCTTTCACTTCTCTGCCGATGTATTTTGCCTCCCAAGCAGAGGAGCAGTTTGAGTCAAGGCTAGCCATTTTGGTAGATAAAGTCCATGTTAGTCATCTCACGTCGTGAGAGTGTGGTGTCTATTTATGCTGGGCCCTCTGTTAATTTGGAGTTGAGTCATTCGGTGGGGATTGGGGGCAGATTGTGGCGCGAGATCTAGAAAAGGATCAAGGTTGAGCGAGTCTGCTTGAAAGTGACTGGTAAGAGGAATCAGAGCTATTAGTAAAAAAAAAAAATCTGGTCTCTTCCATCTCCTCCCCCTCTTCGCCTCTCCCTAAGCATTTAATCCCGTGCGAAGTCTTAAACAAATTCTAAGTCTTAGTATCACTGACCCCAACGTGCAATATCATTTAAAAGGCAAAATGTTAAGTCTTTTTTTTCCTGCACTGGGATTTGCTAAAAGCTTGCGAGGAGTCATTTGTGAGGAGTCTGTTGGTTTCCAGTTACCTCCTCCACTGGCGCACACGCTGGCTGCTTGCGTTGGCAGCGACACACATCCATGGTACGGCTGGTTTTCACTCGGATTGATTATGGGAAGGACTATGGATTAGAACTCCCGTAAGGCACCAGGAAGAATCCTTTGATTTTTCAGACCAGCTGATTTCCACCAGGAAAGAAATTTACTGAAACGTAGTTAAATAGCCTGAGCGCTTTAAAGAAGCCAGAAACCACACACTGTAATGTTTGGAATGAAAATTGGTTTCATCTCCTCATCTGTTCTAGAAATCCTAAATTTTAAAATGCTAAAAAGTCAGCAATCGTTTCCTCTGAAGACCCTAGTATGTGTGTCATAAAGGCAGACCCTACTTTTTATTTCTAATTGTGATAAAAATGAAGCTGAATTCTGATTTCAGATGATTTATAGATGTGCCCAGAGCACTTTGCTTATTTCATGGAAAAAAAAATGAAAAAGTTACCCCGTAAAATAGTCACATGTATTTCCCATGTATTGTGGGCACTTGTGTTCTTTTTACCGCCATATTTACTAGTAGACGTTATCGTATTTTTTCTTAATGAAGAAAATAGCTGGTTACTTTACTACATATAACAGAGACAACTCCCACCTATCAGTATCTTAATTATTTTTATTTTATGTTTTCAACCATGTATACAGCATAATTTGTCAAGTTATGGTTGAGAACTTACATTCAGTTTGATTGGACATTTACTGAGTATGCACATTTTGCAAGGCATCAGATGGGTTCTGAGGGGGAGGGTGGGTATAGGGGTTCTCAGTCAGTTCCAGCTCTGAAGAACCCTTTTATAGCCTCATTGGAGGGGGAAAGATGGATTTTTAAAAAGAAAATAGAACGTAAGTTCTGCATATATATTCTGAATATATGCATATTTCTCACACGTGGTCCACTAAAATATGCACACCACAGCCTTGAAGCCTGGTATTGTGGCTCTCCAGTCCTCGATTCCTGCTGAGATTATGCAATTTGCCAAGAGCTTGCCTGGTGTAGCGCAGCACTGATTTCTCACCCCTGGACACTGTAACTCATGTCTCTTTTTCTCCTATTCTAGTTGTGTTTTCTAACACCAAAGAGGAGTTTTGGCTTTCTGTGGGTGATTCCCAGACACTGAAGTGCAAAGAAGAGACACTCCTAGAAAAGTAAAATATGACTAAAACCAATGGAGAAGAGCCCAAGACGGCGGGCAGGATGGAGAGATTCCAGCAGGGAGTCCGTAAACGCACACTTTTGGCAAAGAAGAAAGTACAGAACATTACAAAGGAGGATGTTAAAAGTTACCTGTTTCGGAATGCTTTTGTGCTGCTCACTGTCACCGCTGTCATTGTGGGTGAGTCATTTGATTAAAAACAAACCTGTATCTTGTTTCTCTGGGGCATCTGGCTGCCCCGGGAACATTATCAGATGAACTAGTTGTAGGTATCAAAATGATAGCCCAGGCTTTCCTCTGAACTTGATGATTTTTCTCCATAAAAATGACTGTTTTGGCATGTTTGGAGCAATATATGGTAAACCCATCATTAGGCAACATTAGGCATTGTGCAAATCAATTGTATAAGGAAGGAAAATATTTTCCCATTTCATGTAAGGATAAAGAAGTGATAATTTAATCATTAGGCATGACAAATCAAGCATGCTACGTTTGACCAAAATGTAATTATATACAGTGTCAGTTGCACTTGAAACTAATTTATACAACTAGTACACCTAAAATGAGACGTTGGTTCCAAATAGTTATTATAGTCTAACTGGTGCTGACTTGAAGCTGAATGTCAATGCTTAGACACAGAGGCCAAATCTTTTATGTGTTTGGACTCTCTCACCCAGCAACTGGGAAAGATGGATTGGGGAAAATGTTAACACAGATCTCTTTCATTCATTGCTTTGCAGAGCCTGCCATAACCAGCTATACCTTTCTTGAAACATTTTCATCTATTACTAATTTAGCAGGGTTGACAGTAATCTTTACTAATAAAATACTTTTCTTTTGTTTATTGATCTTAAAAGTTATAGTTTATTACTTATGGGTGGTATTGATCCTACTTTAAAATATAGCTGAAAAAAAAACTACTTATTTGGAATTTTTAACCAAACCAGTATAGAAATCCTTAGGTTGACAAACACATGAGCCAATGCCAGGTTGTAAAAATACTCTAACTTAACCTACCAATTTGCCACCATAAAAGAGGCATTCAGTACAGTTTTAATATCTACTCTGGAGTTTGCCAAGATTTCTATCAACTTCAAAGAGATAATGATTTAATAAAGATTAAGAAAATTCTGTAGTATATAAATATAATAACTTTTTTCAAGAAAATAGAATTCTTAAATTGTAGACAAATGAAATATGACAGGAGAATTTGTCAGAAGACTTTAGCTACATCCCCCTTTAACATCATTGTCGCCCATTAGTAGTCACAGGTGATTAATGATGATTCCATTAATTTTAGAGAAACTCAAAGAGAACATGTCCTAATTGACACAGAGAAGAAATGGCTTTCCATAGTAGGTTTCCAGGCTTGAATATATTCCTAGATGAAGTATTTCAGTCCCACATCATGGTCCTGGAAGTCAATGCCTCTTTTTCACCCTGAATCAAAGTCATTGCCAAGCCAAGCAATAGCTGCATAGTAATAATATCAAACATTTATGTAGTACTATTCCAGCTACCTGTAGGAGTTTTGTTTATATTAGCTCACTTAATCTTCAAATAAGCCTATGAAGCAAGTGAGAAGGTAGAATCTCCCTCATTTTGTAAATGAAACTGACTGTGGAGAAATCCAGCAGTTTGCCCAAAGTCACAACACTAGTAAACGCTGGAGCTGAAAGCCAAATTCAGTCTAGTGCCAGAGGCCATTCTCTTAACCACTCTATTCTTCCTCTGCTCTGCTGCTAGTTGACATCTTGTAAGAGATGCCAGAAAGAGAAATACCCTCATGAGTTGATGAAGGCCAGTTAGCTAGCAGTGCTAGATGCATTCACATAGCATTGCCATTTTACTGTATGATTTATCCAGTTGAAGTAAACAGAAAACTTACAATTCCCCTATAGACCATTAAGCCACATCCTTCTCATTCATTTAACAAATACTCATTTATAATTCATGATCCTATACGTATAATAAATAGTGCTCAGTAATACCGGAGTACATTTGAAAAAGATGGAGAAACACCATTCAAAATGGTGTTGTAAACACCAGAAGAGTTGAATTTCTAAGACAATAAATAGAGGAATGGAAAGTAATAAAACTTGAACATGGAAGACAGATTGATGGAGAAGGAAGTTTGTAAGTGATTAGTTCGAAGAAACAACATCTCTAATAAAACGAAGATAAGGCCAGGATTTAAAAGTCTGTTTTTCACTAAGAGTTTGGGATCATTCCTCACCCAATAAGGGCTTTTTTAAGATTTGTGAGAATTGCAATAAGAGTTGGCTGAGCCAGGGTAGATAAGTTGGCCGGGGGCCCTCATGGTTGGCTTTACTAACGGAAACTGAGGAGGCAGAAGCAGTAAGAAGGCGGCACTAACAAAGAAACACATAAAAAGAGCTCATTGACAGTCAAAGAGACCACTGAGCCTACACCAAAGACTTGGAATAGCAAATAGACAACTTAGGAGCAAACAGATTTAGGAGAGAAGGAAGAACCCTTCAGTTATCTGTTAGTGTGTCTTCCATTGGAGGGCCCAGTGGATACAAAGGCCCCATTTGGCTTGTCACTGGGTTCCATGTCTACCAGTCCTAAGAGATAGGAAAAGAATGTGTCTGTAGACCAACTCTTAATTTATTTGCTGTAGCATGAGAAAAAGCAAGAAAGATGCTAGCAAGGAAGAAGGAGATAATTATTTTCCCCAAAGATGAGATGAGAAGAGTTATAGCTGTTACCTAGTTTTCAAATTCCTAGATTTTTATTGCTTTTAGTGAAAAAAAAAAAAAAAAAAAAAAAAAAAATCACTGGGAAACCTATGTACTGGGTTGAATCTTTTGTTCAGTCTGTTTTGTTTTGCCTTTTTGAAATAAAATATATATGATTTAATGTGTGGAAGCAGAAACTAGAAAAATATTATAATAAAGACATGTGAATCCATATATTCAAAATAAAGCAGAAAATTATAAATATTTTGATTATCAATTCATCCACAAGCATAAGCATAGAACCATTTGTACCATTTTATGTCATTTCTACTGCCATTTCTAAGCAACGTCAAAGTCTGAATGTGCCATGCCATGACAAAAGCCCGTGTAACAGGAGTGGGTTAGCGATCTGAGAGAACACAGTGCCAAGCTCCACATCCCTTAGAGGGTCCATCATGAAAGCATTCGATAATGGGCTGCCAGGGCTGTTGTGGATATCTGTCTGACAAAAACCACATTGAGAAGAGAGGTTATTGTCTTTCTTCCTGCAGAAAGCGGTTTCTCCTTTCAGACTGTGGTAAGTTGTGTTAGAGTGACCTCAGACATCTCGCTGAAAGAAAGGAAAAGTCCTTTGTCATGTTCAACTCACAGAACGCTGACTCTTTCCATGGCTAGGGAATGAATTGCACAATAAAAATGAAATCTCAGGCCAAACAATGAAATGGGTCATAAGATCAGCTGCGAGGTAGGGGGATATTTATAAATAGGAATGCATAGAATTGAGCTGTGGTTTGACCTGAAGGCATTCACAAACACAGTAACTGGCACCTTCCTCTGATGTTGGTCTTCACACACACACACACACCCACACACACACACACTTTACATTTGAGTTCTCCTTTATGTGGATTTGGAAGAAATTGGTGACTTCTCAGGAAAGAAAACATCCTGACTAAATTTTTATAAAACATTTCTCCCTGTTCCCTAATACTCTGGCAATGAATTTAAATTGCACTAAAGTTTGGTGCAATTCTGTAATATCTCTAAATGGATATAGGAGAAACTAGTCAGCATGTCTGCCTCTTGGGATAGGAACTAGGTGTCTAGGGAATGGGGTGGAAAGAATACGACTTTTCTTTGAGAAAGTTTTTGTATTTTTTTTACCTCATTCATATATTATCTACTGTTAGCTATTATCTACTAAGTAAATAAGTTAAATTATTTATTTTTAAAAATTCAATGATATGCAATTTAACAAATATGGAATGTTATATAGCTTGCTCTGCGCTGTGCAATGGTATCCCCTGTTCTCAGGTAATTTCATAGGAGACATGGATGAAAAATAAGATGACAATGGAACATACAAGGATCAGAAGTGGTAATAGAGAAGTTTCTAATCAGCTGTAAACATTTTTCAAATGAGTTCATGTTATGCGTATTTTTCTATATAATATGGCATCTTTCTGTGGTGGTACTTTAGAGGTTCCATTTTCTTTTAATAGACACATTAGGAACCCTAGATGTGCCATCTGAAAAAAGGAGAAGTGTGGCTTTTGATGAAGGTAGATCTGGATCATGTACCAGCTGTATTATTTAATAGCTTTGTGATCCAAAAGGAGGCATCGCTGAGCCTCAGTTTCTTGTAGCTATAATATATACCTGTATTTGCTATAGTTATTATATATTGCTAACAAGAGTAGAGGCTGGGCACGGTGGCTCATGTGTGTAATCACAGCACTTTGGAAGGCCAAAGTGGGAGGCTCTCTTGAGCCCAGTAGTTTGAGACCAACTGGGCAACATAGTGAGACCCCCAATCTTTTAAAAAAATGGCCGGCATGGCGGCTTATGCCTGTAATCTCAGCACTTGGGAGACCGAGGTGGACAGATCATGAGGTCAGCAGATCCAGACCATCCTGGCTAACACGGTGAAACCCTGTCTCTACTAAAAATACAAAAAATTAGCTGGGCATGGTGGTGGGTGCCTGTAGTCCCAGCTATTCGGGAGGCTGAGGCAGGAGAATTGCTTGAACCTGGGAGGCCGAAGTTGCAGTGAGCCAAGATCGCACTATTGCACTCCAGCCTGGGCGACAGAGTGAGACTCTATCTCCAAAAAAACCCAAAAAAAAACCAAAAGAAAGAAAGAATCTTGTTGATGTTCACCATATTGGTCTGGGAACAATGGCTCACACCTATAATCCCATCACTTTGGGAGGCCAAGGAAGGAGGATCACTTGAGCCAGGAGTTCAAGATCAATCTGGGCAACATAGTAAGAGCTCATCTCTACAAAAACATTTTTTTTAAAAAAAATTATCCAGGTACAGTGGTACATGTCTGTAGTCCCAGCTACTCAGGAGGCCAAAGTGGGAGGAGGCTCGCTTAAGCCCAGGAGGTTGAGGCTGCAGTGAGCCATGTTCATGCCATCGCACCCAGCCTGGATGACAGAGCGAGACCCTGTCTCCAAAAAAGAAAATAATAACAATAGCTAACACTGACCATGTATGTCAAGCATGGCTGTGTTATTAACTTTAATTCTCATAACAACTCAGAGAAGGAAGTAGTTTTATTGCTTTCATTGTACAAATGAGAAGATTGAAGCTCAAATCCCTATCGCACAGCTGGTAAATACTGAATGGGATTCAAATCCACCCTTCCATCTCCAGGTTCTCATTCACCACACTGTTCTGGGTGCTCTTCCTTGGCCTCAGGGAATATCCATTCTAGCTTTACTCCAGCAATTTGCCTGAGGTAGCAACAGAAAAGATGGAAAAGAGAGGTCAAACTGAAAGATCACTGGTGAGACTTGGTGATGGATTCAATGAGAGAAGGCGGACTGCAGGCCAACGGCCCAGTTTCTGGCTTAAGTGGCAGAGTGGCTGATGATGCCACTGTTGAAGGTAGAATACAGGAGAAAGATGGGGGCCTTGGGGGTGCACGAGATAAGTTCAGTTTGGACCTGTTGAGCTTGTGAGGTGGGATGCCACCAAGGTGGATATACAATGGAAGAAGCTTGCTGCAGATCAAGATTTGGAAGGTATTCCTACAACCTCCAGACTGAACGAAGACAGTTCCGTCTTTGGATTTCAAGTGAATAAGGATCAGTGACTCGAGCTATCCTACTGCATAAGTGAGTCTATTCTGTAAGTGAGTCTTTTCTTGGGACAGTTTCCATAACTATAGGGCTCTTCCTTCATGCTCAAAAGCACTCATTTTCTAGAAATGCCATGGTGGTGTTCTGTACCTGGACATAACTGGCCGAGTCAGTTATGTCAGCCAAGCAGGTTAATCGATGTGATTTGCTATCAGCTGCTGGACTGAACCGACCTGTAGTGGGACCACAATAGCCAACTGCTTGAGTTCGTGGAGTAGGCACAGTCAGGCACACACACCAACATCCTCTCGATTTCCTGAACACCTGGTAGCAGGGCATCTTCACACTGATTGAACAACAGCAATCCAAAGAATGATGGACAGATATCTGGGTTCAGACTTATGGTTTCTTCAATACTTCTTGGAAATGAGCAGGGAGAGAGGAGCTTCAGGAAGCTGGGGGTAGGGGGATCCTGAGTCCCCTGGTGTTACCAGAGCTCAGCTGGGCTGTCACTCAGCAGAGGCTGGGAGGGGAGAAGAGGAAGCTGTGGATTTACAGAGCCTTGCTCTGGAGAAGCCACACTGGGATAAGGTATAAGAACTAGGGTCTGATTTCTCTGTGCTTTATCTTCTCCTCTTGGAAGCAGAAATACAGAAAAATTGTCAGGGCTGGTGATGACACATGTGCCCAGAGCACAGATGCATCCCAGTCCTCTCCCAGCTTCTCCAAAACCATTCCAGGGGCTGCCTCCTACTATGAGAGTGTAGCCCCCTAAGGTATAGCAGAGATCAGAGCTATGTGTTCTGGAGTCAGACAGCCTAGGTTTATGTCCAGTTCTGGAACTGAGCTTCTATTTCCTCCTGTATAAAATAGAATAATTATGAAAACTCTCTGCCAAGATTTATGTCCCAGTTCTGCTATGCACAAGCCATGCCACCTTAAATGATTTCCTTAAATGCTTGCCAGGTAAAGTATCCACAGACATTGTAAACTTCACATGTTTTATTTACCTCTCTGATATGGCTTCAAGCTATCATATGCACTGATTTGATGATGCTGATCTGCCAGAGAACTATAAGACCCTAGCATTTGGGGAGGATGAGGGGCAGAGATGAGAGAAAATATTCACCTGGTTTTGGTTCAGAAGTGGCTTCTGTTTCCTTAGCTAGAGAAGAGAGCCAAGAGAGTTGTAGGAAGAGCCTTAATAGTTGTAAAGAGCTTTTAGATGCAGAAATGAAAGCCTCGGAGTAAGTGATACCATCATTATCTGTCCCTTACCTGTCTCTCCTGAACAGAACCAGAAAGTAATCCCCAGGCAGCTGTTATCATGGTAGACTACTCAGTGGAGGGGGCGCCTCTCTCAGGAAAATGAAGAGGTGCTAAGAAATGTTTTTAGTAAGCATTGCGATATGCTCAATAGTGAATTCTTTATTCATACTTCTCGGGGCCAATCTGAGTGTTCACCACCTCCCTGGTTTCTTCTTTCCTCCAGCGCTTTGGGGCCTACTGTCCATTAACTGCCACTCTGATCGGAGTGGGGGCTGGCTGAAACCCTGAGAGAAATGTGGCTGGTTTCCAAGAGAGTTGGGAAAGGTTGTTTTGAAGCAGTGGGTAGAAGTCTTAATGTTGTTCTCTGGATTCTGTTTTGCTCTTTTTCTTCTTGTTAATTCAGATGTTGAGGAAACAGAGCAGGCAATTTCAAATTTCTCTTTCAAGTAGGTAATCAAATAAGCAAGTGTGTTCAGAACAATTAACCTGCAGCAATAATATCTTTCATTTTTGTGGTGTTACAGTTTACAAAGCACTTTCTGTTGCACCCTCTGCAGCATATAAGCTAAGGCCAGGCCACCCTCCTTCTGATCTGTATCTGCAGATGTCTGGGATGCAGCTAAGAAAGCATTAAGGGTCTAAAGGTCCTGGGTACAAGCCTGGCTCTACCATCAACTAACTTGATTTTTGATGTAAGACAAATCTCTGGGTCTCATTTTCTCATCAGCAATGTAAGTTGAGACTAATGTCTGCTTCCAACTCAAAATCCTATCATTTTAAGTCTAGTTTATCTTCCTCTAAAGTATCAGAATATGTGGAATAATGCAGAGGTATTTTGTTTTGTTTTGTACCATTGCTAGGATCTCTTTCCTAGACAATCCATTCTCACTGCTCTCTCCAGTCTAACAAATAGCCAGCCCCCTTCTCCTTTGATCTCTGGAGGGCCCCTGGCTCTGGGTCTGATAATAGTGTTTTTTAACCAGTGTTTGAGAACATCGTGAGGGCACATTTAGCAAGAGCTCCTTCTGCCCTTCAGTCTCTGCCCGTCTCTCATAAATTGGGGGAAGAAAACCATAGGCTTTTGTTTTTGCTACAGAATAAATAAGATTGTGAAGAACCTAACCCATTTACAGGAGGCAACCAGAGTTTAAGCGCTGTCTTTTCCAAGTTGTACATTCTAGGTACTTGATATTTATGGAACACTGGGATACTGTCATTCATCAAGTATTTGCTGGCAGCTAGGTGAGCTGCATCATTGCTGGGAGCTGAGAAAACACACAGCCATTCAGTGCACAAAGTTTAGTGACTATACTCACTGAGTATAAAAATGATGAGTTTTTTTTTTTTTTTTTTTTTTTGTTTTTTTTTTTTTTGAGATGGAGTTTCACTCTTGTTACCCAGGCTGGAGTGCAATGGCGCGATCTCGGCTCACCGCAACCTCCGCCTCCTGGGTTCAGGCAATTCTCCTGCCTCAGCCTCCTGAGGAGCTGGGATTACAGGCACGCAAGACCATGCCCAGCTAATTTTTTGCATTTTTAGTAGAGACGGGGTTTCACCGTGTTGACCAGGATGGTCTCGATCTCTTGACCTCGTGATCCACCCGCCTCGGCCTCCCAAAGTGCTGGGATTACAGGCTTGAGCCACCGCGCCCGGCCAAAATGATGAGTTTTACGTCAAGCTTCAGTGTTCTCAAGATTGTCTAGAGCATATTCCCTAGGCCGAGAATATTCACATCACTATGCCCTATCAAGAGATGTGCTCAAGAGAGTTTGAAAGCAAAAAGAGAAGGATAAAAGACTCAAAAAGGTTTAGATAAAGAAAGATATACTCTGGATGAACTAAGGGAGGCACTCCCTTTTCCCCTTTGTATAACTTATCAAAGATTGGAGGGTAAATTTAGGAGGAGCAAATTGAAAGGCACAACCAAGTTTTGAATTTCAAGACGGAGTTTCTGTCTCCGGAGAGGCAACTCCATTCTTCCTGTCCTCAGAGAGACTTCTCCAGTTCTCCGGCCGTGTTTCCAAGCTGCAAACTGCTGCTGCTTTACAGAGAAAACAGTGGACTGTTAGTGAGAGACTGCTTATTCAGAACCTTGTACGATGAGGCTCATTTATCCCTAATGAGAGTAGGGATAAAAATACACCCTGCAAAGATGGTCCCTTCTTTTATACACATTGCATTACTTGAAATTTCATCTTTCAAGCAGATAACACAAAACCCCAGGTTTCTTGTGCTTGTCTAAAGCTTGCTGGTATCTTCAGCTACTTGATGAATGTAAAGAGAAACATCAAGAAGGAAATTATGATTCTATCAAGAGACTGCCTGTGACAAAAGTAGTCATGTTTTTATTTAGTTATTTATTTATTTTTGTTTTCTGAGATTTGTACTTTTAGGGCAAATGAAGTATGTAAGCAAACCTGAGATTCAGTAAACTTTTCAGGGCCCTGTATGTTCTGACATTGCAATGGTTTCCACGAGGTGATGGGTGACAAGGAGTTTGTCATCTTTGCCAAGTGGTTTCAGTTTTCTCATACTTACAACTCCAAGGGCTCTTTGCACATGAGCCCGTATTGATTTGAGTTCAAAGTTTTTTCAGATTTACTTCCTTGTCTCCAAAAAAAAGAAAGCGATTTGCTCAGAAAGTGATCTACTCACTATAAATCTGAGCATAATTAGTGACTTTCCTCTCTGTGGCCCAAGCTAAAGAAACTCCTTGTTAAAGCGATTAAAGAGGATTGAGGAGAAATCAACCCAGACCCAAAGCGACTTTTTAGAAAGATGCAGGCATCCAGCAGAAATATTGCAGAAAAGAATCCAGTAAGATTGAATAAGAGAGAGGGAGAAAAGGTTGTGGGCCTTTTTTTTGTTTTGTTTATTTTATTTTACTTATGCAGTAAATAAATTTGCATAGTCCAAAATCCAAAAGTACAAAAGCTTATAAAAAGAAAGTATCTCATTGTTCCCTGCCCCCCAGGGTTCCAGTTTACCTTTTGTCTGTGTCTCATGCCTTTGAAGTAATTTTATGACTATAAAAATAAATACATATTCCTTTTTAAACTCTTCGCATACAAATAATAGCATAGTGTACATAGACCACTTTTCACCTTGCTTTCTTCACTTTACAATATACCTTGGATGTTATTCCTTGGCATGTAGAAAGACCCCTCTTTCTTGGAGCTACATTGTATGGGTGAACTATAATTTATTTAAGCAATTACCACTTGATGGACGCTTAGGTTGTTTCCAGTCTATAGACATTTTTATTTTAAAATGGTGTAATGAATGATCTTTCACCCATGTATCTGTGGGATACAAACCCAGAAGTGAAACTGTTGGGTCTGAAGATACATGTATTTGTAATGTTGGTAAGTGCTGCTAATCTGTACCCCATGGAATTTGTAGTCATTGCTCTTCCAAATTGTGGTATTTAAAAAAGAGTTAGCCTCGGTGCTGCTTCCGCCAAATATAAGCATGAGTGGACTTTGCAGTTTGTGCAGGCTCTGCAGACAGACTGAGGAAACTAAGGAAATCAGTGCATTGGAAACTGCAATTTCAGGATAGAAGCAAATCGATGCAGGATCTCCCTGCTTCCAAAGCCCAAATTTAATCCAGGCGCAACACCCAAAGCTTTAATTTGTATGTTACCTTCAACTTTTGAAGCACTTTCACATCCCTTACCATCTACAATCTTCACAATAAACTGTAAAACAGATGGACTGGGATTTCAGTTTTTATTCCTCCATGTAAGCCCTTGCCTCCTGCCACCAATTTAACAGAAGTTTAGAAAGTAAAACATTGAGCTATGTGTCAAGGGCACTTAGAAATAAAAGATCACCAGAAATAAGACTATAGAAGCTAGGACCACCCCGTTCCCAGGCTAGCCCTGGCTCTCTTAGGTACAGCCTTAGGGGATGCAACCTGTCCATAAATAATTCCCCAGAATACTGGTGCTTACAGTCTGAGCACAAATGGGTCTTGACTGGGCTCTAGGGCAGAACATAAAATCAGGAGACAGGAGCAAACTTGACTGTTCATGCTGCACAGACATATCAGTTAGTAGAACAGAGGCTCTGAAAGAGCAGAAGAGGAATAGATGGGCATGGGAGCGCCCTTGCTGTGCACCAACATATAACACACAAAAGGTACCAGGGGGATCTTGGGAAATTTTAAATCTATTTCATTCCCAGTTTCTACTCAGTCATAACAATATTTTTTTCCACAAAAGGAAGGCAACAAGTCCTGATTTTAATTGCTATTTCTGAAATAGAAGATTTTTAAAAAACAGCAATGGCTTGGACATTTAGAATACCTGTAGGATTACTAAATTAGGTAAATTAAATTACCACTTCACATAACCTTTTTCAATGCAGTTTTTGGAAGACAGCACCAGGCCTTTCTTAGAACTCCAAGGTTCTTCTGATGCATTCGTCTCTAAGAGTCACATGCCGTGTGCACATAAGTCTGTGTCTCCACTCTACTTGGTCATCAGTCACCCATGCTGGCTCATCTAGGCACTCCTGGTGAAACAAGGCTGAGGCAGGTATTTCCTACTTTCAGCAACAGGAAACACCAAGGGACAAAAGAATGAGCTAGGCCAAGGCCCAAATCTCCCAAGGATGTGGGAACAGAGGAGTGGGGGAGGGTTGCTAGGTTGCCTCCAACACTGAGTAGCTTCTCATCAGGAAATGCCTGCAAGTTTGACGGAAACAAAAGTCCAGGGACCAGCAGAACTCTTACCCAGGTAAATTCACCATTATGGCTTTGCCTTCTTCATGAAAATAAGCTAATGCACCCTGGTGCAGTGGCTCACTCCTGTAATACCGGCAACGCAGGGAGTTAACGCAGGAGGATCACTTGAGGCCGGGAGTTTGAGACCAGCCTGGGCAACATAGCAAGACCCTGTCTCTAAAAAATTTTTTTAAATTAGCCAGATGTGGTGGCATGCACCCTTAGTCCTTGCTACTCAGAAGGCTGAGGTAAGAGGATCACTTGAGACCAGGAGTTCGAGATCAGCCTGAGCAACAGAGTAAGACTCTATCTCTAAAAATAATGAAAATAAGTGAATGGAAATTTATGTTCACCAGCTTCAACAAGCTGGCATGAGACAGTCTTATGATTTCTCCAAATTGGGGCAATTCCTAAAATAGAAATTTGTATTTGATTCCTCAAATAATTATTGCATAACTGTCATAATAATTGTAATGGCTAAACTGCCAAAGTATTTTATGACTCCTTAAATGCTCTCATGTGTATTATCAAGGAGTTTAGAATTCATTAGCAGAAACAAGATTATAAAGCAGCTAAGATTTATAATGCTTTTGATATACATGGTTCTTCTAAACTCAGAACTTAAAGTTTAAGAGGATCTTAGATACCATGCGTTCCAATTGATCTCATTTTGCAGATTTCTTTTAAAAAAGAAAAAAATGCCTAGAGAGATTATGTGATTTGAAGATCTGGAAACAGGAAGGCCTAAGCTTGCAACCCCATCCTCTCATGTCACCTACTGCAACGCAACCTTGGGCAAGTGGGTTATTCTTTCTAGGCCTCAATCTTTTCATTAAGGAGATACTGATATTAAATCCTACCAGTTTGATGTGAAGATTAAATCATTCACATAAAGCATCTCCTACCCTAAGTTACTGACAGAAAATCGGGCCCAGAGTGGTTTTTCTACAGTATCACACTTACTCTCCCTTCTACTAATAAAAACCCACCTTCAGAGCAAATTTGGGATCCAGAGCTATCTCTCCTCATTTGTGAAGTTAGAAAGCTAAGCCTATGAGAAGTCATAATTCAGTCAAGGTCTAGTCCCACAGACCATGAGAGCAAAATCACATGGTTTTGTACAGAGGGGATGTTCCTTGGGGCAGGCTACTATGCTTAGGAAGTGCAATAGAAAATCAGATTTATTAGGGAGCATAGGACAAAGATTCCTGCATTCAGGAAGTGTGCTCAACACCATCTGGGGGCCAGGCACTGTGGATCTTGCTCACCTGAAACTTGTTCATTTGTTCAACAACATATTAAGCACCTACTGTGTGTCTGGAACTGTTTGAAGGGACGGATATAGGTCAGTGAACAAAATTGACCAAAAATCCCCCCAAAAATCTTAATCTTGTAGAGCTTACATTTAGCAGGCAGAGACAGTAATAAACAACAAGCATAATAAACTAGAAAATTATACTGTATTTGGAAGATGATAGGAACTATCAAAACAAAGCCAGCAAGGGAGAAGAAAGTTCAGGGAGACCTCATTCGGAAGGTGACATTTGAGCTAAGTCTTTTTCTTTTCTTTTAAGACAAGGTCTCACTCTGTCACCCAGGCTGGAGTGCAGTGGCACTATCTCAGCCCACTGCAACCTCTGCCTTCCAGGTTCAAGTGATTCTCCTGCCTCAGCCTCCTGAATAGCTGGGACCACAGGTGTATGCCACATCTGGTTAGTTTTTGTATTTTTAGTAGAGACAGGGTTTCGCCATGTTGGCCAGGCTGATCTCCAATGTTTGACCTCAGGTGATCTACGCTCTCTGGCCTCCCAAAGTGCTGAGGTTACAGGATTGAGTCACTGCACCTGGCTGAGCTAAGTATTAAAGGAGGTAAATTTTGTCAATACGTGGGAACGGTGTTTTAGGCAGAAGGAAGAGCCAGTGCAAGGACCAGAAAGGGGGATCGTGTCTAAGGTGATGGAGAAATGACAAGAAGGCAAGTGTGGAAACAGGTGAGAGGGAGTGGAGTAGGAGATGGATTCTGAGGCAAGGTGGATCTAGGGAGGCTGGCCAGGAGCAGCCATTGATTGCATGGCCTTGGGTTTTGACTCTACATGAGAGGAAAAGCCAGCGGAATGAGTAGGGGAGTGAGATCCTGACCTAGGTCTCAGTGTTCTTTTGGGAATAGGCTGGAAAGAGGTGAAGTGGAGGCAGAGAAACCAGTTAGAAGACGACTGCAGTAGTCCAGCCAATAAGGAGGGTGACTTTTTAATCTTGGAAACTTCTTCATTTACAAATTAGAAAAAAAATATTGAAGCACAGAAGGCAATAGACTTATTTATCCAGGATCACATGGGGAGTAAACGCAGGGTTAGGACTAGAATCCTGACATCATCTGCTCTTTAAACGTTTGTAGAGCATCTTCTCTATGAAGATAGAAGAAGCCTGGTGAAGAGGCCCAGAGACCTTTGCATGTTAGATTGACCGCTAACTGCCACGTATAGCTCACTTGTCAAGTGTGGGTGGGACCTATGACTTCTAACCAACAGAATGTAGCAGCGGTGATGGGAAGATACTCCTGTGATTATATGACAATTGTACATCAAATTCTTGTAGCCTTGAGACAAATTAGTGCTAGTTTGGTTTTTGTGTTGCTACTTAAATGGAAAGATTCTAACTGAAATAGCAGCATTTTTGTCACGTAAAACCAGTGAGTGGTGTACTGTCAACAAAAATATTTGATGCTGTGATTTTCCTTGAGCCATTAAAGCAGACATCATGGTCTCCTTTCTGGCTAAAGATCTGCAGGCTGAGGTTTCTCTGGGCAATGGGTAGGAATGTCTTCTGGCCTTCCTGCAGCGCTGATGCTCAAAGAGCTGGCTGGCTCATCTTGGTCAGGCACTCGGTAGTTTTCTCGTGGTTGGCCTCAGAATGTGAGGCCTTTCTGTCAAGATCATTGCCTCCATTGCTTTGAGATTTCCTTTTGACATTTGAGCTCCTTTGGAGCACTGCCTCTTTTTTTGGATGATTTTGCACAGTAATAACTCTTAGAAGGCTGCCAAGTTGCTCATGACAAAGTTTGCAGTTAGAGGAGGTACGTTAGTAAAATTTTACTATTTCAAACTCCCAAAAATTAAGTAGTGTGATTTGGTCTAAATTTTACTTCACATTATGCCTCATTCTTTCACTCTTAAATATTTTCTGGCATCTTAATGTTTTCATTAGTTTTACCAGATTAAAAGGGGGCCAAATTCTTAAAGTAGGTCTTTAGCTTTTAACTTATTGTGTGTTTGGCCTTAAAAAGCAAACCTGTGATGTGTTCTTTCTAAGGCTCCAGCGTGCACATTGTGTCTTAGTTTAGAAAGTGAAATGATATTTAATCTTCCAAAGAAGTATTTGTTGTTATAGACTCCCCAGGGAAAACAAGGAACCCTTGAAGGACTCCTTTCCTGAACTTTCTACATTAGCAAAAAGAAAGTATTTAAGCAAAAATGCGACTTTGTTTATAGCATTTATCCAGCACCGTTAATTCTGATCACCTTAAATATTCTAGTCAAGATATTTTCTAGATTCTAGAAATCTTGTTAAGATACTAACACTGGAGTAAAACAGAAATCTTAATTCATATTGTTAACCAGGGGTGCACGATCTGAATATTACTCATGACATCCATATATTGTATAACATCACCTAGATGCAAACTTTGCAAAATTTGTTTGAGCTCTAACAAATCCTGCTAGGAAGCTATTTTTATTTTCATTGCTATTTTTTTGCAGAGTAATCTATAATAAAGGACTTGTTCTTTTGCACTGAGGATCTGGTGGCCATAAAGCTTTTTGTTGGCTATGGGACCATTAATCAATATGTTTCAATAAGTGACCGCTAATGGAGCTCAGTTTTGCAAAGGATGAGCTGCTTTACCGCAGAGAAAGACTGGTGGCGCTACCTCTCCTTGGTTGGAAGGTCAGAGTGAAGAGGGCTCTGAGAAGTCTGTGCATCAGACTGTGTTTCCAGGAAGGCTTTTTCATTGCTGGGCTGGAATGTAATCAGGAACCAGAACTGCTTACCAAGAAAAGCAGCCTTCGTATTCACAGCATTTCTCTTGATTTGATGCTGATAGCTGGCTGACCCTACCTCTGGCTTCGCCTCTAACGTGGCTTGTAGGAGCAGAAAGCTGACGAAAAATGATGTTTGTTTATTTATTCAGCAATGAGTTGAGAAAAGCTAGCTGTTGACTTTGTTAAGTAAAATCAACAAAACTTTTCCCCAACTTAAGCTCTAGATTTAGTTAATCTCATTCAAAACAGATGAAAAAGTAGGCAAAATATTGTGTACCCACTTAGGCTCCTTCAGTCGGTACGATGGCTGCTAACAGGCTGTGAGGACAGTAGAGTGGGTGAGTCTGGACCCTGAAGTTGGACAGTGTGGGTGTCAGGCCCACCTCAGCCACTCCATAGACTTGGGTGAGCACGTGACCCCTCTTTAAGCCTACTGTGGCACCAGCCTGCCAGCTGTGTGGTTTTGGCAATTTACATGCCCTTTCAATGACTGATTCCTCATCTGTGAGGTATGGATAATAGTAATCATCCTGGCCTCAATGCAATGTTTGAGGCAATGTGCTTGTGAGGACTTGGTATCTGCCACGTGGTCAATGTCTAGGAGCTGTTGCTGTTAAGGACACAAATATTGACCCGGGTCTTCATCAAATTCTTCATTAAATGTCCTTATCACATTATTACCGATGGTTTCTAGTGACTGAAAATGTGTGCAATGGAGGGGAATGGCAGACTATTTCAATTAATAAACTTTATGTGAGTTTATTTAAATCATAAAAAGAGATTTGGTATAGGCGTTTTTGAAAGTGGCTCCGCCACTTTTGAGATCCTCAACAAGTAAGAAGACCTGTACAGGGTTCCAAGTTGTGCAGGGTGCTTGCAGGACATGTCTAGGAGATCCAAGGCTTTTCCTCCAGGTCATGTACCGTGTAGGAGTTCAAGATGCTAAAGACCCAGGAGCCAGACTCGTTTGAGAACTATACTCAGGCCCAGGCTACAAGGACGTGTTTGTGTTTGAGAGGCATTAAAAGAGTAGTGGAAAGAGCTTTGTTTAGAACAGTGTGGGTGTCACTGGGCTTTGTTTAGAACCCCGAGTCAACCACTTATGAGATCTATAAGCTTGAGAAAGTTAACTGACTTCTGAGCATCAGTTTATTAATCTTTAAAATAGATACAAGGCCTGGCACGGTGGCTCACACCTGTAATCCCAGCACTTTGGGAGGCCCAGGCGGGTGGATCACATGAGGTCAGGAGTTTGAGACCAGCCTGGCCAACATGGCGAAACCCTATCTCTACTAAAAATACAAAAATTAGCTGGGCCTGGTGGCTCCTGCCTGTAATTACAGCTACTCAGGAGGCTGAGGCACGAGAATTGCTTAAACCAGGAGGTGGAGGTTTCAGTGAGCCAAGATCTTGCCACTGTACTCCAGCTTGGGTGATAAGAGTAAGACTCTATCTCAAAAAATAAAATAAAATAAAATAGATACAATAATATCTACCTCTTAAAGTTGTGATAAGGGTTAAACACCACCATTAACACATAGTAAGAGCTCAATACACATTCCTCTTTCTCAATGTAATCTCATCTTTTTCAAGAGTAGAAATAGGTTGCCTGGTAAACCCAGAGGTAGTAAACCAACCAAAGCATAGTCAGAGACAAAAACGATTCAAAATGTGTCTGAATCTACTATCACTCTAAACAACACTTCTCTTCAAAACCTTTGACCTAAAACTATCCCTTATAAATAAATGATGTCTCCTCTCTATAGAGAAGAGATGTCCTACAGTAGAGAAATGATGTCCTCCTACTATAGAGAAGAGCTTTTAGACAACGTAGATGTTGTATTGAGGAATGTAAAGAAATAGAGACACATCCTAGAGCAGCTAATTCGGGGCTGTGCTTCCCAGCAAGACCAGCTTTTTGACTATAAGGAGAGAAACACACAAAATAGCATCACCTCTTGAGACTTTGCTTCCCTGACTATCTTGCGTTGTTCTGTTAGACATCTCTTTGGCAGGTAACGGACTTTGTCATTCACACATTGCTCAGAATTCATTCGTGGTGCTGGCTTATTTTCCCTCCTAACACTGAGTAAGTGCAGGACTTGATGGGGTAAGAGGAGAGAAGGTAGTGGAACACCCAAGGAGAGGAAGAGGCCGTATACACAGCCAGCATCATTGTACCAATGGGAGTAGAGATAGTGTAGGCACGGGTAAGACTCCAGGAGATGAGCTCAAGTGCACCTAATATTTAGAATAATCGCTTCCTTCATCAGCACTCGTTTGACTCTTGCTCCTAGAACCTATGTCATTAGCAGAACAGCTATTCTACCAATTATTTATATATTATAAATAAGTTTTTTGGACCAGACAGGATCCTGTCTACCCTTGGAAATATTACTGTATGTAAGCAAGTACATTTCTAATGACAAACAGCCAACTTGAATATGAATTTGTAAAACCAAGCCTGGTCTTCAACTGTTGTTTGGAGAATATCTAAAATGCCTCTAACAGCTTGATATGTTCAAATTCCAGATGACCAAAATGAGCCCCTTGTTTACTATGCATATGTTTTGTTATAATTGAATGTCAAGTGTTTAAATGCATTTAAATGAAGATCAGAAAACACTAATCAATTCCAGTAAAATTAATTTAATTGGGCTGGGCAAGGTGGCTCATGCCTGTAATCCCAGCACTTTTGGAGGCTGAGGCAGATAGATCAGGAATTCAAGACCAGCCTGACTAATATGGTGAAACCCCACCTCTACTAAAAACATGAAAATTAACCAGGTGTAGTGACACATGCCTGTAGCTCCAGCTACTTCAGGAGGCTGAGGCAGGAGAATCGCTTGAACCTAGGAGGTGAAGGTTGAGGTAAGCTAAGATTGTGCTACTGCACTCCAGCCTAGGCAACAGAGTGAGACTCTGTCTTAACAACAACCACAACAAAAAATTAATTTGGAAGTAAAGCACAATGTTTATTTATTTATGTATGATAAAGCACTTATCTTTTTTGTGACTTGGCTTCTATGTGAGCAAGCAGGAAAAAGACAGATATAACCAAATTCTTTATTAATTCCTGTATGTTATAGATGCTGACATGTTAAATAACTCACATTGTAAATCAGAATTAAATGCCTTACCCCAGATTGAGTTCCAGGAAGATTGAAAGTTAAATATTTTAAAGAAAACAAGCAAAAAAAGAAAGAAAAATGAACTTAAGTTCTATTAAACTTGAGAGGGGGTAGGGAAATTAAAATGTATAAACTCATGAAGAAATTACCTAACAAAAAAGGTGCACAGACATAATGTTATAAAAATTCAAAAACCTGTACATGTTTAATGTAATAATATAAGGCAAACAAGCCAGAAAAATAGTTATAGCAAGTATTTTATACATAGGCAAAGGGTAATTATCTTCGTTATATAAAATACTCTACCCAATATTTACACACACACGCTCACACACACACGTACATAGACTCTTAAACGGTTAGGATCTAATAGAAGCTTGGAGAAAATACAATTAGGAAAAATAATCAACATCATTAGATGTTAAGTAAATACAAAAGAAAACAAAATATATACGATTTACTCATCACATTAGCAAATTTTGCTTGTTTTAACATCTTTTTATGATAATACTCTGCTCCTGGGGGTGCAGAAATAAAGCCTCATTCGCTAGTGGAGCGGAGCATTAAGCTACCCGGCCAACCTGCACAGAAAGCAATTTGGTGACATGGACTAAGGTGGTCGTACCCTTTGAGGCATTGGTTCCCTTTCTCTAAAACTACACTAAAAATAAATTCCCAGATGTAAAGTAGCCTTCATATATTCATCACGATGTTCTTCATAAAAGTGAAAACTGCCAAGCAACCTAAGTGTTCAGTAACAGAGCAAAGACTAAGTAAAGCCTGATGATACAGTGAATGAATCTGGTATCAGGAGACCTAAAAGTGATGTTTATGGTGACTGTATATGGAAAAGCATACTCTGTGTGATTTCCATGTGTTTAACTGTGTATTGGAACATTCTGGAAAGAAACTCAACTGATGCACTAAGTGGTTGCCTTTGCTTTACAAGAGAAGAGGAAACACATAAAAGGGTTAAGAACCTGGGATTTGAGCCCAAACTGCCGATGTTTAAATCCTAGCTCTGCTTCTTGAGTATATTTGACTTTGAACAAGTTTTAAGTTTACTGTGATTAGGTTTCTCCCTCAGTAAGTTGGTGGTAAAATCGTACCCACCTCCTGGAGTTGTTGCAAGGATTAAATTTGCTAACCTAGGTAACGCCTGGCATATAGCAAAAGCTCAGTAAGCATTTGTTATTTGCTATTTATTTCAGTGATAGAACCAATATGGGCGGGCTTTTGCCCCATATTTCTGCGTTTTCCAAATCGACTTTCTCTCTTAACCATATTACTGTTACATTGGAAAAAAGCAATAAATATTTTCCGGAAGACCCTGAGAACTGGGTCAGCTGGGATTTTTTTAGCCACATAGATTCAGATTCCTAATAGAATATCACAGTACAGAGACAAAAAAAATAGATTCTTCATGGTTTCTGAGACCCAAGAGCTGAAATGGGAGTTGCAGTGACAATTCAGATGAACTTTGTGTCCCATTTCATAAAAAGTTAAGATAGTTCAGTTTCCGTAAAAGACTTCTTGCCTCCTCTGGAACAGCTATGCCAACTCAGTACTATTCCTGCCTCCCCCACCACCCCACTGCCCCCAGCCTTTAGCTCCTAGTTAACTCAGTGCTGGGCATGCTATTTTCTCTATAACATAAATGAACCTTTTTAAAAACTGGAATCACATGTTTCAGTAATAAGAGCGAGGCAAAAACTTTAACAACATTGACAATACCGGCATAAGTAAATTTTCTTTGGCAAGGAAAGTAAATTAGGGAAAGGGGAGAGGGAGTAAATTTACACTTTTATTAACACCAATACCATTATTAATTTATGAACATTTCAATCATTATCATGCATAATTTGATTTACATGTAAATTTCTCATTCTAAGAAGATTTTAAAGTTCCAGTTGTAGAGGGAAAATTAAGGGGAAAATTGCTTTCTCTTTCCCCTGTATTCGCCCATGTTTTCAGGGAAATTTTGGGGGAGAAAAATCTCTGCTCATTTTGGAGTCTTCTCTTGCCAGCAACTAACAAGTCTGTACAATACAGTTACCAAGGCAATGTCAAGACCATGTAGACAGAGGGAGAAAATGTGGTGTGAAGACAGGGAGATGATGAAAGTGGATTAACAACGTGAGCAGGAGGGGTTTTTCTAATTGGAAAAAAATAAAATCACACTATCCTTTAAAAATGATTATGCTAGCAATTCTAACATCTGTTGTTATAAAGGAACTTAATTAAAATAAAGCCTTTTTTCTATATCACCTGTTCGTGAATGCTTATTTGTTTCCTAATTATGCCCCAATCTTTGTAACTCTGTATTGAGCCATGTCAGAATGAGTTCCACTGCATTCAAGTTAGATCAAGGGATTTTTTTATTTGTCCAAACCAGAAGCAGTTTTTTTCTATAAGTTCTGCCTGAAGCCATGAATTCAGCCAGACCCTCACAGATAAGGACTGCAAAGACAGATACAGCTCTTTGCTCCTAAAGCAGCGCAGATATTTGCTGCTTAAATCAATGCAACCACCAGCCAAATACACACTCATTTTGCTAGGACTATTGCTTCTGTTCCAAAAAAGACTCAAGTCGTCTTTTTTTTTTTTTTTTTTTTTTTTCCGTCAGGTACAATCCTTGGATTTGCTCTCCGACCTTACAGAATGAGCTACAGGGAAGTCAAGTACTTCTCCTTTCCTGGGGAACTTCTGATGAGGATGTTACAGATGCTGGTCTTACCACTTATCATCTCCAGTCTTGTCACAGGTACCATAAGCAGTTGTTGGTTGGTTTGTTTTTAAGTGTGCTTATTGCAAAAGATTGCTTAGAAAAGCCAATGCTTTAGGTTTCTGCTGGATGCATGCTCTGTTCTAGAAAAAAAAAAAGGTCCCTTCAAAATGATGGAAAGGAGGCTTTAGTAATGCATGAATGATTATAACTCTCGTATTTTACCAATCACAAGAGGAAACGAATTTGAACAGCCACGTAATCTGGTCCGCCTCACTGTGAACGAGGTGCCCTGCTAAACACCACACCACCAGCCTTCTCTGACCACAGTGATGTAGTTGACAACAGCGTACAACAGGTCTGTTTTCTCACCCTCTTATCCCACCCAGATAACATCTGGTTGGACAGCCTATTAGCTATTGATGCAAGAATGCTTGTTCTCAGAACCACCAGGACTTGAGCGGGAGCCTTCTTGGAAGCCTCATCAAGAGGTAATGCCCACAACACTCACCAACTCTGCTGCCACCAACACTTATCTTTTCCTGGTGTACCCGCATGATTTCATTTCCTTCTCCAGTTGCCTCCCACCCCCAATACCTTTTATGCTGGTGGGAGAAGTGGGAGGGGGTGGGAGATTTCCCCATCTGAATATTTTATCAGTGGACACTTGGATTTTTGCCAAGTGGAAGCTTTGCAGGATAGGATTCTATTTTCTATGACAGTGAGATAATCATTTATTCCTGCATGGGAAAAGGTGAAAGAGTCATTTGTCTATGCGACTGGTGAAAACAGATGGAGCCAAGAAGTTGCAGAAAAATGTTACTGTACATTCCTTCCTGCCCACTCTTCTCTTTCCCCACAGCACATCTCTGACTTGGAGAAGGAATTTCCATAGACACTGCCCCAGCGGGATGATTTCTGGGTTTGTAGATAAAGCCCAGAACTCAGGTATTACTGACCCTATTCTGTTTTCCACTCTTGGCTCACTGTTCCCCTGTTGGGCATACCACTCTGCCTCTATGTGAGCTGCCACTGAGAATCCTTCCTCGTCCCAGGGAGTTCTCAAGGATATTTATACTCTGCTTTCAAGATCTCTGTGTAATGAGAACTTCATAGTAAAACTCAAAAGTCATGGAGCAACATTCTAACTATTACATGCCTTGGAGGGCTGGCTATTACTTGGACAGGAACTATGTCAGATTTTTCCTCAATGCCTTGAAGGTCTCTGCTGGTTACCACTTGTCCAGAGCTTTAAACAAGTGATTGCATGTACACGTGCTTTCATTGAAGAATGAATTGCCCATAAAACAGTCCTGGAGTTGATTTGGTATACTTGTCTGTGAAGCTGGGATGGTCCATTGCTGACCAGGGGTAATCACAACAGCTACAATTCTTACCACCAAAGCTATATTCATGCAGACATGAGGGCACATGCTTATTTTATTATCCATATGCTGACATTTTTCTGGAAAACAAACTCTTCACAGAAAGCACTTGTAAGGCAGAACCCACTGGTGAAGCCACATCTGACATTTTCTGTGGTAGAGCCTCTCCTCACCATCCCTGCTGGCTGGGCATCTGGATTGAGTGCCTAAAGTCTTCCTGTACACAAACTGAGGGGTTCTGGATCCTTTATACATTCTCTTCAAGGGTGGAACCAATGTTTAGAGGTTTCTGCTTTCTCTTAACTGTGCTGAAAACCCACTGTGTTACTCTTTAAAAGAGAAAAGCCCTCGTGTGATATAATTAGAGAAGTGTTACTTCCCCTTACTAGCAGTCCCAGTTGACCACCACCTTGAAGTGGAATTTCCTGATGTTTTTTAAATACCTAATAACAAACAACTTTATTGAGGAAATAAGAGCTTTAGTTGTGTAATTTTGCAGAAAAAAAAAAAAAAAAAAACCTATGATGCAATCCCTTTGTATAGCTAAAGAGAAATTTTTGGTCAAAATTTGGAAAAATTGTCGACATTTATAATATTGTCAAAGAGAAGGGAATTATAAGCTGCAAACAACTAATATAAAATGAACTTTTAAAAATGTAACCTAATTGCAAGTTGGGAGTGTTGCCAAATTGGACCATTAAGAGAGTTTTAGCTCTTATCCAGGATTGTATTAAGACAAAGAGCCTGAGGGGCATAATTTAGTTTGCCAAAGATCTTTTTAAGATATTAGTCTGAAATGAGTAATTTCCAAATGACACAGTAATTTAGATATTTATGATCAAATGGAATGAATGATTGATTTAATAAGAACATCCTTTATGGTTTTGAATACAACAGTTCTAACCCAAATGAGGGGATGACCCAGTTGTAATGGGAAGGGAGGAACTTTTACAAATGACACAGACCCCTGGAGGATCCCTGCGAATACTGGGAAATGTTACTGGAGAATGTGTTGCCTAGGGAAGAAACAGAGTCAGGCTCCATTATTTTAGAGTGGAAAGGCAACCTCAAATGCCTCCAGTGGCCCAGTGGGTGACATATGTCATGAAGCTGCCCTTCCAGGCTACTTTTTGTTTTCCTATTTTGATAGAGTCATGGATACAGAGAAATAAGAGGGACAAGTATGATGATAGGCAGAGAGGGACCCAACTACAGAATAATGTGGCGAAAGGAAGGCAAAGAGACTTGAGACAAGGGCCAGATCTTCCCAGTTTTCAAGAGTGTCCAGAAATCTCAAACTTTTTAAGAACCTGGAGATTTTTGGATACGATTCACAAAACAAAACACTGCAAAGCAAGCACGGTACATCTGTAGGCCCATTCCAACCCTCAGACTACCAGTATTAGAACTCAGGTTTGAATGTCAGCGCTATTCATTATGAGACATGTCCTGCTAACCTTGTGTGCCCATCAAGCTATCTCTGGGTTTCATATGTTGACTTATCCACCCATTGGCAGTCCTGTGCCAAAACTTACCTGATAATGTGGAATTAGCTACTGAACCGCATGTTTACGAAACAAATTGCTATTGGAAAGCCTTTTCTCTCCATCTTCTGGGAATAACTGCATTGTGTAGTAGCCATCCTGGTCTTTTCTGCACCAGAAGGAACACTAGAGTAAGAGCTCAGAGGACACACTCCCATACTAAATATTTCCCAGGGGGAAAATACTTTATAGACTTGTTGCTCCTCAGTTTAATTGTCCCAGGGTCTGTTTAGACAAAAACTGAAATACATAAAATTATTATTGTATTTCACGGACTGAGCATTTTATTGTGGAAGATTCTAGAAAACATGCTGTATGATTAATTGTAGTAAAGCCACATTTAAATTCGGAGACATCTAGGTTGTATTTTTTCACTTGAAACATCCGTTTTTTATGAGCTGTGGCTCCATCGCCCTTGTAAGCCATGTTCCCTTTTTCCTGAATTTGAAACTTCAATCTTTCCAAACATCCCTGGTGTGTATTAGCATTCCAGAGGCTGCCAGAAAGAAACTGGGAGAACGCCTAATGGCCAGATTTTTTCTCAAGTACCTATTTTTTGAACAAGAAGACTATGTCTATGCCAACACACCACACAATAAAATAGGAGTTTGGTGCCAGTTTCTATTGATTTGGCAGGATAGGCAGCCAAACTAGAGATTTCATGCCAGAAATATGAGTTGGTTTGGCTGACTTAGCCCGATTAAATTCACTGGATAATAATTAAATGTCACATCTGGTTGTGCTGTATAGACATAACTTTTACCTCCTCAGTTCTGAATCTTTTCAGAAAACTAGTGATTTCTTCTTTTCTCATTCTAAGTGTGCATTCCCCCTCAATCACTTACCTCAGAAGAAATCTTTGGTGTCACCCCAGTTTTCTGGAAGTGGGGAGCACAACTTTTGACACGCAAGCTCTGTGGAGTTGGGCATAACGTAAGTAAAAGAGGTGAGAGAGGAGTATCAACGCAGCAGTAAAAGCAACAGTGTCTGGGACCTACGGTAGGACACCCTGGAGGCAGGATTATAAAATGGATGAAATTTGTCACTTAACAGGCATTCATTCCTTAACAGTTGTTTATCACACTCTTACTATGTCAGACACTGGGGATGCCTTAATACAAGGATACAGTCCCCAAGATGATGTGTATTGGGTGCTGAGGAGAGAGTTTTCCCTCATCCCTTAATTCACACAATACATGTCAGCAAATTCCCATTCCAGTTCCTTCACTAAAAGGAGATAAGACTCATTCTCTGTACTCCCAACGAGGAGACAAGCTGATTTTTAAGAATATGATTTCAAAGCTGATTTTCATGTCAAGGCATCTCCATCCTAAAGTCAACTAGTCCAGAATTTTCCATCATAGGTACCACTTTGGTCTCATTTACTTAATATTTTCTTTAAATAAACATACTCTTCTTCCAAAGCCTACAATCATTACCCAAAATGGAAACCTCCTATTGCTTGTCATGTGAAGGAGATAAGTAACAATGTTATGAAATTCTAAATTGATGCAATTGCCTAGCAAAGGCTCTGAGAGCCTAAGACCCCACTCCCTGACTCTTGTAGTGTTTTTAAATGGCAGGGTGTGGTGGCTCACGCCTGTAATCCCAGCACTTTGGGAGGCTAAGGCTGGTGGATCACTTGAGGTCAGGCGTTTGAGAACAGCCTGGCCAACATAATGAAACCCCGTCTCTACTAAAAATATAAAAATTAGCCTTGCGTGGTGACGTACGCCTGTAATCCCAGCTACTTGGGAGGTTGAGACACGAGAGTCACTTGAACCTAGGAGGCTGAAGTTGCAGTGAGCCAAGATCATGCCACTGCACTCCAGTCTGGGCAAAAGAGCTAGGCCCTGTCTCAAAAAAATAAATAAATAAATAAGAGAGGAAATTAGCAAATGTTAACAAGGTATTAAATACATATTAGCGCCAAAATAAGACTGTCTTTCCTGTAATCCAAAGAATCAAAAGAGAATGGGAAATAATGACTTTCTACTGTGATTTAATATTAATTAAGGAAGGGTTTCCACACCTCCGGAACACCATACCTACCCCGCTTTGGGAAGCACTCATCTGGTCCAGCCATTCCTGCAGCACCCCTTCCAAGTGACCATCCAGCTTCTTCCTGAGCATTTCCAAGGACAAGAGATCTTTGGAACCTATTTGTCCTTGGAAAACTCTAATAATACTTTTTTTTGTATCCAAAATAAAACAAATTCAAAAACCAGAAACACAAAACACTACACCTGCCTGCCTGGTGCTCTCCTGTCCACGTGACAAGCTCCACGATGTGTCACATATTATTTGGGCAGCTTCCTTTCAAATCTATAGACCAGTGACTTCACTCGAATGTGGAACTCAATGACTGTTGAAGGCAACAAGCTGGAATCACCCGCAAAGGGCTTTCTTACTTGAGAAAATAATAAGAGTAAAAATAATGAATGTTGTACCTCAAAGTATGGTCCTTTGGCTTCAGAGGACCATACTTCAGTTACAGTAACGGTGAACTAAAGTTTTGTCATTTCATTTAGCACAAGAGAGCTGGACAATTCTTAAATCTTGAGCATCTGAAGGGTTTTCAAGGGCTTCCAAAATGAGTCAGAATCACTTAAGAGATATGTAATATCTTAAACTATGCATTGCCACGGCTCTGGTGTATAGCTGAGGCTGTTTGAATACTCTGAGCATTTGTGGTCAAGAAAAAGAGTTGTAGATTTCACCACCTGCCCCCCCAACACGAACCCCCACATCGTATTGAAAAAAACTGTATCTCAGGCAAGGAGGAGTTTCTTTAGGCTTCCCTTTCATTCTCTGTAAAATGTAAGTGATAGGATACCTGTGTCACAAGGCTGTTGTGAGCATTTATGCCTGGCACATAGTATGTGCTCAATTAGTGGTAGCTGTTGGCGGTAAGAATAGCAGCAAGAGCTGTCCTCTGGCAGTTCCCATTGTATAAGTGAAAATTCTAGACCAAGAAGACAGAGCTTCAAGTTAGAGGCATGGAACTAAGGCTCCAGATTCCACAAGTCTCATTTGTCTGTGATCCCTGCAGCAACCACTTTCCTTTTAAGGTAAATTAAAGAAACCATAAAAATAATCCAGTAACAACATGGGAGCCAGTGAGAATTCCTTCCTCATTACTGGAAGGGATAGGTTTCTGCCCTGCAGCATGGAATTCAATTACCTTATCACAGCTGCATAATTCTAAATATTATCATTGGTTATACAACTGCCCCGTCTTTTCTGAGAAACTCAGCCCCAGTGTGTGGCACCCTGGATTCCATGGGGCAGCAAATTCCACATGCTGCACCCATGCTGGGAGCACAGCTTTTCTGGCTGACCAAAACTTGAGGCGGACTGTCTCCTCTCGACACTCAAACACACTTCATGGCAGCCTTTCCAGGCACTGCATAGAGGTAGTGCCTAGCCTCCAATCCCTGCCCCCTACCCCAGAGGTCTTTAATTAATTGATTTGAAATGGGGTTTGGGAATTAACATTTCTTTGTAGTTCTCTAGATGATTCAATTGTGCACCCACAGTTGAGAACTACCGCTTTACAGTTTTTCTAGAATTGTTCTTTTTTTTTCTGGTGCCACAGCCCCCCAGTGTTACCACTTTAGTTCATACATTTACTAGTTCAGATAACCCCTCTTCCAGGAAGCCTTCCCTGGCTTTCTCCTGCAGAGAAAGACTGCAGAGGTGTAGGTACGTTTCCACCTTATTACAGTTACTGCATCGCAATGGAATGCGCTGTTAATATGTCTGTCTTCCTCGAAGGTACTGTGCCTTTATCTGGTACATTCGTTGCATTGCCTAGAGAACAGAGTCCACATTCTTGGCACAATAAATAACACCCTTAGCAGCCTTCACAAGCCCCTGTACCAGCTTTATTGCCTGCTGCTTCCCTGGCAGAAACCCTGGCCCTCTCTCAACGTCCTGATGCCCTCAGCACTGCATCCTTAGTATGTTTCCCTCTTCCCCAGCTCCATCAGAATTCTTTACCTCCTTCAAGGTCCAGCTTAGCTTTCAGTCTTTCCATAAAGTTCACCCTGCTTGCTCCAGTTGAAAGTAAGGATCCCTCCCTGGAGTGCCTGTCACTGTCACTCATACATTACCAGCACATGCTGTCATGCTTCAAACTAAAGTGGAGGCTTCCACTAGGGCCATGTTTATGTATTTTTGTGGCACCTGGAGCAAAGTTCATCCTGCCTGACAAGTGTACCATTTTTAATGGTTATTTTTAGTCACAAAAGCAATGCATTGTATATTAGAAATGACATGTAAATATTGATGTTCTTAAAGTAAAAATTGAAATCCTACTTTGTAGAGGTAACCACCATTAACAGAGCTAGACCTGCTGCTGGAGAAGCAGTGTGTGGTAGGCAATAAGTGTTCAGGCTAGAAGGTCTGAGGTGGAAGCCACATGGCCACTTCCCAGCTCAGTAACCTTTGATGGGCTACTTTATCTCTCTCTGCCTCAGTTTCTTTATCTACACAATGGGGATAATAGTAATATCTACCTCATTGAATTGTGAATATGCAAGTTAATATCCATTAAGCATACTGCCTGACACATCTGCACTTTCCCACTCTTTGTTAAAAGCTTACACACAAATATACCATTGTTTTTATGAAACAGGAATCATAGGTATTGTTTTATAATGTGCTTTATTTGGATAATATTCTTCTATATCAGTACATGCAGATATGGCTTATCACTGAATGATTAGGGTACCTCTAATGTTCTGCTCTTTCAAACAATTCTGCAGTAAACTTCAGTATGTATGTGTCTTTGTAGTCTATTTCTGAATGATTGATAACTAAAAGCAGAGCTGTTAGAGCACCAAGCATGTGCATGTAAAATCCAGAGAGATGTCGCTAAATTACCTCCCAAAATTATTCTCCCAAAAGAATGCTGTTTTCTCCTCTCCTTCAGAAATGCAAGATATTATCCATTATAAATTCCATACCGTTTTATTTAAAGTCATTTTTATTGCTCAAGTGGTACATGAATGCTTACTGTTTGTATAAGTAAAATGGAAAATGTTATATGTAAGGGAAAACATGAAAGCACATTGCACACACAGGCACACACATACACACACACACTCACAAACACAAAGACCCCCAGTATATTGACTCTAATTTGAAAACACTTCTGAACTGATTAACATGAAAATGTCTGGGAATGCGCATTCCATTATAAAAAGACTCTGTGTCCCATAAAGCCAAGTAAAAAGATGCTGGAGTTACTGCTAGCAGAAAGAGAGAGAGAGAGAGAGAGAGAGGCAGGGGGAAGGGTCTATATCCAGACAAGAATTTCTGTGGCCATGTCATGAATTGTATGCCTCCAGGGGACAGTTCTGTTTTCCTTCTATTCAGTATTTGGTGGTCATTTCATAATAAACAGAAAGAAAACTTTGGAATAATGTTATTCTTTGCTGAAGGATTGATTTACCTTAATGCTCTAACAATTTTGAGTCTGGATAGAATCTAGGTTCCTAAGTCTTAAGTTTCTGCAAATTCATTTTACCAGACAAGACAGACTTCCTTTTGCTTCTTTGTGGTGAAGATCCTTGCAACAATCTCAGACCCTCAGGCTGGAAGCCAGGGCATTAGCCCATGATGCACTTGTTTCACTAGCCCGTCAGCTTCTATACTACCAGTGTAACACTCTTCTCAGTTGGACTGCCTCGTATGGGGATATAGGCTTGCCATCTTTGTGTGTGTGTGGTTTTTTTTTTTTTTTTAACAATTTTTGAGTTTTTGTCTGGGTTTTCTTCAGAGGGAAGAAATTTCCCCTAAATAACCAAGGGAGTTCCCTCTCACAAAGCGTTGGATTAAGGGTGGCCAGTAGCTGAGATTTGTGATTCTGGGGATAAGTAAATAAGTCAAAAAGAGCTCTTGGCTAATCCTTTAGAAGGATTTTATAAGAAGAGTAAGATGATTGTAAGCTTCCTAGATCCAGGCTGTTAAAATGGCATCCATATTACCAAGACTTGTCAGTACTGTTAAGGGAAAAAAGTGGGGAAACCCCTATATACAAAAACACAGTCTTGTTTCATCTCTAATAGCCCTGGCTCCTCCTTTATCTACACCACCAACCTTACCTGCACTCACCACTTGATTATCTTACAGCAGATATTTCATTACATTTCTAAAACCAAAGGAAACATAAGACAGGTGTACTATTTTAAAATTATATTAACATATTTTACGTTTCTTTAATGCCCCAACACACACACACACACACACACACAGACACACCCCAAGAGCTGATGATCACTTGAAGAAATTGTTAACCAACTAGCTTGCTTTCCATTTCTGATACAAGTTTCTCTACCAGTGCTTTATATTAATTACCAAAACCCTTCTGCAGCCAGAGCGTGATACATCTTCAGTACAGGATGATGCAGTAAAATGTTTATGCTATGAAATTTTGGGAAACAATTTTTCATCATAGCATAATGTGCATGTATGAGCACACATAGCCTTGTATGTTTATTCTTTTTTCAAAAGTCCTTCCAATTCTAAAATGTATTACAGTCTGACAGTGCCTCTGATGTTGCTAACTCTTTTTAAGTTTATAACCTTTCCAGAATTTGTTTCTGCATTTTAAGTTTTCTTAACCAGATTATTTCTAGTTGAACTGTAATTTCAATGTATGATTCTCCAGAGTGTTTGTGCTAAGTCTGAAGTTTCATTATTTTAAAACTAACTCCCTGAAAGTATATTACAAAATTTCCCACAATTGTAAAATAGTGATTCATACCCCCCCAAAAAAAAATACCTATTATCAGCATACCTAAACTACACACTAAATATTTAAGAAAAAAAAAAAAAGTGGAAACATTAGTTGCTTTTATACTGGAATCTTGTCATTTCTTTTTCAATTTAGAATAGAATTTGGTTGTCTTATCTTAGGACTCTGTGCTTCACAACATATCTGAAAGCATTCTTTTGGCATGGACCCGGAAGATGGTTTTAGAGCCAGACATCAATGTAGTAGTTCTCAAGGATACTGAAAATTCATACCATTCTTATGGGTATAATAAAAAATGTTTACATATTTAATTATATAATATAAAGTAGGAGCACACTTAGTATGAGAAATATAGCTCCTATGCAATATAAAAAGTAAAATTATAAGCATATTTCCATAAACAGTAAAAGCTATTGAATCTAAGCATGATTGACAATTTCAAATGTTCCAATATCATTTAGGCATAATATTTCAAAGCTTTGAAGCTCTTTTCCTTTTAGCATTTAGGAAAGTAGAGGACAAGAAAGGATGAAGAAAAATTTATAGTGAAAAATCTTAACATTGACATAATTCAATCTATTGACTTTATAAACTTTTTGTCTCCGAATTGGGTACAGTGGCATCATTATTGATTTTAGCAGCAAATATTTGGGTTTAGCTTATGGAAGGCAGATGTCTTGTGTGAACATGACTTGAAGTCCCTATATAATTTCCCCCTAAATAAACATCTGAACTGTAACTTGACAAGTACCAAGTGAGGTCAAGTGTCTGAAAGTGCAGTGTAAACCACATAAGCTTGTTTTCCTTATGTGAAAGAGGCATTTGTAGCAACGGGTATCAAACTTTCAAGTGCTCAAAATATACTTGTTGCCAAACTTTGCCACCCACCACTAACCTCCACTGGATCCTTAGAAGGTAGAAACTTATTTTACAATAGAAAAAGAGATTATTTTATTTGTATAAACTCCCTAAAATTATTTCTTGGTATTGGTAGGCCTAGGTTTATCTTATTTCAAGTGTGCTTTATTTTTTAAGAGGTTCGTTGAGATATAACTCACATACATGCAATTTGCCCATTTAAAGTATACAATTTAATGGCTTCTAGTGTATTTACAGAGTTGTGCATCCATCATCACAATCAATTTTAGGACATTTTTATCACCCAAGAATTAAGGCCTGCATTCCTTGACCATCATCCCCCAATTCCTCAAAGCCCTCAGCCCCAGGCAAACTCTAGTCTACTTTCATTCTTTATAGATCTACCTATTATGAATTCAATATATGGTCCTTTGTGACTGGCTCTTTTTATTCAGCACAATGTTTTCAAGATTCTTCCATGGTGTTGCATGTATCAGTACTTAATTCCTTTTTATAGCTGAATAATAATGTGATATCTCCATATTGTATATACATGGATATGTGATATGTCCATATAATGGAATATCATCCATTTATATAACATATCTCATGTCCATATTCCATATATGACATGTCCATATAATGAAATATTATCCATTCATTATTGGATATTTGGGTTTTTCCTATTTTTGGTTTGGTTTGGTTTTTTGGTTTGGTTTTTGCTATTATAAATAAGGCTGCTTTGAACATTGATGGACATACATTTTCATTTCTCTTTTGTATATACTTAGGAATAGAATTGCTGGGTTATATGATAACTCTTCTTAGCCTTTTGAAGAATTACCATACCATTTTCCAAAGTGGCTGCACTATTTTACATCCCCAGCAGCAGTGTATGAGGGTTCTAATTTCTCCACTTTTTCACCAACACTTATTATCTGTCTTTTTATTTTTCATCTTTTTATCAGGGTGCTGATAAAATGCTGTCTTACTGTGGTTTGATTTGATAAATGTCTCACTGTGGTTTGATTTGTAAATGCTGTCTCACTGTGGTTTGATTTACATTTCTCTGATGGCTAATAATTTCAAGTCTATTTGTATGTGCCTGTTAGTCATTCATACCTCTGCTTTAGAGAAATGTCTATTCAGATCCTTTGCCCATTTTTTAATTGGGGTGGCTTTTTATTATTGAATTGTAATTTTTCTTTATATATTAAACTTATACTTTGTAAAAACTCTGGGCACTAGACTATACAAGGATTACTGTACCACTTGTCATGAATCATGTCTATGGTCCTCCTTGAGAAAGATTCCTCACTGTAGTTAACACTTGCTCTAAGTAAGCACTCTTAAGTACTTGTTACAAAGTGTAATGTGAATAATACAACATTGGTGAAAATAAGTAGTTCTATACTATTATGAACTTTTGAAATAAAATGTGTCCCCTCCCCTGAAAAAGGAAATACAGCGGGACTTCATTAATAATACATTTTGTTTGTCTTAGGTGTGGGAGGACTCTTGCTCTTATCTACATGATACATGCTTTAAAACTTTGAAGTCATAAGATTATGTAGTCTAGGTATTGTAATTGTGCATTTCACATTTCAGAAATGGTAAAATTCAAATGTTAAGTCTTTGGCTACACTAAAATAATTGTTGAAATCCCTTAAAATATAGATGGTAAACTCATCGGTCATAACTTTTTGTTGCACTAAAATAAAATGAGTTTATTTCTTCAGTTGTAGTGAATAAAGTTAATTACAAAAATAAAGCAGGTAACACAACTATATTTGAATATACTTAACACTACTGAACTGTACCTCTAAAAATAGTTAAGGTGGCACATTTTATTATGTGTTTTATACCATAATTAAATTTTTTTAAATAAGGCAGATTTAAATATTTTAATGTCAATTCTTTTGAATGGAATATTCTAATGATTATTGGATTATCAGTCTAACTTAAGCACAGTTATCAATTGCACACAAACCTCTCAAAGTGCATTGTACACTGCTTTGAGTTAGATAGCTACTCCCTATCCTAGATTTTACTTTCTGAGATGAGTAATACAGATAACTCAGGTTATCCAGGATGTTAGTTCGTGGGTCACTGATCAGATATCTTCAAGTGAAGACACTGCTTAGCCACCCCTATGATTTGTGAGGTGGTTGGAGGTGAGGGTGGGCCTGGGGGCAGACGGCTGCATCAGGAGGACCTCTGGATTACATACCCAAGTTCCCTCTCAGGAATGTGGATGCTAAAAGAGAAGCACTGATACAAATCTCACTGGTATGAAGTAGATACTACAAGCTGCTTTGGTCTCTAGCTACATCTTAATTTATGGGGTGGCCTCATTGCTGAAAGTTCTGTATAGGTCTTTTAGAGTAGTATTGAATTTTACATTCATTATAATGCTTTTTATTGTGAGTTCTAATTCCAAGTTAGTTTTAATTCAGAAAGAAAGTAAATATTTGCTTTCTGGAGGTTTCTGCACTTGAGTGTCTGCAAGGAGAGCCCCTCAAGTTCTGTTTTTGGGGATCCTCCCCTTTTCAAAGCACCAATCAGACCTTAAACCCAAAGTTTAAACTCTGCATCTTTGAGGACTAACTTCCACTGCCTTTTGACCACCAATAAAAAAGGCCAAAGTGAAGCTTGCCAGAAAGGCTTTCTAAGCCAATCATTTTCAGTAATTTTGGGGTTGTTTCATTCATCTTTCTTTGAGGAGGCTAAAATCAGTTACACATTTGTAGTGAGCATTTTGGAGTCCTGTTATTTGAATCATCCATTATTTCCTACACAATAGGAGAATTAGGGTTAATATTTTCTTCTCTCTCATGCCTTGAATTCCCAGCAGGGGCTATACAAAATTTACTACTGCTTCCTACCCTAGTGTTATCATGGTGCAGATTATTGCTCATTTTTATTCTTGAATAGAGCTACAGGCAAAGCAACTTCTTGCATTGATGTTGATGTCCTCTATCACATATGTAAGTAATATATGCACTGATTACAAGACGTTCCTTTTTTTCATTAATGAAAACCCCCAGGAGACTCTGGAATCAGCTATGTGTAAGCCACTACTCTATAAAGACGCAAACCTATGTCATTAGGGGAAAACTAAAGATACTTAAGTTTTTCAAGTTGATGTCAAGGAGGGCAGCATTGCTTGGTTGGTCCAACTGCCAGAGATAGGACAGATTATTGGTCTGACCAAGGTCAGTCTGGAATTGTAAAGAAACTGTTAAAGTATTGCATGGACAAGTTTAGATAACAAGGGCTGGTATTTTTCACTAACACTTGGTTTCCTCTGTGTTTTGCTTTTTCAGATTTATCGTTTCTGTGTTGAACTCCACATAAGGGACATAAAATAAAAACCCTCAAAAAAATATAAACACAATATTTCCAAACTTTTTGGAAATTTAAATGTTAAGGTTTTTTTTGTTTGTTGGTTGGTTTTTGTTGTTGTTGTTGTTTTGAGATTGAGTCTCACTCTGTTGCACAGGCTGGAGTGCAATGGCACTGTTTTGGTTCACTGTAACCTCTGCCTCCCAGGTTCAAGCAATTCTCCTGCCTCAGCCTCCCAAGTAGCTGGGATTACAGGCACCCACCGCCTGCCCTGCTAATTATTGTATTTTTAGTAGAGACAGGGTTTCATCATGTTGGCCAGGCTGGTCTTGAATTCCTGACCTCGTGCTGTCTCAGCCTCGGCCTCCCAAAGTGCTGGGATTACACATGTAAGCCATTGCGCCCAGCGAAATGCTAGGTATTATTCAGTACTGTCTGCCCACTGTAGTTGGACAAAACCACATTCGAGTCTATGTGTTAGCTTTGTCCCTCAGCCCTGTGATTTCCTTTTGGTGGTTCAGGCCCACCTCTCCAAGGGCCAGCTGCATGAAGGCAGACAGCGCGTCTCCACTTTGATGAAGCTTTGCAGTCAAGCTCCTCAATGTGTGTTAGAGAGGCATAGCGCTCTGCAAGGGTATGTTCATGTCTACAGCAATAATTGACCTCCCTAGTGGAAAGACAGGATTTTCCCAAGGAAAATACTTTGCGGTGTCATATTTGTGGTCTCTCTAAAAAGACGATTCCATTAAGTGGCTCCTAAGTCTTGGAAAATTCTCTTTTGCAATAGTACCCATAAATAATGTTCAGAGAGCTATTTTTGAGGAAAGGATTCCTCGAGTTTTTGCAGGTATAAGTCATTCCTGCCTCAGCAGAGTACAAAGAGTGATGTGAGGGAAGCAGAGCTGCTGGCAGGAATTTTAAAAATATTAAAAATATACCGTATTTGTCCCACGTTAACTGTGCTCCTGGGGTATAGAGGTCAGAGATAGAATTGGTCCTGTGGGATGCTTCTCATTAAAACCACCTCTATTCCAAAGCCCTGGTGTCACTAGCCAAGATGTGTTTATTCTAATAAAATGTGAATCTCATATGATACCACATTACAAAATATGCAGGTTTATTTGTTTTTCTTTATCTAGTCCATTGGAAATGTGTGGTTCTTTTATAGTTTCAGTTAAGAGTCTAATTTGGTCATTTTCCTCTTAAAATACTCTTCAATCCTGTGAGTACTCAGCAAACACTCACTGTTGACCAATTTCTATTTCCAGCCACATACTGGTCATAATGAAACTTATTTAGAGGATATGAATGAAATGATTTAATTAACATACAAGAGGCAAAATTATCTGACATGAAATTTCTCTGGAGTAAAGCATCCTCAGTCCTTCCAAGTAAATGTTTGCAGTTTTGATGTTCAATCAAGAAACACTCAAATTCAACTGTATTTTTTGTTAAGAAGAATATTTCCTTTGGCATTTAAAATGATCCCAAATATTGCTTAGACGAGAGAAGTGGGGAGAGAGACCACAACCCATTTTACTTTGGCACATATTTTTGCCATTCTACCTATCAGTCTACTCACACTGAAGAGCACTTATAAACATTAAGATAGAATTTGAATCTTTCATGGAAGGAGCTTTTTGTCAGCATTGGAAAAAGGCAGATTTGGGCCAAATTTTGACGGAAGGGCCATTTTCTTATCAAAAAGATTCCAGGGATCCATTTTGTTTTAGTTTTTGCCACTGAAATCAGTTTTTGAGAAAAAGCAAAAGTCACAATTATTAGGCTTTAAAAGGAAGCAATTTTTTGTTTGTTTGTTTCTTGTTTTTAATTTATCCCAGTCTTTATTTGGAGGAGGCTAAAATCAGCTGCAAGTGTATGGTGAAGATTTTGGAGTCCTGTTACTTGAATTTCCATTAGTTAGGGTTAATGTAAGGCATCCTGCATTTCTTTCATCACTTAGATTTTTATTTAAATAAGGCATTAGTTAGCATGAAGGCTACTATTTGGTGTCTGCTTATCCCTTTTTTTGAGGACCAAACATATAGATGTGTGAGCAATAGTGTTTTATTATTCTAAATACATTTCCACTTTGAAGAGTTTTTTATTGTATGATTATACTGCCTCAGTCATGAAAGAAAAATTTTTAAAGATTTGCATTTCAGTTTTTTTACTTGTAGGCAAGACTGTACCACTCTGAGCAACAAACTTAAGTTTCAGAAATTTAACTTAGGAACTTTTCAAGGAAATTTGAGATTTGTGTCAAGAAACCTTTTTACTAATGATTAATATAATTTGGAACCCAATTCTAAAGTTAATGTGATCCTGCAAAATCTACCATTTTTGTCCCCATAATAAGTCAGATTTTTGTAAAACTTAGAAATGCATGCTATAACATGCCTCATGCTGTCCCTTCCTCAGAATAGTTTCAGAGTTTAGCTTTAATAACCTTTGGTTGCCCTTGGAAGGTATTTAGGGCTTGGATGGGCTTTGTTCATAATCACAGTGTTCTTGTAGGATAACCCCTCTGGCCTTCTTGTGACATTGAGCTACTGATATCAACTTTTCACGTGTACAGATAATCCAAATCTATATTCAAAAAGCGCAGTAGCATCAAGACAGACTTGAAAAGGGCTTTTTTAGGTCAACAAGACATTAAAATAGCACATCTCACCATTTTTCCCTTCAACTACATACATTGTGACTTAATGGGGAAAGTATAAGATCTTGATCTCTCATGATCCTAACTGCATTCATGGCCTGTGGTTCAAGGGTTACTAAGATTGCAATAGAAGAAAAAAAATTAAAAAAAATTTTCCAAAAAAACCTACCACAAATATATGGTTTTATACTGCACATAATGAACATTTCTGAATGTACTGTGTTGTTATTATAGTCCTTATGTATGTTTAATTATAAAAGTAACACATCTATCCTCTAAAGGACTGTATCTGATTAACTCATTGGTAAAAGATTCTCTATCTCTATTCTGTATCTCTATCCACACACAAACCAAGCCACAATTGACATAAATTCCTATTTTTACGCTTCCCAAAGAAAAACACAATCCTGTTGGTTGACAAGACCGAGATTGAACAGTGACGTAAAGAGCAGGGCTACAGCCTTTCTGTAGTTTTTATTTGTCTGCTAAAAAGGAAGATATTTGTATTTTTTTTAGGAACTTTGCTAAAAAGGAAGATATTTGTGTTTCTTTTAGAAACTTCACCCCAACAGATTTATTCTAAACACAATCCTGACTGTGTTGAAAGAATGAGGTATAGTTCGCTTTGAGAAAATATCCTAAAGGGAAGTTCTGATCAATGATTCTCAAATTTTTTCCAATCCCAATATACTTTTGGGATAAAAAGTCATTCTTCTCAGTATTAATAGTAATTAATATAACCTTTTGATTTTGTTTTTATTGTTGGTGTGGAGAGAGCAGAAGGAGCTATGTTAATTTGTATGGCTTTTAAAAATGCCAAAGATTATTCTGATACCCCGATATTCATTTCCCCCAGTCCTCAATCCTTCAGTAAGATGGGCCTTCCCAACTGGAAATCATTATGTGAGTTTTCCAAAAACAATGAATTATAAAATGTTCCATCACAGATTACTTTAGTGCACTTAAAACTTGACTCAAAATTTTACAAGCATTGATTTTACTTTCAGAAATACGTTTCTGGGCAGATGTGAAATTTTCCTTTGGGAATACCAGTCTACCTTACTGTTTTGGGGGCATCCAACTCTTAGTGTAGAGGCAGGTGGGGAAACTAGATTAAATGTTGGGTGAACTTGTCTACCGTTTCTATCTTGACATCTAACTCTCAGGTCAGGGTGAAAGTCCTCTCTCCTGAATATAGGATAGGAATTTTCTGTAGTCTGAGGGAAAGGCTGCTTTCTACTGAGGTCATTTAACCATCTGTAAAAGATATTTTTCCCTGTAAATATAATCATAATACCCATTATCACTTGTTAAAAAAATAATCATTATTTAATAGTTCCATCCAGTCAGTTTTCAAAAATGCCCATTTCTTTTCTTTCCCTTTTCTCAGTTTGTTTGAATCAAACCATATTCATACATTGAATTTGACAGAGTCTCTGAATCTGTTGAATTTTATCTCCAGCTTTATCTGAAGGAGAATGAAGCTATTTTAGATGTGATATATAAGAGTAAGGAAACTAAGTTTAAAAAAAAAAACTCCCTATCTCCAGCTTTATCTCTGTCTTCTTTTCCCATTTTCTTCTGTAATATGCTTGTTAAAGAGACCAGGTTGTCAGGTGAAATTAGTTTTCTACAATCTGGATTTTGATGATCATATCACCATGATATTGTTTAACATGTTTCTCTTTCCCCCAAACCATTGTTTTTCAGTCATAAAGGATAGATATAAGCATTCAAACTCCAGAAATGGCCTTGAAGAGCCTCAGTAACCACAGCTTTTACAAGCTGATACAAGTCAGTTGGCAAAGGATATTGAGTTAGGCAGGGCCAGCCTTGGCAATGCAATTGCTGCTTCCTCAGACCTACAAAAATTCTTTGTTTTCTTTGAAAATAGGAAAAAGCAGCCTGGTGCGGTGGCTCACTCCTGTAATCCCAGCACTTTGGGAGGCTGAAGCAGGTGGACCACGAGGTCAGGAGTTCAAGAACAGCCTGACCAACATAGTGAAATCCCATCTTTACTAAAAATACAAAAATTAGCCAGGCATGGTGGTACGTGCCTGTAGTCCCAGCTACTTGGGAGGCTGAGGCAGGAGAATCACTTGAACCCAGGAGGCAGAGGTTGTGGTGAGCTGAGATCACGCCACTGCACTCCAGCCTAGGCAATAGAGTGAGAATCTGTCTCAAAAAAAAAAAAAGACTGGGAAAAAGCTACAGGATAAGTCATTAGGTATAAGCATAGCTAGAATTTTCTGCAAAATAAGCTTACACACATGATAAAGACCTCATGATTCTAAGCCTGTCTCCCAGGCTCCCTTTCAAGTTACCAAGATTTGCAGAGTTAGTTCATCATGATGAAGATGGTGAGTGCATGTAGAATAAATGTATTCTTGGTAAAAGAACATTACCATGAAAGGGAAAGGAACAATTTTAGATGTGATATATAAGAGTAGGGAAAATTATTTAAATTAAAAAAAAAAATCAAAGGAAATGTAGAAACTAAGGGCTAAGGCAGAGACTTGTCCCCTCTTTGGGTTCCTTCCCCACACCAGGCTTGTTGATTGTACTTCCCTAACTCCACTGACCTCTGACTATGGCCACCGTCTGAACCCTAGTCCAGGCAACACCGGATGGATCCTAATCTATGATAACTTCCTTTCTGGTCTCCCTGCCATCCCTCTACTCCATGCTCCAGGGTCTTGCTCTTTTCTTACCTACTTTTTTTTACACAAAGACAGCACATTCTTCTTAAAACTCAACTCTGAGCTCATTTCCCACATTGATCAAACTTCTCACATGGCTCCAGCTTGTGCCTTTCTGGCTTATTTCTCACTCCTCCTCCCCCCCACCCTCCCACCGCCAGCCCCACGTCACTCCCACCCTAGTGTCTGCCTCGACTCTCTTCCCCAGCATCTTCACCTGAACTCCCCTCCTTACCCTCAGGTCTTACCTTGCATGTCACTCCCTCCAGGAAACATCTCCTACACACAGTGCAGCCAGGCAGCCCCATCACCGGTCTCCACCTCCTCCAGCCAACTGTGTCATGAAAACAGGGACCATTTTGTTCAGCACGCCATCCCTGGGGACTGACAGCAATTATGTTTTGAGATTCCAGAGAGTCTTAAGTTATTATGTAAAGTGTTGTGAAAGTCTCCACTTTCATATTAAAAAGTACTATACGCTGCATAACATTTTTCAGAAAGAGTTATTATGGGACGATGGAGGGTCAAAGTTCCAAGGTCCTGAAAGTATTACACTGCTTCCCTGGGCAGTGTGAGACCAGAAAAACCAACACTGGACTCTTGACTTAGGGAAATGTTGCACCCTACTGCCAATTTATGCACTTGGCTTTTTTTCTTTTTAAACAGGCAAAGAGAGCTCTGCCATGCTTTTCCTGGAAAGATTCACTGATTCAATCTTTCTGTTAGTATTTGGTGGAATGCCTACTAAAGCCATGGCATGCGATTCTGCCCTAGGACACGAGAGTTGTGTGTGCCTGCCGTTGAAAGCATGAGCATTACATGGGAGTTTTCTGATTGGCAGCTAGTTTGCTTCCCTGACAGGCATTTCCAGATGGGAGGAAAGATTTATTTTGGCACCCTCAGCTCCAACTGGAGTGAGCACATACACACAATAACCACAACATTTACTCTCCTTCAGTACTTAGGATCATCTGCCTTCAAAGTTGGGAAATGGAGTTTACCCTACGGCAGAATAGCTGACTCTTGGTAACTTTCAAGGGGAGAAAGGGCCTCTCTCCTCTCCCTCCCCTGCAGCTGAGTACAGCAGCTTAAAATAGAACAATGTGTGTTTGGTGTGTTCGTTTCATCCTCTGCATTGATAACAGGTATACAGTTACAGACACAAAGAGCTAGATTCATGTCTTCTGCAGCCTCCAGAGAATTCCCAGAGTTACCCACGGAGCAAGAGCTGGGCCTAAAATGTTTAGTAAAAAGAAAGTAACCCAATATATCTACATATTTCTAACACTGCTGTATCACATGGCTTTATTCTCCTCCTCCCAAAGTGATCCTCGGATGTAAATGCACAGTGGAAAAAATTTTTACCAAGAATGATTCTTAGCGACCTGACACACCCACACTTTCCTCAAAACAAAACAAAGTTAATACATTAAAAAATCTAATTAGAGAAACTGGTATGCCTGCTATAAATAGCAATCTTGGAAGTGCTTTGGGTGAGGGTACAATACTGAACATTTAAATGCTTCCGCTGGAGAATGCAGGTCTAGCTTCGTAAACCCAATGTGAGAAGTCAGATTGATTTGCTAGTTTGCGTTTTATGCATTTTCTAAGATGTTTCTTCTTGTTTTATGACCTCTTAGAAGCACTGACCTCATATTTGCCTTGTGATTGAATGCTTTGCCCGTCTTGCAGCACATCCGTGATCAGTAATGGTATTACTTAATGAATAAGTTAGCACGTAAATTTGCAGTGTGGAGGCCACATCCCTGCCAGGATGCTTCTCAGCAGCTGCTTACAATTCTTTCATGTTCTCTCCCTTAGGAAATGGTCTGTAACAGAATTGAACAGATGCTTGGTGTTTGGCAGCATTGTGAATGATACTGGTTTTCAAAATTTAGGTTATTTCACATCAGATAATTACAATTTCAACAGCTTTTAGGCCTTTAATGTGTTGTGGTGTTCACATAAATACTTAACCTCTGATGCCACATTCACCCCTCCCAAGTTCCCCTAACCTATTTGTTGGTTCTGACACCACCATTACTAAATTCTTGGCTCTCAAAGTCGAATCTGGTAAACACGCATGGGCAGATCTGACTTGGCACTAAAATTGCTCCTTCTTTCTAGATGAGCTTTTGCAGTCGTTCCTGATAGTGCAGTCGTGTTGCCAGGACTCCAGTGTATAGGTTAGCGTTTCCCAAGTGCCTCTCTCCTGGGACCCTCGCTTCTGACACACGGATCTCTTCTCTCTCAACTTGACACACTGTTCTGTCTCACTGATTGCTGTGCTCCCCTGGACCTGTGAGCTTTGAGAGCAGACACTAGGTTGTATTTCTGTCAAGGATTCCTGAGAGTGGCATACAATAAGTGTGCAATAAATGCATCTCAAAGGAGCTGAGGATAATTAGCTAAAAATAAGGAAAATATTGACATTTTCTTCTTAATCAGCTTTAATGTCAGAAGACTCAAAAATCCACATCTGAGGTGTTCTTACGCCCCTCCAGGGGCTGTTAGGAAACACAGTGTAAATGGTTTGGGCGTGCAGAAAATGCACTGTGAGTGGATGAGCCAATGGAAACGTTCTCGTGCTTCAAAGCACTCGGTGGTAGATGAAGGGTGGTTTGTGTATCCTGATGACTGATCCCTGTTCATGGATCTGACTTCTTTATGCAGTTTATCTCCCTACTTGAAATGTTTTGCCTTTCTCTGCATTTGAAAGTTATTCCATACACATTTATGAGGCATTTTGCAAACTCTGCGGCCTCCATAAGCCTGCGTATACCAATACGCTTCTCAAGAGCCACCATTTCCTTTCTTTCCCCTAGGAAATCTTGTATAGCTCTGTCCCCTCCCTGGATATACAGGAAGCAGCCCTGACAGAGCATCTACCATATGTCTTCATGCTTCGTTCCCTTCCTTGTCCTCATTGCATGTGTGCTCTGAGTCATGCAGGGCAGCTATTGTCTAGCTGAGGTTGTCAATTCATTCATTACTGAGGCCCTGTAGTTAGCTGTGCTACCTGAGTGGTACAGGGGACACTCACTCTGGCTGTGTTTATTTGTGGTAATTCCTGTTTGGTTCTTAAGAACACAAACTTCTGGAGCTACCAGCGGCAGCACTGACTAGCTGTGGGAGAAGTCACTTTGGTATTCAGGGCTTGTTTATGGAGTGGAAATCATAGCAGTGACAGTAACAAAAATGTCTGTCGTACATGCCTCCTGGGGGACCTGGAGGTGAGCTCACGGGGAATTATGGCTGTGAGCGTGCCCTGTGTGAATCTGTAGGCACTGGCTAATGTCAATGACTCCTACACTCTGAGATTCTGCTTTAATATTATAAACACCAACTTCAAAAGCCCTTTTGCCTTCTTTGCCAGAGAGTATCAGGTGTAAGGTCCCTCTTTGCACTTGCATCTAGGGTCTGCCCAGAGAGGATCATTTCCTCAGTCTTGGCTTGGGCCAAATGATGGCATTCTCACTGACCGGGTCCTGGCTTTGTCACTAATTGTTAGGTAGTTTCAGAGATCGTGTTGCATGTTACTTCACCCCCTTTCTGCTGACTGGCTGCCTCCTGAGTCCTGCCTACTGCAGTTCATGGGTGTTTCTGGATGAGAAAACTGTTTATGAGTGACTCTTGAGAAAACAATTAAAAGTCACTGTATTTTTTATGTTAAAATTTAAAAATCTACTTTGCCAAGAAAGTTTATGACCTTGTAACAATTGGGAAAACTCCATTTGTCATAAACGTAACCACTTTCCAACTGATGTACTAAAGCAAAGTTTTAGCCACTTTGCCTGATCAAAAGGCCATGAAACCTTCATGCCGTCCTAGCCTCACCACTAACTAGTGGTCATGTACTAACTTCTGTACATCACTGAGCCTTTGGGGTTCCTTGGCTTCACTCACCAAACCTGGAGGGCCCTGGCCAGTTTTAGGCATTTAATTTTGGCTTTTTGATGACAGAATTGGTTTCTGAGGGTGTCTGCAGATTCCTTGTGGGATTATGTGCTCTACAATCAAGTTTCCATTGCATTAAGATAAGTACAAGTTAGAGGCAACACACCGTGGGGTTTACTTAGCTTGGAACGGAGCTGGACGCATGGTTGCTCCTCAGTAATTATCTAAATAAGATGTGATTACATCAGAAGCTGTAAATGGCTGAGAACATTGGTGTTGCAGTAAAGATTATACTTATTCTACCTAAAAGTACTAAAATCCTAATCTTGATTACAGGTTCATTCTATAATTGGTCAGTGACTTTTTTTATTTTACCTGTCATAATAATTGCTAGCAACTACTGGGTATAAAAAAGATGCCGGTTGTTGAACATATGTACTTGTTATTCCATGTGAAGGTCATTTTTATTATTCCCATTTATAGATGGGAAACTAGGTCTCAGAGGGGTTACATCACGTCTCAATGTCTCCCTGCTAGCAAGAAGCTGAGCTTGAATTCAAACTCAAATCTCCGTGTCACTAAAGCCCCCTCTCTATTGAGCCATGGAACCCCTGATGTGATATGTGGCCTCTAGGTTGGTACTGGATCAATTTATTATGCTAAAGTGCATTTGTTGCCTTAAGTCTTTTCTCCACATGAGCTAAATATTTTTCACAATTTTTCTGTACTCATGTACTTAGCTTTTCACATCATGTGTGGTTGAACATTCTACTATTTGGTGGGGTTGTGACTTGTCTAATTGTTTGGTGAGAATCTTACTTATCTACACAACAAAAGAACTCCTTGAGAAGAGGAACTACTATCTGTACATTTGCATTCCAGCTCTAGTTGCAGTGATGAACTCTTGCTATAGTACATTACAAAAATAAGTCATTGATTGGTAGGTTGAATATAGTTGCTTAATTATTCTCACCTGCTGAATTTGCAGAATTTGTCGTTCATCACTCATTCAAGCCTTCAAGTAGCCACTGGGCATATAGTGATCAATATAGACCATCATGTATTACTATACTTGAAGGGCTGTGACCTGGAGAATCACAAGCTGATATGTTATTGCAGAAGGAATGAAAGTGAAGATGAACTAAAGGCATACACTTTAAAATAATAGACTTTTTAATAATCACTGTAGCACAGCCAGAAATTTTTGCTAATGAATTATTCAATTAACTTTTCTGAAGCCTAAGATAATTATGCTGTTATTCCTTTCACATATGAATAACTTACATTTGTATAAATCCTTGTTGTATTTACATCTCTGCCCAAATGATATCATATTCCTATTTAGTAGGGAAGAATATTTATTAGCTTATTCTTCTCTGGATTGATACTACTAATTCTTTTAGGAAAAGAGAGTAATTCCAAAGTTACAAAGTCAGGCTTAAAGTATTCTCACAAAACATCTTGTAATAGCTTCATGTGCTATAGGGAATCTTTTTTATTTAAAAAGTACTCCCTTCCTATAATAACTTTTTGGCTGTGGAATTTCTGATACAATTTGTTTTGGTTATTCTGGAATCTTCCCTAATACCTTTAGCAATAAAACAGGAGCTGATAAAAATCATGAAGTGTCTTTGAAGCTGGCTGAGCTTCTAGACCTAATGAGTGCTTAAGGCTCCATGTCAACCTGGAAAGTCACCTGGTAAAGTACCCTTTTGTACTTTTCAAAAAAAAACCCTGTCCTGTTCCATACTTTAATCAACAACTCAACAACATAGAAGGCATCTACACAGTGTTTCAGATGACATAAGCCCAGAAAGGATGGCTTCTACTACCTATGCCTGTGATCATGATTCAGAATGACTTCAATAGGCTGCAATGCTGGATGGAAACCAACACAATGAAGTTGAGCAGGGTATAAGTGTACATTTCTGCTTTTAGATTCAAAAGGCAATTGCGCAATGATAGGATGGGCAGCAACTGAGCTTGGCCGCAGTTCATGTGACTAAAGGCTTAATGTGAACCAGCAGTAGGAAGTGGTAGCTAACAAAGAATGAATGCAGCCGTGTGCTTCCTCAGTAGAAATATTAATAGTTCACTGTAGTCTGTACTGACCGCACTGTATCAGGAATAATTTCATTCTGAGCACATTTAGGAGACGCTTTGACAAAACAGAGTCGCTACTAAGAGGGTGTTGAATCCAATCCAAGATACATTTATTAGACTCCTGTTTGGGGCAGGCAATGTGCTAACCAGGGAAGGCAATAAAGATACAAAGAGATGTTGCCAGTCTCTAGCCTCAAGGAATTGAAAATTTAAATAGAGAGCCAGATGGGTACACACATGAAACCAAGAAGCACAAAGGAAATGTGGAAATTCAGGGGCTGGGCTAGTGGTCGGATTTCCATAGGAAATAAGGATGAGAGCAGAGGAAGCCTTAAAAGCAAAGAGACAGAGACAGGGAAACTCAAGGCATATCTAAGGAATACTGAGTAGTCTGCATTGCCTGGCAGAATAGGGTAGACCTGTGTAGGAAATGAAGCTGAAAAAAGAAGGTTTGGGCCAGAATGTGAGGACATTGACTGGCAGGCAGTGAGAGGCATTACAGGATGGTGAGCATCTGAAAATATGATATATGAGGATCAGTTGGAGAAATGGCCCATTTCAGTCTGTAGAAAAGAAGACCAAAGTCCCGTGGTAAACGCATATCAGGCTTGCTTTGGGTTTCTCCAGAAACAAAAATTTATCTCAAAGGGAAACTGTAAAAAGGAATGTGATTTTAGATTTCTAAGCAGTTTTTTTTTTTTAAATCAAAGCTGCCCAGTGATGAAGACTTTCCCTAGAAGATTGTGAGCACCACTGTGGCAGGACTCAGAGAAAGTTTGGTAACTGACACTCTAAACAGAGTTAGGGGAGGAGTGCTGCAGCTTCACCAAGTGGCCTGGGCGTTCTAGGGACTACCCATGGTCTTTGCAATGTGTAATTACCCATGGTTGAGGTTTTTTTCTTTCTTCTTTGACTTAGGACATCCATTAGTATATCACCTTCTCAACAAAGCCACCATGTTATGACTCTACAGTTCAATGAGAGATGTTAAACTAAGTACAATGCAGGTCCCCGGGCTAGGACAGTAGCCACTCACCATGACTGTGGCACTTTACAACTTCCACATCTTTTTTTACGGTAATATATGGCTTCCTTCAAACATGACTTTAAGCAGATTACTGTCACAGTTCCCCATTGGGTAGATCAAATGCAAATCAGTGATTGATACCAGTCTAGTGTGAAGAGGACTTTACTTTACAGAGACTCTCCAAGGCAGCAGGCATAGTGATCAAACAGTGGCCTCTGGAGTTGGAGAGACTTTAGATGCCAGCAGTGCCACTTATTAGCGGTGTGATCCTGAGTGAGGGACTTAATCTCACTGTTTCCTAATCTGTAAATGTGGGGTGACCATTTTTAGCCCCCACCTTGAAGGGTTCTTAGGAGGATTGAAGGAGGTGATGCCCTCAGCACCGTGCCTGACAGTGGACTGTAATTTGACCGTGTTATGGTTTACAGTGGTGTTTCAAGGAGCCCTCGAGAGCTAAAAGTACTTTTTTAAAAACAAAAATAAAAACATCACTGTCATCACATGCCACATATTCTTAAGGCATCACATATGTTAATTTTTTTTTCTTTTTTTGAGACGGAGTTTCGCTCTTGTTACCCAGGCTGGAGTGCAATGGCGCGATCTCGGCTCACCGCAACCTCTGCCTCCTGGGTTCAGGCAATTCTCCTGCCTCAGCCTCCTGAGTAGCTGGGATTACAGGCATGCGCCACCACGTCCAGCTAATTTTTTGTATTTTTGGTAGAGGCGGAGTTTCACCATGTTGACCAGAATGGTTTTGATCTCTTGACCTCGTGATCCACCTGCCTCGGCCTCCTAAAGTGCTGGGATTACAGGTGTGAGCCACTGTGCCCGGCCCCATGTTAATTTATTGAATTCTCAAAAACATCCATTTACCAAGAGAGTGAGGGCTGACATACCTTGACCAGTCTCAAGCTAATAAGTGGGAGAGCCAGGATTCAAGCCAAGCAGCCCTGGAGTTGACATTGATGACAACCATTTCCTTCCAGTTCCTACCAACATATTTCCATTTTCCTCCGATTCCATTCCAAATCACTCTGCTAGATAATTTGATGTGTTTTATTAGTTTAGGCCGGTTTCACAATAATTTTTTACGTCCTATTGACTGTAATAAATACAGCAAAGGCTTAATGTTTATGTCCTTTGCCAGAGTACCAAGACGGTCCTTAATAAATGTTGAAAGAATGCACGAATAAGTGAAAAAGTTTTTACTGTAGAAGTAATTAATAGTCGCTTTTAGAAGAAGCACATTATCCTGAATGTAACTTCACTACCTTTACCGACTCATTCAATTATTTGTGATGAGCCATAGTCCTTTGAATCCTTCATTTAAAAATCATTGTTGCCGGGCGCGGTGGCTCACGCCTATAATCCCAGCATTTTGGGATGCCGAGGCGGGTGGATCACGAGGTCAAGAGATTGAGACCATCCTGGTCAACAAGGTGAAACCCCATCTCTACTAAAAATACAAAAATTAGCTGGGCATGGTGGTGTGCACCTGTAATCCCAGCTACTCAGGAGGCTGAGGCAGGAGAATTGCCTGAACCCAGGAGGCAGAGGTTGCGGTGAGCCGAGATCGCGCCATTGCACTCCAGCCTGGGTAACAAGAGCGAAACTCTGTCTCAAAAAAAAAAAAAAAATCATTGTTTTGTACCTGGCTCCTCTTTATCTTCTGTGTAGGTCTTCTATTCCATACTTATTTTTAACAGCCATGTCCCCAGTTCTCTCTCTCTCTCTCTCTCTCTCTCTCTCTCTTTTTAAATCATTTAGTGGGACTATATTTTACTCAAATATATCCATCCACTAATTGTGCTTGTTCCAAATCCTGGTGACTGTATCATCAACAACCACTCTATTCCTAAATTCCAGATTGAAGAATTATTTTACCAACCATCTCATGCAACTCAGGCCAACCAAATGTTACTTCTATATCCTTTCTCTGTACGCCTTCCTAAACCCCGGAAATCTAGTCAGGAGAAGTGAAGTTTGATATAAGGGACTGTTCACAATTTTTTTGGATAATTTTTGGGATTCCTAAATACCCCTTGAAAAAAAAATCAGACTATGAAGCCGAGAAGAAAGTATGCACACAGGTATTACGAAACCAAAGTAGAATGTGCAGAAACAACTCCCACCTGTAGAAGGAAGAAAGCTATAAAAGTGTTGTGCCACTGGCTGTGGAATATATCAGCAATAATTCAATTCCATTGCTTCCCTTGGGCCTGGGGGCAAAAATGTAGCTTTTCCTGTTCCAAGGAAAGAATGTTCTCTTACAATGGTAACCAGAAACAAGGGAAGCCAATTGATTCTAGAGTTTACTCCGACAGTGTTTTCACTCTATGAAGTGATGCTGCTTGATTGTTTGGCTCTGGTCACTGAGAGAATAATCTCCCACTCCCTAGGTGGGACTAATCTTTGATAGATTAGATAAGAACAACTGATGAGCTTTTAAATGCTAAGAAAACTAATCAGAACTGAAAGCGGGTGCTGTTGGCCACAGCCCAAGAAATATGCAGACTGAGATAAAAGACCCTTCTGAACTTTTTCTCCATCCCACCATCTTCTTTTGCCTCCTCGTCTCCCTTTCTTTCTCACTTTTTCTCTTTTCTCTGTCTCTTCCTATCTGTCTCTCAACTCTATCTCCACAGTCTTCCCTTTCTCCTCTCCTCAGCCCCAGCTCTAACACCAAAGATTTCATTTTGCACACTCTACTGGCCAAAGCATGGACCTGAATTTTTAAAATGTATTTTCTTGTATTGTAGGTAAGATTCACATTGCTGGATTTAATTTAAAAAGTAGACAAATTGGTGATTCACACTTGTAATCTCAGCACTTTGGGAGGTTGAGGCGGGTGGATCACCTGAGGTCAGGAGTTTGAGACCAGCCTGGCCAACATGGTGAAACCCTGTCTCTACTAAAAATACAAAAGTTAGCCGGGCATGGTGGTGGGCACCTGTAATCCCAGCTACTTGGGAGGCTGAGGCAGGAGAATCACTTGAACCTGGAAGGCAGAAGTTGCAGTGAGCTGAGATCGCACTACTGTGCTCCAGCCTGGGCAACAGAGCGAGACTCCATCTCAAAGATAAAAAAAGAAAAAGAAAAACAAATAGACAAGGTGAACATATTTTATTCTCTGGTTGTTGATGTTATTTTAAAGAAATATATCTGTTTGAAAAATCTTAATTTCTGTTTCAAACAACAAACTTAACCTCAGTCCATTGCAGAGTGCTGAGGTTGGATTATGGTTCCAGAATCTTTGCAGGGTGTGGTTGGGCACAGGTGTGTGTGGCTCCTTTGAGAATCTGCTGCTCCCCGGCCTCATGGCTGGGCCTGGAGTCACACTCCTGCATCAGCTGTTCTTTGGCAAAGCAGGGCAGATTGAATTGGTCTTTAACATTCATATATTGCCTTCAACTTCTATGAGGCTTTCATTTCAATTCCTTTTCTTCTGTGAGGGACAGGCCTTCCATGGGAAGAAAGGGCACCCCTTGAGTCTGACATGCTCTGCAGTCAACTTGAGAAGCCCTTTGGTTAATTTTGGACAAGTCAAGCGTGGTTGTGGAATTCGGTCCCATTTAGCATCCTGCCAGCTAGGAAACATGCCACCTCCATCATCTTCCCAAGACAGTCGTGCGGGAAGGTCTTTTCCCTAACAAGAAACACAATCCAAAGTAAAGACGGCTTTTGTGGAAATTGCAAACTACTCACCCAGTGGTCAGTTGTAAATCACGGTTCTTTGGGGAAAAAAGGGAAAACAGGCTGGGGCTCTGGCCCTCAAAGAACTTCCTCTCATTAAACCAAAGCAATTTGCTGCCCTCTCCAGGCTCTTTCTGTGCGTGAATTCACTACTTTTCCCGCTACCATCAGTGCTCCTGATGGTGCTGGTGAATGGGCACCACGCGGAGTCAGGGCTTTCCACGTGACAGAGGTTTCTTTCCAAACCCAACCTTTACAGGTAGATCCAAGCGTGGCTTTCGTCAGCCTGTTGCCCTCACTGCCCAACACACACTTTTCTTTTTGCTGCTATTTTCTGTGGTCCTGGGTTTCTGAATCTTGGCAGGAGGACAGTCATTCCTTTGTGCTCGGCTGTTACAATGAGGTAGCCAAAGAAAGGGTCTTGGTCTGAGGCTGTCAGCTGTTACTAATCACGACTCCCCAGCCCATCGTGGGTCCCGCTCGCCTCTCCCTCTTGCTCTGCTTAGCACACATAAAGAAGATGAATTACTCCCTGGTTCCTCTTCAAAAAAGCATATTGTGTGGCACATTCCAATACAGTGAGCGAAGGATGGGCTCATGTGAAGGGTAAATGGGTATCCAAGTCACCTCACAGCGGGGCTTGCGCCGGCAGCTGTGGGCCTCTGAGAAGTGAATTTCAGAGCTGCCCCTTCTGAGAGTTTCTCACCTTGCTGAGAGTGAGAGGAAGTCCCTGCGGTGGGCTTGCTGGCAAACCACATTACTGGAAAGATCGCCGGGCTGTGTTAAGCTGTCATGAGAGTCAACTGAACGGTCAAGATCAGCGTACAGAGAAATAAAACTTGACCACTCAGAGGCCGCCACGGGCTGCTTACCCGGGAGAGGCAGTCTCCACCCCAAGGTTAAGCCAAAGGCGCTAGTTCTTTGGCGTTAGAGGTAGCGGTGGCGGAAGCTGTGCCTCAGTTTTCTCTCATTGCTTCCGAATTAAAGTTCATTCTCAAAGGACAACTATAGCCAGAGAAAAGGGATTGTCTGCTCAGTCCTATCAGACTGAGGATACAAGTGATTTATTTGACTTTTTCTGTCACTAATAATGTCTTCGCCACTGATATTTTTTCCACTTAACAATCTTTCAAAAGAGAATGTTTCTCTTTTGCTTTTCTGCACTTCGTTTCACTACAGATCAAAGAAAAAGACGTGTTGACAAGTTTTAAGGGTCAAATTAAAAAAATCAGTTTCCCTGATAAATTATGTGCCATCACAAGTGGCAAATCTGTAAGGACGCTTCACTTGGTGTTTTCATGCAGTGTAACGTTACAAGGCTAATAAAATGTCATTTTGTGATATTATAAGCAGCCATAATGGGAAGGAATCTTTGGCCAGGATGAAAACACATGTGAAAATGCTTGGGACTGTGAATTCTGCAAAATTGTTCCCCGATCTTCATGAAGATGGTTTCATTCTCTTTTACCAAGAATCACTGATAAAAGTAAATTGCCTTCTTTGCTCAAAATTCCATGAAGTGAACCTATCTAAAATGTATTCCCTTGTTACAACATCCATAAAATTTCTGTTCAAGTGGAATGACCTGATATCAGATATCAGTATGCTCATTCTGTGGACTCCACTAGTGAGATGAAGCAAGTTTTTGGATATGATGGGCAGCCCAAGATCACAGGAAGCGAAGATGACAGGAAGGGAAGACTGTACATAGTTCATGGTTCCTTTTTTTTTTAGATGGAGTTTTGCTCTTTTTTTACCCAAGCTGGAGTGCAATGGTGTGATCTCGGCTCACCGCAACCTCCGGCTCCGGGTTCAAGCAATTCTCCTACCTCAGCCTCCCAAGTAGCTGGGACTACAGGTGCATGCCACCAGTAATTTGTATTTTTAGTAGAGACAGAGTTCCACCATGTTGACCAGGCTGGTCTCGAACCCCTGACCTCACTTGATCCACCCATCTTGGCCTCCCAAAGTGCTGGGATTACAGGTGTGAGCCACCATACCCGGCCCATGGTTCCTTTGTAAAGCCTCTACTGTTAACCAAATGGGAGTTTATACAGTGTTTGCAAACTGTTTTTTTTTTATCAGAAACTACAGTAATAAATATATTTTGTATTGCAACCTGGTACTCACACACATACACACAGAGAACTGAAAAAAATTCTCACAAAGCAATACTTACCTTTACCACATGTGACACCCTGTGATATTTTCCATTCTCTTTGATTAGTTGATGAAGATACTAGTTATGACCTACTAAATTGACTTCATGAAGGCATACATTTAAGCCACAGCCCTCTCTTTCATTCCCTTCTCTGCATTTCTATTTTAATTAATTCACTCATTCACCTGTTAACATATGGACAGATAGAGCCATAGCAGTTTTTTTTTTTTTTTTTTTTTGAGATGGAGTCTTGCTTTGTATGCCAGGCTGGAGTGCAGTGGCACCATCTCAGCTCACTCACTGTAGCCTCCACCTCCCAGGCTCAAGCAATTCTCCTGCCTCAGCCTCCTGATTAGCTGGAATTACAGGCATGTGTCACCAAGCCCGGCTAATTTTTTTGTATTTTTAGCAGAGACAGGGTTTCATCATGTTGGTCAGGCTAGTCTCTAACTCCTGACCTCCTGATTTGCCCACCTCAGCCTCCCAAAGTGCTGGGATTACAGGCCTGAGCCACTGCACCCAGCCTATAGCAGTTACTTCTATATGATGCTCATCTGCAAGAGGGAAATACATTAGCAAAGGGGAAAATGATATAGGAGTGCCAGAGGGAAGGCAAAGGAAGGGATAGCAAGAGGGTGCCCTTTCCATAGTGGTGAGTAATAAGTGGAGATTTTCCAGCCTCCTGGCCTTCCGACCAGCTGAGGGCCACCTTGCCGGGAATTCATTCCCAGCTCTGAAAATGAAGCTCTGGGTGATGCTGAGTTTGCATTGTCACTCTTTCCCCACAAGGTTTGTCTCTTATTGTTCCAGACAGAATGAACCTCATTAGTTTGGATTAATTGGGGGAAGATCAATCAAAATTAGTGAGTCAGAATTAAAGAGCGTTTAAACAAAAGCAATGTCAGAATTTGTCATTCATATAGTAACCCAATCTAATTGTTAAAAAAAAAAAAAAAAAAAAAAAAAGCATGCGGTCTCTGTCCAGCATAACAACAAAAACAGTAATAAGAATGGCTGTTTATTCAAAAAATGATTATTGAATCCCTTGTCACTCTATGTGCAGACACTGTGCTAGGCACTGAGGCCACCACAGTGAATCAAACAGATGGTCCTGCTCTCTTGGCACTAAAATTCTGGTAGAAGGGGACATAGAATGGAAAAAACTGTCCTTTATCAAGGACCTATTTTGTACCCTTTAAGTGTGTTTTCTCTAATGTTGCAATGTAGATATTATTAGCTTATTTTCTACATCAGAAGTAAGGCTCAAAGGTGAAATAATGCTTTGTGACCAGCTTGTTTATTATGTACCTGCTTAATGAGTAATAAGAACAGGTACATAACAAACATTTGTTGAATGCTTACCACGTGCTGAACACTAAGGGCTTTCTGTATGGAAGCCCCTTTAATGCCAGTGAAAACTCTATGAGGAAGCTTCGATTTTTCACATTCTACAGAGGAGGAAACTGAGACTTGGAGAAGCCACATGGGACTGGGCCAAAAGTAGAGTCCAGGTCTTCTAATGTCAGAGTCTGGGCTCTTAACCACTACGCCACTGTATTTTAGATTACATTCTGAGGCTATCACTGGCTTACTAACTGTGATGCAAAATTGTGACATAATCATTAGTTACCAACAATTTGGAAACTAACTTTTAAAGATTTGTCTTCAGTTCCAGAACCCTTAGAATTGTAGCACTTTGCAGTATTTTTACAAGATAGTCTATAAAGGAGCCAGAAGAAAATATTTTTGTGCAGGAAAACAATAAAGTTCTAGAGAGAGATTTGAAGTGACTTTCTCCATGCTCCCTCCCCACCTCTCACTGCCTTTCCTGGGTGAGTTTCTTCATCCTCTTTCTCACTCTCTCCCTAGAATGGCAGTGTGCCCTGGCTCCAGCAGTGGGCAGCTGCCTAGGACACAGGAGCCCATTTTTTAATCTGTAATTATGATGTATATTGTATTTTTAGAGTTTGATTTTCTTATTAAAAAAAAAATATTGTATTCACATGAATACAGTACACATTCACGCTCATCCTTGCTTTCCTTATAAGTTTGCCCATCTTGAAATTCTAGGAGGATTGAGAACAGGCAGCTTTCATTAGATGTGTGTTTGAGAAACTCATTGTGGAGAAGGAGTACATCTAAAATAAAAACTGAAACAGAACAATCTTCTTGACTCAGCAGTTGCCATCATTCTTTTCTGTTCCTCCTGGACCTGGTCCAGTGGCTCTGGAAGAACAATGAAACATCATGGGGATAAGTGGGAAGACAATTCAAAACAGAAGGCTGCTTCTCTACATTTCGTGTTTTAACACTGGAGACGGGAGCTGCTGGGGGGCGTACATGGATGCATATTAATGTCCAAGACACGGATTTTCCGAAGACAGGAGAATAAAATCCATGCCAGTGATGGAAACTTAGGAGCTTGGCACTTTTTATGTTGTCCTTTAATACTTGACTGAATATATATTTTATTTATCCAAGAAGTAATATTAATTATTGTACCAAAAGAGATCTAATTTACAATACAATCTTACAGAGTACCACATACACATTTATGAAACATTCCCTCTCTGCCCCTCTAAAATCCCATGAATTTGGTGTATATTTGTTGCACCAAATGGTCAAACCAATGACCAAAAGACTATCTTTATAATTACCTGTCAGTGCAAGACTCTCTTCCCTTCCTCTCTCTTTCAAGTGACTACTGCCTAAAATACTCAGGTATTTGAAGCAAAGTTTTAATCTTTTACTTTCTAGAAAGTGTCTTATTCAGTCTCCTTCTGATACTTAACTCATTGTTGAATGGAAGTAGGTTTGCAGAAATGATTGCTTGTTTGATAAGTTGTTATTTATAGGTAGATTTTTAGAAAAGAAAGTAAGATTCAAGTGCTCACAGCAGCCAGCAAATATGCAGGGCTCTCCACCCTCTATTAGAACATGTTCTGGGCTGTTTTTCTAGGATGATGAAGAGTTTGCACTGATATTATCAGCTCTCTAGCTAGTCCTTCTGGTGATCAGTGTTGCTCAGCTTGACCTCAAAGTAGGTTTAGGGAATGCTGAGTAATTGGATGGAGTTTTTTCACAATTATATTCCTCCATAGAATTATCCTCAAGCCAAATGGCTCATCTTAGCAATTAGCTCAAATGCAAGAAAGTTAGAGAAAGTCAGCATGGAAAACAAGCAAATAAAACATGGGTGACTCCTAGTTTGTCCATAAAAAGAGAGGTATAGCAGTAAGAACACTCTCTTGGAAATGTGGGTTCAAATCCTGCCACTGCCATTTATTAGCTGTGCCACACTGGGCAAGTTATTTAACTTCTCTGGCCTCTTGTTTCTTCACCTACAATATAGTATCAACAATATCTGCATTATAAAATTTGTCATGGAATTAAATGATTATTACCATCAATCAAAGATACGACTTAGCGAGTGAGTCTTTGGACCAGATAAAAGTTAACTCAAAATGGATAAAACACACATACAAATGTGTCATTGTAACGGAAGGAGCCATTATGGTACTTGTAGCAATAGCACAATATAGTATTTCTTTGGATTTTGCGGGGGGCGGGGGTGATTCTGAAGACAGGTTTTTGTAATAAAGATGTCATGATGTCTTGAATTGGGCTGGTTTAGCTAAGCCCAGATCAAATGCAGAAAAACTAGTCAAGATCGTTATCTTTACCACTTGCTCTGGAATATGTTTCTCAAATATGTATTTAGATGAATGTGTGGCAGTTGTAACACACTCCCACAATTACCTACATACCAAAGTAACTTCCTATCTCCCCATCATCCCAGTGCTCTTTTCTCCCATCTATTTTAAAGCGATAACGGTCAATGTAAACTTCCTCCTTTCCAAACATTTAGGGCAGTTCTTGCTGAAGCAGCCCTTTCTACAAAGTGATTTAGTGCCTTAACCTTGCCCCAGACACTCTGACATTTTTGTTTAGTCTCTGGTGTAAATGTTAGACTCTCATATTTCTTGAGGTTGGAGAAAGGAAATGGTCACAGAGTTTAGGTGAGGGAGAGGAAAGTAATGTCCTGCTCATTCGGGGTTTGTCTTCCAGAGTTCTTCCTCCATTCTCCTGATGCCACCTGTATACAGGCCATTGTGTGTGAACAGATTGTACACATTTGTCCTGCTGTTGCCCGGATGACAGTGTACTGCCTTGTTCGTTTTACAAGCCAGGGTACCTGGAACAGAGGTGATCGAGTAACTGTATGGGACTTCGATCCTCCTTTAAGGGAAGGACCCACACGGAGATGTGGTTAATGAATATACCTCCCTTACCTTTTTTGGCTGAAACAATAGCAGCTGCTACTTTATTCTCTTTCAAAGGATAAGGGCCAGTATGCAGAGGTGACTGAGGCCTTTGATTTGAGTATTGAATCTCCTTCTGTGCTTTTGGGGAAAAAACGCCTTGATGGTTCTCTTTAGCTGTTTAGAATTAGAGAGTATGAAGAAAATGCTTTCACACTGGTTTTTACTTTAAACATTTTTTAAAAACCGGTAAACTTTATTTTCTAAAGTTGGCAGCCCCGTAGCTGTGGGTCCTGGGATAAGTTTCCCCATCCCTCTCCGCATGGTGCGAGGAGAGACATTTAAGCCTCATTCTTTGTTTGCCACTTTGGTTTCCAGTGCTCTGCCTTGACCACTTAGCGCTCTCTCCAAATAGCTGTAGGTCGAAAATAGTGGGCAGGAGCGTCAGAGAAGAGTTGGCGTGAGAACGGAACAGCACCACAGAATAGAAGGAGAAGGGGAAAAAAGCATCTCGGAGGAAGAAAATACTGCTGCCTGGTACTCCCTGGTCCCAGAGATATCCGGCGTATTGTGCTTGCACCACTCGCCGGCTCCACAGGGAGAGAGCCGGAAGAATTGCAGGCGCTGGTGGCGACAAGTTCAGGCACTCGTGGGAAAGAGCGTGTGCCCCTCTGAGAGAAATCATTCTGAACACAGCCAAGCCAAGATATTTTGAGATGTGATTCAGAGCTGAGAACGAAACTGCAGGCAGATGGGATACTTTGGGAACAGATTAGCCCATTTTTAACGTAGTTGAAGTGTTGAAGTGGTGCCATCCTCACAAACGATTACTTAGCCCCGAGTTTTGAGAAAGTGGCCCAGGATAAAAGAGGCTAAGTGCATGGCGTCAAAGCCAAAGTTGGCCTCCTTATCTGTGGGAGCTGCCCGTGGCTTTCGCAGAGGCAGAAGGTGCACTGAACCTAGTTAAGTAAGACCCGAGTTCAAGTTTCCACTTGGTGTTAAGTAAGTCCTCAGACTGTTACTTAATTGCTTTTTAATCTGCATTCTAGGTTGTTAAAAATACGAACATATGAAATACTTAGGGCTTATAATGAAATTATAAATGATACAATTCAAATACAAATGAAATAATAAATTGACAGTCATGGCTCCAATTTCCACTTAAGTTAATTACCTTTGTATTAAGATTTTTGAGCAAATCCAACCAGTTATCTGGCAATTGTAGACACTATTTTTATCAGTACTTTATCTTCTAAATATGAAAATATTTAGAGTTCACACAAACTAAATATGTTTGTGTGAACAGGGCCACTACCTAAATATTAAACCTTCATTAGAATCAGATACTCATTATTGTAATATAGCATAACTTTTTAATACATTTGTGGAAACACAATTTTAAATTGTAAAAAAAAAAAGCTTAACTATAATTGGATTATATTATAATTGGATTTTAGTGGGATTGGGGAGGATAAAGAATGAAGAAAAGTGAAGATACAGCTATTAAAACAGAAGAGCCCATATTAATATAGACAATTTTAATCTTTTGAGAGTTTTGTGTCTTTTCCAGTAGTTTTTCAGCCCAGAAAGAATCAAACTGTGTTCCATTAGCTACAGCCATTAGGAAAACCTTTAAATTTATGCCTCCTTTTTTCTCTAGGATGAGATCTTTCCTGATGCAGGCTTTGAAGACATCCTGAAAATGAGGGACAGAGGGATGGTTAGCATGAGGAGGCATCCCAGACCTGTGGGACAAAGTAGAGGAAGACAGGGTGCAAGAATGAGAACTGTGCAATTTTTAAAAATTTTTTGATTGGATGAGATGAAATAGCAGAGAAACTATTTGAAAACCTTATAAACCCAATGTCTACTTTCAATGCAAATTGAAGATAGATCAGCAGGATTCAGAATGATAGTTTAAATTGTGCATTAAAACATCAAAAAAGACTCCCAAATACATATATAAAATAATTCTTTTGAAAGAATTTAATGGCAGTTAATCTTTGTGTGAATCACCGTAGTGCTTGAATATGAGGTAAACTTAGATTATCCTTCCAGAAAAATGCTTTAAGTACTTCTTTACACACACAGACACACACACACACACACACACACACACACACACCACTAACACTCATAGCTTCCCCAACTAGTAGCAACCTAGGAAAGAATCTGATTGCACTTTTAGACCATTAGAGAACATTACTGATTTGGCCATGTGGAATCAACTCTTGGGACAGAAAATGAGTGGCTGCATTTTCACTGGCATCGCCAATGCCTTGCCATTCTAGCCTCGGCCATTTCCCTTCACCTTGTAAAATTTGGGGCCAGGTTCTCATAACATGTATGAATCCCATTGCCAGGTGGGATGAGGGTAGGGGAGTATAAAGGAAATGCTGTTCCCATTGTCTTCCACTGGAGAATTCCCTGGACTGACTTCCTGAAAATCTTCTGTTTGCCTCCACCAGGAATGGCGGCCCTAGATAGTAAGGCATCAGGGAAGATGGGGATGCGAGCTGTGGTCTATTACATGACTACCACCATCATTGCTGTGGTGATTGGCATAATCATTGTCATCATCATCCATCCTGGGAAGGGCACAAAGGAAAACATGCACAGAGAAGGCAAAATTGTACGAGTAACAGCTGCAGATGCCTTCCTGGACTTGATCAGGTATGTCCTTACAAGCCCGTCCTTTGAGGTATATTTTGACCACCAAGCCCCTCTTACTGGGAAGCTGATCAAACACTGGAAGGGGTGTCTCACTGCACCAGCCTTGCCAGGCTTGAAGTGAAGGTCATATATCTTTACTTCTTTCTGACAGAAATTGAAGAAAAGATCTGTTTTCTGATCTCGTATGAGAGAAGTGAGAAGAGCAAGGAGAGGAGGATTTTGAGAGCCTTGCTGTTAGGATTCAGAATCTGGTCACTGAGTTCTCTCAACTGCGTAGCTTAACTTGAAATTTTAATAGTTCTTAACCTATTTTTCTTAAGTCCTGTTCTTTAAGGCTAGTTTTTATTCAAGTATGGCCTATTCTTTGGACCCTTCTCATTTAGAACTTGTGATCAGTATTACTGTCCACTATGCACAATGCATTATACACAATTTGGTTCCAGAGGGACTTTAGAGATCATCTTGTCAAACATGTCCCAAGGTTTTCCTTTTATACTATTTATGGAGAAAGAATTTGGCAGGTCTGTAATAAAACGATAAAGAATGGCTTCTTTAATGTTGTTTTATGTACAAACCATACATTGATTACAAATCAGTCTTATCTACTATTTAAAGCAGACTTGGTAATAGAGTTGGCCTTATGCAGAACTGTGAAGTAAGCCAAAATTCAATCCTGGCACCTTCCTGCTTTCTCTCCCCTACACACCTGCCCTTGCTCAGTCAGGTCCTGGCAGGAAGCATAGCACATACTCAAAAGGAACCTCAGAGAACGTTTGCCAAGGTGCAGGCAGCCTTAAAGGAACCTACAAAGGATGGTGAGGCCCCTACAGCATTAACAATAAGGAACTATTTTGTTACCATCTTTAGCTATGAAGAGGCAAAGGAAAGGAGGTGTTACTGGAATCTAGAAAGAGATATAGCCTCAGGAGAGAAGGGCCTCAGGGGGCCTAAATGGAGAAGAGGGGCTGCCACCAAATCTATCAAGGCCCTGGGAGACTATAGACCCCTTTGCCGTGTGATCTGTCAGTGCATGGCACTAGACAAAGCCCATAGGAACAGGAAGCCAAAAGGCAAGAGAACTCACATGCTGTGGTCCATGGAGGCCAGGTTGCCAGGCCAGGAGAGCGAATCTAGAAGGACAAAGGACCTCAGCACAGGCCTCTAGATCCCCCATCTGCTTAGCATTCTCCTACCATTCAGTCCCTCCCAGCCTGTCTTCCCAAAGACTAGCTCTTTCCTCCCAGCTTCACAGCTAACTTACCCACAGAATGACTGGGTTGCCAATCCTAGATACCTATCCAAAGAGTTTATGCCCCATGGATCATCTGAAGGAAATTCCTCCATGCCATCTCAAGGAATGGGTCTGTGGCAGGTAAAGTCAAAAGAGATTTGGGGAGCAGAGGATACCTCCAGCAGCACCTTTCAATTCCCACCATGGGTGACTTTGCACCGTCTCTATGTATGTAAACACTACCCAACCCCAAGAGGCCTCTTCTTGAAAGTCCTTTTTCAGGGAGTTGATCACAATGATCTGTATGCAACAAGCCACCCTATAATGTTATTTCATACCAACCTGACATTCAGTAGCTGTGTTTTTATTTAGTTCATACAATTAATTAAGGCTTTTAACCATTTCTTCATGAACTTTATACTCAGTTTGGATTAGAAGTATTTTATTATATTACATTTTCTTTCTCTAAAATTTTTACTCCTTGTTTGAAGAATTGGAATCTTGTCATCCCCAGTCTGGTTGATCCATCAGAGGACCATGTTTCTGCCCTGCCTTGCCCCAGTGACAAATGTATCCTGCCCACAAACAATCACTTGGTTTGAGCATTTATCCTGGAATCTCCTGAATGCACATTTCTTTCAAGGTTGATAGCAACAACCCCATAAAGCATGATAGGAAGAAAAAGAAAACAGGATGGTCTAGTAGGAAGGAAGGGACAAGAGTTTATAATATTAAAATACAACTTTGATAACATGCACCTGCTGGAATGTTGAGCTTGAGATAGCTGCGGAGCATGTCTCCTTCCGCCAGTCTTTCATCTTAAAGCCCTAATGATAGTTTAGTCCAATCTCCTCTTTAAGAGATGAGTCAACTTGGACATAAATGGGTGCCATGACTTGGCCAGTGTCACACAGCAAATGACAGACATCCCAGCCAGAGTGTTAGCCTCACTCTACCCCCTACAAATACAAACACTGTTTTGACACAGTCTCAGAAGAAGTAACAAACACTGCCACATGGGCTTCAAGTTCGAATTTTGTAGGTCATCCCTCCATTGGCTACCAAAGACTTGCAGAAGCTTTAGCAATTCAGTGCCAAAATACCATTCTCCAGAATGCCTTTGGGAGGCTTTTCTGGAGAACAAAATTCCATAGGCTGACCATGATTTTTGATTCAGAACATTTGTTTCCTAGACACACGGCTCAATAACCAAAATGACCACTGTTGAACAATAACTCAGCCATTAAGCTGACGATAAAACTCATTTCCATTCTCACTTTGATTATTCCTAGTAGCATGGTTTTTAATAATATAATGGCTGAATGAAGAAGCCCATTGGCTGACAAGAGGATAAATGAGTCAAATTTGAACTCCCCTGAAAATATAAACTACATGGGCCACACTTAGGGAGGACCATATATTCCTTTTCAAGTCCTGAAATCCACTACCATTTTTCTTTTTCCATTTGTTGCTTGATTTAATGCAATCTTTACCTTACACGTAATGAAACAGAATTTAAGGAGTAAACTTATTACTTGGAAAATTTTGCAAGTGACTATTATTTTCTTTGCAGGAACATGTTTCCTCCAAATCTGGTAGAAGCCTGCTTTAAACAGGTAAACACTCTACAGACTCACCTTTGAAATTCCTCTTTTGTATACCAAGCCAGGTGGGACCCTCTTTTTCCCCCCTCATTTCTCTGCTATAAGAAATATTTCTCTTGTCAACTAGATTAAAAACACTAGCATTTTCTAGGAAATTTTTTGGGATGGAATCGTTCTTACCTTGTATTGAAAGCTGTTGCCAGACACAGTGTGTCTTGCATACAAATAGCTCATTGAGTCTGGCATTGTTAAGAAGGCTAATCACAAGACCCCCTTCCTCTCCCTGCCCCACTCCCCACTGTCAAAAGCCCACCAACCAAGCAAACACCAATATAAAATACATTTATAACTTGCCTTAAAGAAGATTAGAGAGATTATTCAGATTTCTGGGTTTTATTTAAATATTAATGGGCTGGGTTTTTTTTAAGTCTACCAAGGAACTAATGGACTGTAAAGGAGAGCCAAAGCAGAAAGGAATGGCATCACCATTCATGGAAATCCTGCCATATGCCAAGCACTAGCATTATTTTTAGTCTTCACATAAATATGATAAATATCATTGTCTTCATTTCACTGATGCGGCAGCTCATCTACAAGAGCTCACGGGGATTATGTTATTGCGCACAAATTCTCACAAGTAGTAAGTGGCAGACTCAGCATTCAAATTCATTGTATTGATTCCAAGTTCTATCTGCTTTCTGCTACTCCATTCTGCTTCAAAGAAAGGAATATTCAGGGTGATGAGATACCAACCTAGAAGCTATAATGAGGTCCAGCTCCTTTTAGCTCATATACAAGCAACTCTTGCCTCTGTGTTGTGGATACAAATACATTTTACTATTAGTAGATAAAATCAATAAAGCTCACTTTAACCTCATTTGAATGTAAAAGCTTTGTGGCCTAAAATATTAAAAGGGAAACAGACACTCTGGGTTAAGTAATATTTCCCAAACATTTCTCCAGATGCTGTCAATTCACTCCTTTTGTAATTCCCTAACACTTCAGCTTAGGATCTGTAAAACAAACCAAACAAAACCCCAACCTAGTAGAAGATTTAGTTTTACACACATAAGTCTCCCTTTGTTTTTTTCCCTTGAATAATTTTTAAGACGATTTTTAATATGTAATGCATGCACACATTGAAACATTCAAACCAAATTCTTTCTTTAAAAAAAAAAAATAAGCCTGAGGCCAAAATCTAACTTTCTTTGTTCAAAAACAACTATAACTATAAATAATAAGTGCCTTTCAATCCAACCAGCCAACTCCAGCACCATGGGGCTGACGATTCCAGTAAGTCAGCTGGCCCTGGGTAATATCAAAAATGCTGATTTCCAGATCTTTCAGATGGAAAAAGTACTGACTCGTGCAGATTGATTGTGTTTGATTTGGAGTTGCATTTACAGGATTTTGAAGGGAAGGAAAATGTTTCTCCCCAGGTCTAGTTGGCTTAGACCAGAATGCAAACAAGGTTGCAGTTTCTGTGTATGCTGCAAACAGAGTCTAAGGGGAATGAGTTAGAGGCATAAGAAAGGCTGATCAGGATTGAAAATCTACCCTGGACAATCCATAAAATGCATAAGGACCCAATGGAATAAAGAAATTTGAGAGTTGATTAGAATAAATGGACAGGGGCCAATTTTTTTGTGGCTGATAATAGAAATAATCAGTACTACTGACTGTTCAAGAATGTGTCCGTAGTATTGACAGCTGGCCATGCCTTTGTTTGGGAATAGTTGTTTCCCAGTGGATAAGAAAGTCTTCTATTAACCCTTAGTAAAGAAACGCCCAAGCACTTCATATACAATAGCACTCTCTTCCCCTAGACTCTAGATTCACTCACTATCCATTCATTGTTACTCTCACTGGTGCTTTCCCTACAATCATCATCAAGATCAGGAATTCTACTCTCATTAAAATCATAGAGGGATGAGCTTACTTGTTTCATGTGGCCAGTATCTCCTGCCTGGGGCATCCATGCAGAAACTGAAGAGATGATGGGAGAAAGACCATCTCTTGAGTTAGAAGAGAAACCCCATTATAGACTTGGAGAAAGTGAGTTGTCGCCATCAACTATTAATCAGGCACCTATTCTTAAGAATTGATGATATCAAAAATGGCTTGGAGACTGGTTGTTTAGGGATTTTAAATTTTGAATACCCACTGAAATCCAAGTCTAATCCCTGAAGGGCTTTGTCATTGAGCACCATTAGCAGACGTTAACTATGGTACTTTACAATTTACAAGATCTTCTCATACAGTCTGTTTAATCTGATCATCACAACAGCACTGTGAGGTAGAACCAGCACAGTTATTCTTGTTTCACAGTTGTGGAATGTGAGAGAAAGGATACCAGGTGATTTATTCACTATACCATAGCATGATCCCCACAGAAAAGAAAAGGATTATTGTGAATATTTGGGTTTATGGTTTAAAAAAAAAAATCCCATTGTAGTCCTTTTATTAGGGTTTCAGAAGAAAGCAAAAGCACATGTGTGTGTTTAGTCCAGCATCTTTAATTGGATATCTCTTTCCTATTATCATTTGTTATGTATTTGAGTGTGTGTGTGTCTGTGTGTGTGTACGTGTATGTGTGACATGATTTATTTGTATTTCAGTATATGTTTCTATGTTGATAAAGTATTAGAAGTTTTCCACAGATTAGATAAAGAGAGAGTGAAAGAGAGAGAAAGACTTTCTATAACACTAGTCTCTGAATACAAAGTAATACCTATCATTTTAGAAAATTTGACAACAGGAAAACATAAAGAAAAAATAAAAATCACCTATAATGCTCATTGTGCTTTTTATTTTTAAGTTTAAAACCAACTATGAGATGAGAAGCTTTAAAGTGCCCATCCAGGCCAACGAAACGCTCGTGGGTGCTGTGATAAACAATGTGTCTGAGGCCATGGAGACTCTTACCCGGATCACAGAGGAGCTGGTCCCAGTTCCAGGATCTGTGAATGGAGTCAATGCCCTGGGACTAGTTGTCTTCTCCATGTGCTTCGGTTTTGTGATTGGAAACATGAAGGAACAGGGGCAGGCCCTGAGAGAGTTCTTTGATTCTCTTAACGAAGCCATCATGAGACTGGTGGCAGTAATAATGTGGTATGTATTTCCATTTGCTGTACATGTTATATGCGAGATGTTTATTGCCATCAACATGTGTTCTGTACTTAGGAAGTCAACATGAGACAGGTGGGCTAATTGCAATGATCTCACTCTGGTAAGCACAGGAAAATAAATGAATCTCTGGGCCTCCGGTGGCCTTGAACCTATCTGCAAGCCTCTCCTAATAAGTTTGCTTCTTTGTTTTCAAAAGCTGTCACTTCCTTTACCTTAGTGCTGATGGAATCTCATTCCTCATTTCTCCAATAGTTTATCATTCGAGACATAATTATTGAGTGTCTACTATATGCTAAGCATATAGTGCCAGGCACTGTGGATATAGCAATAAAGAAAACATATAAGGATGTTCCAGATCTTACTCTCTTTTAAGGGAGACAACAATAAACAAACAGATCAATCAACCATATGCTTCAGTCACAGGTGCTGTGAAAAAATAAAATAAAATAGCCGGTACCTAGGAGAAGGCATAAAATTTGCCTTGGATGGTGCAGAAAGGCCTCTGAGGAAGCGACATACTTTGCTAAGACCTGATGAACAGAGGAAGCCAATCATACCAACGTGCCAGAAGAAGGGTGTTCCCAGTAAAGGGAAAAGCAAACAGAGAGGCCCCCTAGGCCATCAGGAAAACTGAGGGCTCCTCATCTGTTTCAGCCCTAAGAAATGTAAATGGCCGTTCTACTGCAATGTTTAAAGGATTATAAAATGCCAAGCCACAATTTATAACAAAATTTACTTTAATAAAGTTGACAGCAGGAGACAAAGGAAGAGACTATAAATCCAAGCAGAACATTGACCTTGGAAAGTAAACTGTACCCAACAGGGAGAGAACCCTTTGATTGGCTTAGGCCTCGTATGAAGGTTGCCTCTCTTTCATTCATTATTTTTAATCCAGTCTCCTCTGTGGCACCTAAGGCAGGAAAGCATCCATCGCTAAGAAAAGCACTCACTCACCAACATGATTAAAAATGTTCTTTGTCTTTAATGCCACCAAAGCCCAGAGAAATCCATTTTTCAGGAATTTGTATCAGATGGATATGAACTTGGGCACAAAGACGGATCAGAATACAGTCTCCACAGCAGCCCCCACTTGGAAGGCTCCTTTGAAATCCTGGCAGGAATGAAAGTGGACATTTATCTTCATATGATTAAAATGCCTCCACCTTTCACCTCTTTTATGAAAGAAGCCCATTCAAGGCCACTGAATGAACCTCACATGCAGCTTGTCTAGCTGTACATTCGCCTGCACATTCGAGGCTGAAGTAATATATTTCTGAAAACAGGTGTTCCTATGACTTCCTGGCCTGGGTTCTTAAAGGACTTTTGAAAGAAGCGTTGTATTTTTCAATTTGAAACAAGTCCTCCACAGTTCCCAGGAGACCCTTCTCCTTAAGGGTGATTGGCTCCTCTGTGTTTGGTAATGTGAGTTTGGTGTGGTTTACTGCACATATCAAACAAAGAGAAGGGAAAGCCAGTCAGGGAGGCCTTTAAGCACCCTGGGTTATTTCAACATGTAGAAGTCATTTTGAGACTCAGTTGCTTTTTCTTGCAGTCTGCAGGGGGAAAGCTCACAAATGGCAGTAGCAGCCTGTGGTGAATAATGACTTCATTAGAGCACCTATAACTTGATTGCAGTAGTCCATACATGTACATTATTAAGTTTAATAATGAATTTATTTTATGGACATCTTCTATTTATGGCAAATGGTACTAGATTTGCATTTGCACTATAAAATAAAATTTTCTCTTAAAGTTACTTAAGTAAAAAAGGTGATTTGAAGAATAATACTAAGTTATCTTGTAAGTGGTACGTAGATATGGAAAGGCCATAATAAAAGTGGCCCTTGAACAAGAGAGCTGACTGCAAACCTGAGACAGTGGCGTAGTGCTGTGTGCCTCTTGGTTTAACTTGGGAATTAGGATCTGATGTGGAAAATGCTTCCAAAAGTCTGCATATTGGAATGATGGATTCTGGCTGTTCAGGACACTTAGCAGGGGAGCAGGAGGCTGAGGGACGGAATGGCATCTGAGGACCAGAAAAGTGACCCCGGTGTGGTGAAAGAAGGGGAAGACAGAGGTGGGTCCTGAGAGCTTTGTATCTGCCTTTTTTACCCCAGGTTTAAGAGAAAAACATTGTGTCCTTGAGCAATTCTGAGTGAGGGGAAAGCCCAATTCTGTAAGAACCAGGGGAAATTTATATTTACAAAAGAGAAAAAAGAAGTCCGCAGTATCCTTGGCAGGAAGGTTTGGCAATCAACCCTCTTTCCCCTTTACTTATCACTTGGAAATTTCTGTGGACTAGCTTGGTGGAAACCAGACACCAACTGTGCTGGTGTTACTTCTCCCAGGTACGCCCCTGTGGGCATCCTCTTCCTGATTGCTGGGAAGATTGTGGAGATGGAAGACATGGGCGTGATTGGGGGGCAGCTTGCCATGTACACCGTGACTGTCATTGTTGGCTTACTCATCCACGCAGTCATCGTCCTGCCTCTCCTCTACTTCTTGGTAACACGAAAAAACCCTTGGGTTTTTATTGGAGGGTTGCTGCAAGCACTCGTCACTGCCCTGGGAACCTCTTCAAGGTAAGTAGATATGTGTGGAAAATGAGTCTGAAGTGCTACCTTGAACCAGAGCCCCTCAAGTAGGGTGTAGGAAGAGCCATTTTGTTCTGGGTTTTAAACTTCCTTTCTCACTGCTGATGCCAATCACATCTATTTGGGATTCAGGGAATGCCGGGCTACATATCTTTTGTGGGGACAAATTGGAAATCAACTGATCACTTCATCTCTCTTTAGTTGACATCCTCTTGAGGGAGAAGTGGCAGAGTGACTTGGCACAGGCTGTCATGGTGGGGGCATGATATCACAAGTGATGCCTCACAGAGGAACCCAGAAGCAGGAAAGCTGCCAAATGACCCCGTGGGGGAACCGCACTGTTCTTAACCCACTCCCCCATTTATACAAGTGCTGACTTAGTTCCCTTTAAGTTAGGACACGGGAGAGGAAGGAAGTGTCTGTCCCAAAGACCAAACACACAGATAGTCAGAACTACCAGGACGATCAGCTGATGTGCCCTGTTTCACCATTCTCAGTTCGGCCACCCTACCCATCACCTTCAAGTGCCTGGAGGAGAACAATTGCGTGGACAAGCGTATCACCAGATTCGTGCTCCCCGTAGGAGCCACCATTAACATGGATGGGACTGCCCTCTATGAGGCTTTGGCTGCCATTTTCATTGCTCAAGTTAACAACTTTGAACTGAACTTCGGACAGATTATTACAATCAGGTACAAGGAAAGAGTTCTATACAGCCCTTTCTTAAGAAGGCCTCTAGGGCTGGGCGCGGTGGTTCATGCCCATAATCCTAACACTTTGGGAGGCCAAGGCAGGTGGATCACCTGAGGCCAGGAGTTCGAGACCAGCCTGGTAACATAGTAAAAGCCTCATCTCCAGTAAAAATACAAAAATCAGCCAGGCGTGGTGGTGCACACCTGTAGTCACAGCTACTCAGGAGGCTGAGGCAAGAGAATCCCTTGAACCTGGGAGGCGGAGGTTGCTTGTGAGCTGAGATCACGCCACTGCCCTCTAGCCTGGGTGACAGAGCAAGACTTCATCTCAAAAAAGAAAAAAAAAGTTTGATGAACTTTTTCTCTTGCATGAATTTTTAGACAGTATAAGAGAGATGACAGACCCTACTGACAAACAGAGCAAGAATCTGATTTTTGTGGAGAATTTAAAAAAATATATCGTATTTGAGGTGTTTAGTGAAAAGTTATTTTCCTTTCCATACCTTTCCCCAGTCTCTTAGTTGCCTTCTACAGAGGCAACAAGTGTTACCTGCAGGTTACTTCTGTGTCCTTTCAGAGATACACCAGGCATACCCACGTTCAAATGTAATCTCCCCTTTTTGCTTATTGAAAGTTATTTTTCACAAGGGACCCCTGAGTCTAATGGCAATGGGACACTTTAAGCCTCACAATCCAGATCAGCATCTGCTCTTCGTTGTTGTGGGTTTTTCTTAATTGTAATTAAAAATGTATTTTGGAGAGCAAAATAAGTCAGATTTAGGGGGATTTTTATCACTCAACATTTTGTTATGAAACTTACCCTACATACAGGAAAGTTGAAAGAATAACAACCATCCTCTATTAGATGGAAAAACTGTGAATGTTTTGCCATTTTTTGCTTCTTATTTCTGTTTCTCTGCCATTATGACATTTCACCTGTACATAATTCAGCATGCATCTCTTAAGAATAAGGATATTTTTCTATATAATCACATTAGGGAGAATCTTAAAAATACTTCCAGAATATCCAGTCTATATTCAGATTCCCTAGTTGTCCCCAAAAACATGTCTTTCACAACTTTTATTTCCAGACCAAGTTCAAATCCACATTTATGGCCTGCATTTGATTTCTTAGTTTCTTTTCATCTCAGTCGCCACACATTTGTGATGTTTATTTAGAAATAAGTTGTTAGACTCTGTGTATATGTTTTGTGTTAGTAGAAAATGATAATAGTTGCAGTAGGATGCATTGGAGTAAAAAGGACAAGGCTGATCAGGGCCAGAGGTCACTGACTGACCTGGGAGTTCCGGGAGCCTCCAGCCCAAAGCAGTAATAGCGGGGCTTAGGAAATCATCATCTCAGCTTACCTGTAACCTACACTTTGGCATATTAATTGAAAGTCTCTGAGTTATAAAAAATTATGTGGTTGCATGTGACAGAGTTAAAAATAACAGTAACAGTGACAAACAAGATAGAAATGTATTTCTCTTTCATTCAGCATAGCTCTCTGCTCCACAAAGTCGTCAAGGCTGATTGATAGGTGTTCTGTGGTATAAGGGACTAAGTCCGTAGGGTGTTATCATTATCCAGGTGGTCCGCGATGGCTCATCACCACCCCCAAATTTTAGCCAGTGGGAGGTGGGGAGGTGGTATACGCTGCAAGTTGCTCAATCACTTTCAGGCATGTCCATTGGCCAGAAGTTAATCCAAGCTTCAAGGGAGTTTGGGTAATGTAGTCTTTACTCTGGGGAGCCACAAACCAGCTAAAAGTCCCGATACCTTAGAAGGGGGACAGTATGAATACTTTCTGTGACAGATTTAATAGTGTATTAATACCACTTATAGCTAGATAATACTTTACTATTTATAAAACATTTACTTTGCAAGCCAGGTCTACACTGCCTTCATAAAAAATATTTCTAATACTACAGAACTTTTTTCGTAAATCATTTTGCTTTTGAATTAACTAAGCAAACCAAGCTAATAAACCAAATTTGATTCTTTTGACATTAATCATGCATGTTCAGTAACTTTACAACCCTCCACTTGGAGAGGGGAATTATTAGAAACAAATTATTCTTGTAACTCTACATCATTTTAGACCTTGCCTTACAAAATACTTCCAGAGATATTAAAAAGTGCATAGCTGCCAGTTTATTTAGAAATATGGAATAATAGGTACAACTTCACAAGGGTCATTGTACAAGGACCAAATGAAATAGGCCATGCTTAGCATATCAGAAGATACGTCGTAAGCACATGATAAATATTCGTTAGCATGATGATTAGTTCAATGATTTTTTTTTTCTAATCTCATTTATGGGCCAGGCATAGTGGCTCAGGCCTATAATCCCAGCACTTTGGGAGGCCAAGATGGGTGAATCACTTGAGGTTAGGAGTTTGAGACTAGCCTGGCTAACATGGTGAAACCCTGCCTCTACTAAAAACAGAAAAATTAGCTGGGTGTGATGGCATGTGCCTGTATTCCCATCTACTCAGGAGGCTGAGACACGAAAATCTCTTGAATGCAGGAGGTTGCAGTGAGCCGAGTTTGTGCCACTGCACTCCAGGATGGGCAACAGAGTGAGACTCTGTTTCAAATAATAATAATAATACTGCATTTACGTTTTTTCTGAAGCAGGTCCTCTTGCGTTATATGGCAAGTCAGGCACTGGCACCGTGCATATTTTGCAGGGTATATGGTCTACTTGGGGAGCTTTGTAAAAGTGTTTTCTGCTCTGGTACTTCTGTTAACAGCATCACAGCCACAGCTGCCAGTATTGGGGCAGCTGGAATCCCTCAGGCGGGCCTGGTCACCATGGTCATCGTGCTGACATCTGTCGGCCTGCCCACGGACGACATCACACTCATCATTGCGGTGGACTGGTTCCTGTAAGTATGCTTGGCCTGCATCCAGCTTGCTGTCACGAGGGGCCCCCTTTGTCACTTTAGGGCACCAGGCAGCCTGGCACACCTACAGAAAAAAACTCTGAGAGAGGGGCCACTTGGCCCATAGTTAAATTGTCTTCATTGTCTGACCCCTGGTACTTATCTGAAGACTGAGCCCGAGACACCATGTGCATTTACTCCTCTATCAGCCTGAGGGGCACATATGGCTGCTACATGTCTCACTCCATAAAGCCATTCAGAAATTGGGAAACCTGCTGTCTTGTGAAGCCAACATGAATCAGCAAGGCTGTTTCTGAATTGCACAACACATCGCCACGGCGGCTGGAACAAAGCTGCAGGCCCCACATACCAGCTCAGGCCCTGTCTCTGTGCTTCCCATTCCAGTGGTTATGATTTTCCCATCCCAGCCCAACGGAGTGAGGCTGGGCTGTGCCAGCAGTGGAAAGAGAGCTGGTGTCATTAAGTGGAATTGAGTTGTAGATATGGGGAAAGTTCCAAGAAATGTGCCCTCCACACTCTCAAACTCTAACCTCTGCAGGACCCTCCCTGTGAGCCCTTCCCTCGCTTTTCCAGCTGGCATTCTCTGTGCCTTTTCTCTTGAACATTTCCTTCCACTTTTGAAAATCTTCCCCCAGAATGCCCAAAGCAAATGCCTAGGAGAACACAGTAGGTGCTGGAACCCAACGTGGATTCACTAGAACTGTGACCATGAAAAGCTTGACGGTGTGTGTGAAGCCCCAGAATGGGCGGGGGAGTTCACTCCCCAGTTACTTGTCCCTGTGTTTGTGTCCTGGCCTTTTGTGAAACTGGGCAGATTACCCAGCCATCCTGGTTTCCACCTCTGTGAAATGAGGGTGCCCATGACCTCCACCTCCTGGGGGTACTGTAGGATTCAGTGCAGTGATGCCCAGAAAGTATGCAGCCTGCTGTCTGGCCCACAGACAGCATCAGTTAACATGAGCACTCTCATAGAAAGTTACCGTTCTCCAAGTCTTTGATCTTTACACTTAAAAATTATTGAGAACTAGGCTGGGCGTAGTGGCTCACCCCTGTAATCCCAGCACTTTGGGAGGCCAAGGCGGGTGGATGACGAGGTCAGGAGATAGAGACCAGCCTGGCCAACATGGTGAAACCCTGTCTCTGCTAAAATACTCCAAAAATTAGCCAGGTGTGGTGGTGCATACCTGTAATCCCAGCTACTCGGGAGGCTGAGGCGGAATTGCTTGAACCTGGGAGGCGGAGATTGCAGTGAGCCGAGATCGCACCATTGCACTCCAGCCTGGGCAACAAGAGTGAAACTGTCTCCAAAAAAAAAAAAAATTATTGAGAACTAAAAAAGCATTTTATCTATATGGGTTGTACCTATTCATACTTATCATATTAGACAAACTTATAAGTTTCCATTTTTAATTTATTAAATGTCTTATTTAAAGATAGCAATAGGCTGGGCACAGTGGCTCACACTTGTAATCCCAGCACTTTGGAGGGCTGAGGCAGGCAGATCATGAGGTCAGAAGTTTGAGACCAGCCTGGTCAACATAGTGAAACCCTGTCTCTACTAAAGATACAAAAAATTAGTTGGATATGGTGGCACGCTCCTGTAATTCCACCTACTTGGGAGGCTGAGGCAGGAGAATTGCCTGAACCTGAGAGACAGAGGTTGCAGTGAACTGAGATCATGCCATTGCACTCCAGCCTGGGTGACAGGGAAGACTCCATCTTGAAAAAAAAAAAAGGTGACAATAATAATAAAATGAATAAATAAAATGAATTTATTATTGTCACCTTTAAACAGAAAGGTGATATATGCTAACATAAATAACAATTTTTGCAAAAAAAATTACCATTTTTGACCCCAAAATTTCATTTATTTATTTATTTATTTTGAGACCAAGCTCTGCTCTTGTTGCCCAGGCTGGAATGCAATGGCACAGTCTTGACGCACTGCAACCTCTGCTTCCTGGGTTCAAGCAATTCTCCTGCCTCAGCCTCCCTAGTAGCTGGGACTACAGGCGCACGCCACCATGCCCAGCTAATTTTTGTATTTTTAGTAGAGATGGGATTTCACCATATTGGCCAGGCTGGTCTCAAACTCCTGACCTCAAGTGATCCACCCACCTCAGCCTCCCGAAGTGCTGAGATTACAGGTGTGAGCCACCGTGCCCAGCCTCAAACCCAAAATTTAGTGAAAAGAGTGGCACTATTTTATATTTTGAATTCCTGAATGTCTTGCTTAATACAAGACAGTTGGAGTTTCCCAACTGTTTCTGCAGTTTCACAACTGCTTCAGGAAGTTGTGACATCACACATCATGTAGTCTTTGCAAAACTCCACTATATATTCATGGGAAAATGAGAGTGAGAGGGACAAATGACATCTTAGTATTATTATGAGAATAGTTTAAAGAGAAGGGTCGTTCCCCACTGTTGGAATCCTCACTACAGTCAGACTGGTAACTGAACATCCATCATCTATATGGCCTTATAACTTTTAATAGCTACTATTATGAACATCATGTGTCTATCATGTAATCTTGCAGTTGGTAGATACACCAAACTGAATTGTAAGAGGTGCTTCGCTGGCCAGTTCCTAGTGTACGTTGAAACCTTGTGATGCTTGTGAGAGCCTCATTTTTCCCTCCTCCCCACCCTGCCCACAGGGATCGCCTCCGGACCACCACCAACGTACTGGGAGACTCCCTGGGAGCCGGGATTGTGGAGCACTTGTCACGGCATGAACTGAAGAACCGAGATGTTGAAATGGGTAACTCAGTGATTGAAGAGAATGAAATGAAGAAACCATATCAGCTGATTGCACAGGACAGTGAAACTGAGAAACCCATCGACAGTGAAACCAAGATGTAGACTAACATAAAGAAAGGCTTTCTTGAGCACCAGGTGTTAAAAACCATTATAAAATCTTTCCATCTCCTTACAGCTCATTCTCTCCAGCAAGCCCCTTATCTCCCCTTTCCTCCCTTCTGATAAGATTGGAAAGTAATCCTTCAAAAAACAAAAGGGAGGATTCTGCAGTGGCCAAAGTATATAATTTTCATCCCACAATTGAAATTTTTAAATCATTTCATGTTAGTCTTACCTAAGAAGGTACCAAGATCAAAAATAGTCTTGATCAGATCTTCTAAGATCAGATCTTACAAGTTTATGTGGCACATAATCCTGTGAATGTGATTTTTTATATAAGTTCAAGAAACAAATAGTAGGCTAAAAACGTTTTAAAATCAATTTTTGAAATTTAAAAATCTTTAAGAATACAATTGAGTTTTAGTTTCAAAATATTCACAACTTGAATTACAACCGGTTATCAGTTGGACAGTAAGATTTTGTCCCTTTCTCTTCTGACTGGCATTCTTATTTCATTAGTAGCTCAGTGCAGATACACATCTGGCACAGCTGTGAGGAGGGGCAGAAGGTACAGTTTTCATGTGGCCTTGAGTAAGTCACATCTCACCTCTAGGCCTCAGTGTCCTCATCTGTAAAATGAGGGACTTCCCTAGATGCTTTTGTGGTCTCTTCCAGCCCAGACATCCTATGATGTCATGAAAGAGCCTGCCCTCTATTTCCCCTCAGAACACCCTGTGCCAAGTACCATCCATGGAGCATGGGGCTTCAGAAAGGACACTTTAATGGGAGTGAACTAAGGACAGGGTGGTTGTGTGTGGTGGTTACCAGGTCCTGTGTCCAAAATGCAAGTTATGCAAGTCGCCAGGCAGTAGGCCATTCCAGGAGTGGGATTAACCCTTTGCCCAGTTCATCCCAAAGGGGAAGTATTCCCTTCCTTCTTACTCTTCCCAAACCGAAGGGACTACTCTGGGAAGAATGTCTCCCCCCACTCCTCAACTGTTGATTGATTTCAAAAACAGAACAGAAGACTAGCAGCTAGCAAGGGTGCTTGTGGTCACACTATGGAACAGTAAAGAGCTAGGAAAGAGTGGAGCACAGACAACATTATCAACAAAGGATTTTAAAACACCAAGAGTACAGGTCTTCCTTAAGGAAGAATAAAACAGAAGAGGTTCAATTTTTTTTTTGGCTTTTATTTCCACCTGAAACACTTTTTCTCTTGAGTCCAAAATCATTGCCCCATGAAGTCTGCCTACCAAAATATAAAACCACTTATATGTTTGAAAGAAGTCAAATGAATGAGCTCTGTAATAGAAGTCCATGAGTTGAGTGGATAGTTTCCTATTTGAAAGTGTTTTACTTTAATCAAAAGTCCTTAGAATGAGAGAAACAAAATATTTCTTTGTTTTGGAATCCCACTTATCAAATCATTCAAAACTTTCAGCCGAAGTGGGGTTTGCTTTTGTTTTGTTTGTGTCCATAAGATAAATGGTAGAAGATGAATCAGTATGAAGACACTGTCAAAGAGGTTATGAGAAAAAACAGCAGGGGCATTAGTTTCAGGTGAGTCAGCTCCCAGGTTTAGAGATTAATTTTTACCCCCTGAGGAATATCCAGTCAAAGACGCTGAGTGGGAGCTGTCAGGCAGTAGCAGCTGTGTTTGAGTTTCTGGCTGAAAACGGTGAAGAATGGACTTAATTATGCTAACAGACTGAAAATCTAGACGTACATCCCCTGATCTACAATTAGAGATATTTTTATATAGATCCCAAGGATTCTGTGTATAAAAGTTAACATTAGGCTGTGGTGGAGTAAGCATTTAATGTCGAGGCTCTATTTGGGAAATACACTACAGATATTAATGTATGTGGCCATCATCTAAAGACACTAGTAGAGCAAAGACTTAATCCTCTCAACTTAATTCTGTTACACAGTGTGTGTGTTTTTTTTAATATATATACTAACCATTTCTTATGGAAAGGTCCTCTAGGGAGCCCATCCTCTCGCCAAGCCATCACAGGCTCTGCACACACATGCACTCAGTGTGGACTGGGAAGCATTACTTTGTAGATGTATTTTCAATAAAGAAAAAAGAATAGTTTTACATTAACATCTTTGCATGGTTTTGTTATTTTTCTCCTCAAAGGAAAATACATTTTCCATTCATGGAAGTATTACAATAAGCTCAGGGCAGGCTCTGGAAGGGTCCTTGCAGCAAGGTAAAATCTTGGCAGAACCAGCTGGGGGAGCCAGCCACAAGAAAATAAGTAAAGACATGCTCTCCTGCTCAACTCCAAGAACTGGAGCTGAAAACAGGAGGTGGTGAGCGGAGGAGCACTTTGCTGTAACAGGCTGTACTTCCTTGTCCATGTCAGATTCAGATTTCTCAGATGAATTGAATCATTTCCGTTTTGGGATTACAAAAGTGTACTGCCACCATGCGCCCTTCCAAAAAAGTTACTTCCTGTCTGATCTTTAAATTAGGTAGATTTATCTCTGTGATTATTACCACCATTTGTGAAAAGAGCAAACTAAGATCTCAAGGTTTTCCAGAAACAGCCATCATGCTAGTCAAGTGCTGTGCTCATTAAGAACAACTTATGGATGACCACTTTTCATCATGCTTTTTAAAAAAGAATTGGCAGGCAATATCATGAAATCTCCAGGCTGCAGTAGTATCAGGAGACTATAATCTGACCCTTTCTACCTGCAGGTGGCAGCCACCTAGAGGAAGTTCTTAAATTGGATCCATGGACCCCTAGGTCATCCACATGAAGACTTAAAAAGGCTCATCGCCCATGAAATTGTGGGGAAAGTTTTGTGCATTTGCCTTTCTCTGGGACTAAAATTCTTCATTTCCATCAGTTTCTTTAACAGTTCTCACGACTAAAAAAATCTTTTTTTTTTCTTTTTTTTTTCTTTTTAACAAATCGCTGTGTTTGAACCACACATCCTAACTTTTTTGAAGGCATATATGGTATTCACATGGCCAGTTTGAGAAAAGAAAGGCTGTTAACAGACTGAGGGAACCAAGGCCACCCTGCGCAGATCAGTATTTGCTCCCTTTGAGATGTCCTGGGAAGTGCCACATAAAATCAAGCCACTGCCCAGAAGCGCAGCTTCTGCACAATCCCTTGTGCAGCCCACACTGGGTTTTGGTCACCTCCACAATGACCGGACAAGCAAATCGTTCGGCTGTGGGAGGTCTGTGGAGAGGGAAGTGTCTCTTAGCCAGAGTATGACGAAGAGGATGGGGAAGCGGGCATAAATCCCTACATGTGGTCGTCACAGATATGCTCACAAATGGAACTGTGAAAATTTTTCAGGTTCACATTTTTTTTAAGAGACAGCGCCTCACTATGTTGCCCAGGCTGGAGTGCAGAGGCGCAATCATGGCTCACTGAAGCCTCACACCCCTGGGCTCAAGCGATCCTCAGCCTCCTGAGTATCTGGGACCATAGGCTCACAGCACCATGCCCGGGCTAATTTTTATTTTTATTTTTTGCAGAGACGGGAGCTCGTTCTTGCTCAGGCTGGTCTCAAAGTCCTGGCCTCAAGCGATCTTCCTGCCTCAGCCTCCCAACGTGCTGAGATTACAAGAGTGAGCCACTGTACTCAGCCTCAGGCTGACATTTTTTTAAAAAAAATGTTTCCTATAAGTAAGTACATGTAATAAAATGTTTAAATCCTACCCTCAGAAGTTAGGGGTCTATGTCATCCTGTTCCCACATTCATACTGGCACCACAGCTGTCCCACCCAAGCAGGATTCTACTTTTCAAGAGAAAAAAAATCTCACTTAACCGCACTATACCTATGAATAAAGGCATAGGGGAAAAAAGTAAATCCTTGATTCATCTACACAGTGCTGAAAACAGAAGTGTGAGTTCTGTGAGCTGAAGGGGCCTGGAGGAAGCGTGGCGGGAAGGCTGGATCCTCGCCGCAGGGGCTCCGGGGCGGCAGCTGCCTGCGGGCCGGGCAGGGCCAGGCGGGCGCCCTCCTTCCGGGTGGCCGCTGGCCCAGACCCCAGGCTGCCGTCAGTCAAGCGGCCTCCGCAGCGGCCGTGCTTCCCCTTCTCCCACCCGGGTGGTCCCAGAGCTGGGGCAACAATGGCCAGCTCTGTGTGGCCGCGTCCTGGGGCTAGAGCAGTAGAGAGGTGACATGCCGAGGGCGGGCTCTAAATCGTTATTCTGACAAAATAAGAAGGAAGGAAGAGCGAGGCAGACGATGGGCAGCGTCTGAGACGGAAAGCGGGAGATGAGAAATCTGTGGGATCCGCAAGGCAGCGTGCGGGAAGCGAGCCTCACAGTGGCCACCAGGGGGAGCCCGGAGCTCACCCTGGGCCGCTTTCGCGCGGAGCCCTAAAGGGCGCAGCGGCACTCCTTAGAGAGCTTCCTTGGAGCCGTGTGCGGCGGAACACGCCAGTAATCCCAGCACTTTTGGAGACGACGTGGATCACGAGGTCAGGAGTTCGAGACCATCCTGGCCAATATGGTGAAACCCCGTCTCTACTAAAAATACAAAAATTACCCAGTTGTGCTGGTACACACCTGTAATCCCAGCTTCTTGGGAGGCTGAGGCAGAAGAATCGCTTGAACCCAGGAGGCAGAGGTTGCAGTGAGCTGAGATCCTGCCACTGCACTACAGCCTGGGCAACATAGGGAGATTTCATCTCAAAAATAAAAAAAAAAAAAAAAAATCTCACTTGGGTAACGTCGAATTCCAAGTCTGCAGTGCCAGAGAGGGAGCAATCTGTGAAAGCTATCACGCCAGGTTTAAAATTCCTCAGTGCCCCAATGTCACTTTTCCCTCTGTTCACCCTGCTCCTCCAATACCCTTTCCAGAGGACCCCCTTCCTTTCTGGGTATCCTGTTTTGTCTCCCATGTGCCTTACTTCTCCTCTCTCCCATCTTCTCTTCTGGATTCTCATCTTCCTATTCTGTCACTTACATGTTTTGCAGCTACAGATAGGTACTCAGAAGGTGGCGTGGTAACATTTTCCTGCAGGTCATGCCTCATCGTGCCCACAAAACTGCTGCCTCAACCTTCAATTTTGAAACATTCACAGCATATAGGGTTATTAGATAAAATACAAGACACTCCGTTAAATTTGAATTTCAGGTAAATAACAAACATTTAGTATGAGTATTAAATAACATATAATGTGGTGGTGTAAGTATGCAAAATACTGCATGGGGCATCCTGTAATTTTATGTGTTAATCTGGCAACCCTCCAGACACATGAAACATGGAACTCAGAACAATTTATATTTGCTTCGATGAAGCTGATATTATAGATGAAAGAGGTTGCTCGGGGTAGGGAGATCTTCATTATAAAATAATCGTCCCCATTTTGAATTTCTCTCTGAAAGCAAAAACATGCTTTAAAAAGCAATTTAGATCTAACATTTCCTACTATTAATTGTTCTGGTGACATTATCACTTCTTATGTGCTTATGTGCTTGTAAATCTTGTGGCCACAGTTAAAAAGCTTGATGAATCACCTCTAAGATTTCACAAAACTGTTTTGAATAAATTAAGCAACACTTCAGTTATCCATAGTTGAGATATTTTAAGGCTGACATCTGCTTTTGTTTTCTTCCCTCTCCTATTTTCTTCTTTCCTTCTCTCACTCCTTACTTCTACCCTCTCCCCTGCCCCAACATAAAATATTTTCTGTAATCTATTACAGGGCTGAAAATGTTGGCATTCACATATTGATCTCCAATGACGGATACATTTTTTCATTTGAGGGGCACCTATTAGAAAAGTACCCATATTTTTTCATATTGTGCTATTCAAAGTTGATCATTTCCAGTCTCTGTAAAGTTAATAATGAGGCACTTTTCAGTCTTTTCAGGGAACTCCAGCCTTCATGAATGGGAATCATTCTCACAAAAACCCCCTTTTTAAGCCAAGGCTGAAGGATATGAAAAAACAAGACCCAGCTGACACCACAGAAGGGGAACAAAATAAAATCGTAAGCTCTTCTCCAATAGTGACATATGCAAAATCATGTAAAGATGGTAGTGAGTGTCCTAAAGGTGGTGTCAAATGACAACTTTTGGATTTTTTTTTTCCAACTCTTTAGCTTCAGAGGATCATAGATATTGGAAGCAGCCAGTCAGAAGCTTCCAGACATAGCTGTCACAGGGGAAAATGAAGACCATCTGGGAGTCAGCTCAGCCCTGCACGATGAGCTAGTGACTGGCCTGCCCTGGGGGAGAACTCAGCACGCAAAGATTTTTGTTGGCAACACAAGCCTCTGACCACGATCACCAAATTCCCCTGCCCTTGACACTCCAATGCCTCAGTGAGGCCTTCTTTCATTCAAGCCCGTGAGGAGCTGTTAGCTAAAGAAGTAAGAAACAAACACGAGAAAGTCAGTAGGTATGTTAGAAAACTCATATGGCTAGACTAAACACAGCTTCATGCTTCATAAAACTTAAAGGCCTTCCACTTCAGAGTGGTGGTTGAACTTAAACTTCTGCATAGAGACGGGTTGCATCCACACCTGTTAGACCTGAATTCGTGTGTGTGTGTGTGTGTGTGTGTGTGTGTGTGTGTGACAGAGTTTTGCTCTTGTTGCCCAGGCTGGAGAGCAATGGAGTGATCTCAGCTCCCCACAACCTCCGCCCCCAGGGTTCAAGGAATTCTCCTGCCTCAACCTCCCGAGTAGCTGGGATTACAGGCATGCACCATCATGCCCAGCTAATTTTTTGTATTTTTAGTGGAGATGGGGTTTCTCCGTGTTGGTCAGGCTGGTCTCAAACTCCCAACCTCAGGTGATCCACCGGCCTCGGCCTCCAAAAGTGCTGGGATTACAGGTGTCAGCTACTCGCCCGGCCGCACCTGAATTCTTAAGCGGTTCAGAGCCCCCTGCTGGTCCCCTCCCTGCACCTCAGCGTCCTCATCTGTAGATGTGGTGATTGCATGAAACCCACCAGCTCCAAACCAACTTTCTTATCAAGTGACTGTGTATTGGAGGGGATGCTAGAGTTAAAATACACCTGAGTTAAATGGTCAACTGACCTTGACATACGATAGGTTAAACTTCAACTTCCCCATCATAAGTGGGTATCATACCTTCTTTATTACGGTGTAACGAGAATTAAATAGATAATAACTAGATACAAAATTCTCAGCACAGTTCCTGGCACTCAGGGAGATTCTTAAGACGTTCAGAACAGCCCGGCTGAGTAGGGAGGAAGAGGCACGGGGAGGCGCTGGATGAAGGGAGGGTGGCTCCCCGCGCCATCTGGGCCTGCTGTGAGCTGGAAGGAACTCCCCGGGGAGGCCACAGACCTACATTGCCCGGGGGTGCGGAGGGGGAGACGCTTTGCAGAGGCCGTCACCCCTGGAAACCGGCATCAGGAAACACTGCCAGGCCTCTTCACCGAGGGGCCCGGGCCTCTGCGCCCGGGGCGGCCCGGCAGCCCCTGCTCGCCTCCCCAGAGGCCTTTTGTCCCGCGGGCTCTCCCAGCGGCCCCGCGCTGCGTGGCGGTTTTGTGAAAGGCACAATCCGATGTTCTGAGGAGACCACCCAGCTTCCTCTCGTAGAGTCTCCCAGAGAACAAAACCGCCCCTCCGTGTGCCAGCGACCTCCCCTTCTGCCAGGCCCCCTCCCAGTGGCCTCCTCCCTGCCCTGCCAAGCGCGGACGGAGAGCCAGCCGGCCCCGGCCGGTGGGAACCCAGTGGATGGTGCGCTAATGAGCTGTCCGGAGCGTGGGGACCAACTCTCTGTGCCTGGGCCGCTGCTGCCACCCTGCGGTCACGGCCTTTCTCTAGGCCCCTAAGGGCCGGAGCAGCCCAGAGCAGGCCACAGCAAACTATCCACTGAGGGGCTCAAGGAAGGCTGGAGAGCCAGAAAACAGTTCCGATGTCTGAAGGAAAAAGGAACTCACGAGCTATGGCCACAGCGCTGGCTCTCAAAGTGTGGTCCCACGACACTTTGAGTATCAGCATTCCCTGGGAACTCACAAACGCAGATTCTCAGACCCCACTCTAGACATACTGAGGCAGAAACTCAGAGGGTAGTGTCCAGCAATCTGTTTTTTGGTTTTGGGGAGTTTTTTAGAGATGGATCTTGCTGTATTGCCCCGGCTGGAGTGCAGCAGTTATTCTCAGGCAGATCATGGCGCACTACAGCCTGGAAGTCCCTGGGCTCAAGGGATCCTCCTGCCAACGCTTCCCCAGTAGCTGGGACTACAGGTGCATGCCACCTCACCCAGCCCAGCCATCTGACTTAATAACCCAACCAGGAGATTCTGACCCACCCCCACGTTTGAGGACCACTGGTCTAGGCTCTAAAAAGAAATGGACGTCAGACTTGACAGAGCAGGACCCTAATCCTGGCTTTGCCTATGAGCTGTGTGGCCTTGGGCAAGTTCCTTAACTTCTCTGTGCCTCGTCTCATCCCTGTCATGATGAGAATCATTCCTAATTTCCAGGATTGTTGAGGATTAGATCAGAAAGAAAGCTGAAGTCACTGACATATATATGGGCTTGCTTCGGGTATTATAATAGGGTCATAAACGTGCCCACACTAACACTAGAATGTACAGAGAAAACACAGTTCCTCCTTTCATTTATTCAACAGGTATTTATGGGATGCCTACTGTAAAGGGCAATGGATAAAGCCCCTCTCTCTAGGGAGGTAGGTTTTAATATCTGGTTGATATGGGGTGCTTTGGACTACATCGTGTCCTCCCACCCTTCACCACGTTCATATGTGAAATCCCTAACCCCCAATGTGACTATATTTGGAGATGGGGCTTATAGGAGGTAATTAGGGTTAAAGGTGGTCATAAAGATGGGGTCCAAATCCAATAGGATTAGTGGCTTTCCAAGAACAGGGAGAGAGAGAAATCTCTCTTTCTACAAGCACACACCAAGCAAAGGCCATGTGAGGACACAGTGAGAAGGCAGCTGTCTGCAAGCCAGGAAGAGGGCCCTACCAGAAATAAATAATGCTTAGAGGGTCAGGGGGTCCAACAGAGGCATCCCAGGGAAACAACACCATAAACTGATCTATCTTCCTCTCCCCACACCTCTGCGAGGCAGTTCATCCAGCGATGCTGATTTTGAGCATCGCCGTGGCTGAACTACACAAGCAGGATTACTCTATTCTTAAAGATTCCCAGTTGCTGGTTTCAGAACTTAATCCTCCTTGCACATTAGAAATGCCTCCTTTAGTGAAATGGTAAAGTTCTCTTACCACATGTAATAAAAAAAAATCTTCAGGTACAGAAGGGAAAGGCCTATATAGCCTGGGCTGGGCATGGTGGTTCACACGTATAATCTGAACTCAGGAGGCAAAGGCAGGAGGATTGCCGGAGCCAAGGTGTTTGAAGCCACAGTGAGGTGTGATCATGACACTGCACTCCAACCTGAGCAACAAACCAAGACCTTGTCTCTAAAACAAAGAGAGCAAGAGTTAGGAAGGAAGGAAGGAAGGAAGGAAGGAAGGAAGGAAGGAAGGAAGGAAGGAAGGAAAGAAGGAGGGAAGGATAGAAAGAAAGCCTGTTGTGTAGCAGGTTACCTCTCAACGATCCTGTGAATAGACATAATTCTATTCATTTTACACACGAAAATGTTGAGGTTCAGAAAGTAAGTAATGTACTCAAGGTAAAACTGCAATTTGAGTCTCTCTCCAAATCCAAAGCAGGTGTTTTTTCCCTTAGACTGTCTTAACCATGGAAATTAAGTCTGGTGAAGCACGGCAAACCCAGAAATTCATCCAAAACATACTGTGGTATAATCTAGGCCAGTGTTTTTCAAATTGTAGGTTGTCAGTTTAGAGGGTTTCAATTAGCATTTTTTAATGAAAGAAGAGAGTAGAGTAGAACAGGAAATATCACATGTATTAAAGTATTGTTTCAGGAAATTTTTATTATAATTGTGCACATGTGTGTACAGGCTTGTAACTTGAGTAACTTCCATTTCATGAGTAACAAATGTAAAGCCACGGTTCCAAGTTTTTTCTGATCAGTAACCAATCACCAATCAATAACTTTTTTGGGCCAGGCGCGCTGGCTCAAGGGTGTAATCCCAGCACTTCAGGAGGCCGAGGCGGGTGGATCACGAGGTCAAGAGATCGAGACTATCCTGGTCAACATGGTGAAAACCTGTCTCTACTAAAAATACAAAAAATTAGCTGGGCATGGTGGCACGTGCCTGTAATCCCAGCTACTCAGGAGGCTGAGGCAAGAGAATTGCCTGAACTCAGGAGGCGGAGGTTGCGGTGAGCCAAGATCGCCCCACTGCACTCCAGCCTGGGTAACAACAGTCGATCTCAAAAAAATAAATAAAAAATAAAAAGATAAAAAAATAATAACTTTTTTGCCCCTTGAATTCAAGAGTTTGAGTGCCTTGCTGTGTCCAGAACTGATCACCTTCAAGGAGCTTTATCTTCCAAATACAAATTGTATCTTAGGAAGTGATGCTGTGGACTTTTATCTTAAAGAGCCAAGTGTTCTACCACCACACATTTTCCAAATTCAGTTTGGGGTTGTAATGTATGTTCTTCCGACCCAGCCCTCCAAAATTACCCCACACTGATGAATTTGAAGATGGGCACCACGACCAAGTTAAACTTCTCTTAGACAACCAGCATTCCCGCTGGTGCTGCTTGCCAAATGAATAAGCGTGCCCAGGCCCCTAGTTCTGGAAACAGATCCAAGTGGAGGAATCTCTTGTTAGCACTGACATCTGGTGGTCATTGAGAGGCCAGCACCCCAGCATCTTAAAGAAAGATACCCACCTGGGAACCAGACACCAACCCTGACTCCAGCAGAATTGATTCCTCATCCCCCTCCTCTCCTGGACCACCTCCCTTTTCCATGTAGCTGACCTCAGCAAGGTGGGGGGAAAGAGCAAGGATTTAAAGTAGGATGCAGCCAGGGTCCACAACCTAACATGTGATCCTGGGTAAATTATCTAAACTCAGTAAGACTCAGCAGCAAAATTGGGATAAGAAAACAATCTGCAGTGGGCATTGGGGTATCTTTAACTCTCCAAACAACTTTTTTGATGTTAAGTTCAAGACACTTATTAAGCATCCAAATATTAATTCCCTTCTTCCTCCAGTCATTTTATTTAAGGCACGCTCTAATCCTTCAAAGTTTAGAGTCCCACTTCCTTTCCATCACTTTTGCCCGGCTGACTCCATTGAAATAATAGCTAACATTTATGGAGCACTTACTATATGAGTCAGGTGTTGTTCTAAGAGATGTGCATCGTTAAAATCAAGCTATGTCAGCCCTCTGAAGCCAAGACCATCATCTTCCCCCTGTTTTTATTGGTGAGGAAAATGAGGTGGGGTGAGTTTAAGCAGGTTGTCCAAGGCCACAAGTCTTGGGCCTAAATTTTTAAACCCAACACTGTAGCTCCAGAGGGCACACTCTTAAACTTTGAGCTGAATTTGACTCTTTGCACTCTGTTGTAATAATAGCTAATGCTTACTGAGTGCTTATTAAGTGCTGAGTTCTTTATATGTATTATCTCATCTAATCTTTACAAAAACCATTATTATCATTATCTTCATTCTACAGATGAAAAAAACTGAGGTTAAATGATCCACCTGAGGTCATGAAGTCAACAAATCTTTGTTCCCATTTGTTGACTTCATGACCTCAGGTGGAATTCCAACTTGGATCATTGGATTCTATAGGTTTTGGCTTTAAACATCCTTCTCCTGGAGGGGATGCTGGAGTCATGTAGTTCCAGCCTCCCAAAAAGCCTGGGTTCTCGAAGGCAGAGCAGTCTCTGCTGGTAGAAGGCACTTCCTTGCCAGATGGTTGATGACAGTGATGGTGACCTGGCCACACTGGTGAGGCCAGTCCAGCCTTTGTGGCTGCATAGTAGTGAAGCTTCAAGGAGAGGCCAATGACTCTCAGGTGACTCTCAACGGATTTCCTGTCCAGTGTCTAAAGACAAGGGACAATGATACTGACACTAAGAAAGCTCTCAATTCAGTGTGTCGTCCCTGACATGGGTTATTGTCATTCCCTTGCTGACACCAACCAGTGGCTTCTCATGGCTCCAGGACAGCCTAAACTCCTGCACAGAGTGTCAGGGCCTCTGATTACCGAACTCCTGCTTCCCTCTCCATCCCCATTTGCAGCTCTCACCTCTGTGAGAAGGAAATAGCAGCAGAATGAAATTGCCCCCCATGGCACTGGGCTCTTCCGACTCCAGGCCTTAGTTACAGCTGCTGGTCCTCACCTGGAAACTCACCTCCCTACCCCAGCTGTCCCCTCACACCCCAAACCACTCTGCCCACCTCCTTGCCTTTCCAGACCCCTCTTTGTTCCCCTTGGCCTCCTGGGTTACTGCTATCATGGCAAAATCTGGTCTGTCTCACCAACTGTATGCTTCTTTAGGGCAAAAGTGGGTGTCTTTAAAACCATTGTACCCCAGTGCCTGGCATGGAGTAAAAAAAAAATAAATTTAATCATATATATATGTATGTATATATATATATATATATATATATATATATATATATATATATATATATAATGCTGAATTCCAAATGACCGTTATTAGCATCTATTTGAGTGCTTCGCCCTTCCCCTTCCATTCTTTCCCAGTACAGGTGTTATTGGCATTTTTGGTGAGACAATTCATAAGGTGAGATTGCCCTGAAAACTACAGGCATTTGACATCCCTGACTCCTGACACCAGATGCTGATAGGTCCTCACCCCTCTGCCATCCCCATCACCCTTTCCCATTTTCCACCTCATTGCTGTGACAACCAAAAATATAACACCTTTACATATTCTTTAACATCCTCTGAGAAGTACCTTCCTCAGAACCACTGTAGCTAAAAGGCATTTCTGATTTGGATGGAACACACTTTCCTTGAATCGGGCATTCACGATGTTTATGGAAAGTTTTCATTTCATCTCTAATGCCATTGCTTCTGTATATTTATAATGCCATTGCTTCTGTATATTTCACCTCTAATGCCCTTGCCTGTTATGTGTACTCTCCAGGAGACCCTCTTGGGTGACTGAAGTTGAGCTGTGTAGCAATTACATTGTCATGATATGAGTCTGTCCATGATAGAGATAAAGAGTAAGGAGGGAAGAGGAATCCACAGAGACAAAAACGTTGATCACCTTGTCAGGACAGAATGACAATAGTATTCACCTTTCTACTTGATCAACTTAATGAAAACAATAAAATTCTTTTGGGGAATTTTCAGTATCCATTGTTAACATCAATTACACAAGCAGTAGACATCAGGTCTGTGTCAGGAGCAAGTGGCTGACCTGAAGAGATACCTTATGTGCTTTGAAGGTAGTGCTGGGAAGGCTTACAAGTTATGTTGAATATTTGGCATTGCTGATACCCATTTGTTTTGGGAAAGTAAAAATCTTTCCTTTGATTGACTGGTGGTCTCCGTTTCCCTCTCTGCAATGGGGATTTTTTTTTTTAAATGCTTCTCTTTCTAACTGGGTAGAGCAAGGAGAAACCTCAAGAAATGAATGTACGATTCACCTTTCTATTTTGAAGGCTAACTATTGCTTAAGGCAGGTCTTGTATGTTCATTATCAGTGTCAGCACATGAAAGTGTTAAGTATGGGACTCTGTTATGAAAAAGATCATGAAGCTACCATCATTTCTTTTATACTCATAGGCACTGATCACTTTAATAAAATATAAAACACCTTGTTTAAAACAGGTAGCTTTGACAATACATGTATAAGCAGAACCTTAAATTGTGAATGTGTTCATTTGCTTTCTCCCTACTACAAATATTAAATAATAGAGCCAAGAAAAGTAGGTGGAAGATGATGCCAAGTAATTTTGGGGCATTATTACAAAGTGAAGCTGGTGAGATTTTTGTCTTTTTGACAAATTCAAGGAAGCCAGCAGAACAAATCTTGTTTCAGGAGTACATTTTCACTTAGCTGTCCTCTAAGTAGAAATGCATTACTCCTAGAAAGAAAAATGAAAGTTCATCAACTGCCGAAGACAAAATGACAGATTTGGCTTCCAGCAACACATTCTTGACAGCTACTAGAGTTTCAGGAAAAGAAAACAAGAAAATTAAATTTGACAGAAATGAAGGGGGGAAGGAATTTTTCTAGTTAGCATCTCAATGTCTTTGGAGAGATTTTAGGGCAATTCACTTACAGACCACGCAGGTCTCTCCCCCATGTTCCCCAGATGTGAATGTTATTTTAATGGAACTGCCACCCTATAGACAGGTGGTATCTACACGTGAGTCCACAGACTGACTACATGATGACTTGCTCAAGACAACTTGAGAACAAACAAAAGCCATGACCCGCTTGAAAATGAATTGTACAGCTTTCCATCAGACTTCTTTTCTGTCAACTCAGGAATATACTGCAGAATTTTGCAGAAGCCTGTGCTCAAGTTTGGGTTTCAGATTGAGGAGCTTGCTTGTTCCATGTTTGGACAGCTGTGTGATCCAATATCGAAGGAGCTATTAAAATGTAAATTAACTATGTTATTTAAATAAAGTACTTAAATTAATTGGTTGATTATATTTAACATGCAACCAAAAAGTCAGTTCTTCAGTCACACTAGCCACGTTTCAAGTGCTCAAAAGCCACATGTGACTAGCAGCTACCACGTCGGAAAGCATGGATGTAGAACACTGCCATCATGGTGGAAGTTCTCACTCACTGAGTTATCTCTGAGCTCAGGACACAGTCGTGGATAGTGAAGGGTGGGAATTGGGAGTAAAGTGGCACAAAAGGAGTAAGTTGGGGAGAAGAGGTTGCATCGGACTTGTGAGCAACCAGAAGGCAATACAAGTCGAGAAATAATTGCGAGCCAAGGCATGGTGGTTCATGCCTGTAATCCCAGCTCTTTGGGAGACAAGGCAGGCCAATCGCTTGAGCAGAGTTTGAGAGGAGCCTGGCCATGTCTGTACCAAAAAAATTAGCCAGGCAGCATGCACCTGTAGTCCCAGCAGCTACTCAAGAGACTGAGTGGGGAGGATCACTTGAATCCAAGAGGTGGAGGCTGCAGTGAGCCAAGATAGTGCGAATGCATACCAGCCTGGGCAACACAGAGAGACCCTATATGAAAAAAAAAAAAGGAAATAATTGCTAATTGCCTATGCATAATGACAGAACCTGAGGGAAGTAGAGAAGAATAAAAGAGATGTGGTCCCTTCCCTCAGGAAATTCAGAGCAGGACAAAAGAAACAGAAGTACCCATTACAAAACCACTTTAATACACATTCCAGTGCCAAAAAGGACATCTCGGGAGAGGGTGATCGAGGAGCTCATGCAGTTATAAATGGAAATTAAAGATGAGATCATTAAATGGCCGAAGGATGGGTGAAAAGGAGACCTAGGGGTAGGAGAGGAGCAGAGGACTCCACAGGGGAGATGGCAGGGATTGGAGGGAAATGCTGGGGTGGAGGTGCTGGTGAACACAAGGTTGATGTGAAGCCAGGCAGGCAGAGGGTGTAGACACCCCAGGATCACCAACAACCATTTTTTATTCATCTCTCACCACTAAATTTGAATGACATTTATTCTTATTACCTGAAATGATGGAATAGGCATGTGCTTTGGACTCAGAAAGTCTTGGGTTTTCACCCTAGCTCTACCACTGTGTACCAGCTATGTGACCTTAGGCAACTTACCTACCCTCTCTGAGCCTACCTTTTCTTTCTCATCTACAGAACTCGGAAATGATAGCTATTTTTAAATACTTTCATGAGGATTAAATGATGTGTGTAAAAGTGCTTAACAGAGTGCCTAGTACATAGTAGATACTCAGCAGGGTTAGTTTCCTTTCCCTTTCCTGAAGGAAGTGGCTACATCTGCAGGCTTTGGGGGCAGACTGCTTGGTTCAACTCCACTCTGCCTCTCATGCTGGCTGTGTGATAAGTGAGCATGTTGCATTCCAACAGAGGCATTCCCAAGTGACAGGTGAGTGTGGACATTTTACAGCTTAAGCCTGAACACACCACTGTTTGCAGCAGGAATGGAAACTATTGGCAAAAATCACTTGGTAGGATTCCATTCACACTTCTTATGTTAAGGATAAATGTTTGCCAGTTAATCTCACAGTCACAATTTGAGAACGATGGGAGAAAATCTTGAAGCAACCACTAAGAACAATTGGTGAGGGAGAGGGGACATTCAATAGGGTTTTATTTACACTTGTATGGTCAGATCTATTGCAATCTGCCCCCATAGGGACACCTCACAGCACTCCCTATTGGTTTACGCTTTTAGAACTTAATCACATACATGTTGGGCTTACAGTGTTATCTTTTCTATAACAGATCATCTGCTTCCTTTTCATTTATCTTATCTCCCAAGCCAATATCCAATTTCCTTGAAGGTAAAAGCTGAGTATATGCTCTTTCTATCCCAGGTCATACCTAGCACAGTCCCGAACTTGCTAGAAAGGAGAAAAAGAGAAAGGAAGGAAAGAAAGGAGAAGCTTGTATTCGTGTTAGAAATCTGAAATAGATTATTTGATAATAAAATGGTCATACTGGGTAAGATTCACACAGTCCATTGCAGTCTAACATCTGCTGTGTTGTGGCACCGTCTGGGCCATCTTCATGTCAATCGCAAACAACCAAGACTGTGTCTTGGAAACGTGCTAGAAAAACCCTTTAAGGCTCTGCAGCCATTACTTGTTCTAAATTATTTTAAAGAGATACAATAAATCCTTTTGCTTACATTTTATATGTCTTTTTAAATAGTACATGAATTCATTCCCTTGTAAAAGATTTGAAAAATAGGGAAATATAAAAGTAAACCATAGAAGTTGCCTTCACACCTTCATCTCACTTCCCATCCCCCCGACAAGTCCTGTTAACTATTTATTGTGTTTCCTTGAAGTAATCTAACTCACTAGGTTCAAGTTGGATCCATGCATTAGTTTTCTGTGGCTGCTGTAATAAATTATCATAAATTCAATGGCTTAAAGCAACAGAAATGTATTCCCTCACAGTTCTAGCAGCCAGAAGTCCAAAATCACTATCACTGGGCCAAAATCAAATACCAAAATCATGGTATTATCAGGGCCATTCTTCCTCCAGAGGCTCCAGAGGAGAATCTGTTCCTTGCCCATTCAGCCACTGGCGGCTGCCGACAATCCTTGGCTTATGGCCACATCACTCCTGTCTCTGCCTCCATGGTCACATTGCCTTCCCCTGTCCTGCGTGTGACAGATCTTCTGCTTCTTGCTTAGAAGGATGTCACTGTGGTGACATTTAGGGCCCACTGGATAATTCAGGATTGCCTCTCCACCTGAAGATTCTTTATCGCACCTGCAAAGACACTTTTTCAATATGTCATAACATTTGCAGGTTCCAGGGATTTGAACCTGGTATCTTCAGGGGCTATTATTCAGCCTACTCCAGTAATTTGTTTCAGTTTTTGAAAAAAACAGTAAAGTATTCCTTCAAAAACTAATGACAATAACAATAACAAAACTGCTGTCGCGACATCATTCATGTTACTACAACTAGGAAAAGCTAATATTCTGATGAATCTCTAACATCCCTCACCATTTTTCCTCTAAGGGACTTAATTATATTCCCTTTAAGGTCATCTGAAAAGAGTGAGATATTACTCAGGTAAATATGCAGCTGGTAATTTAAATTCAGTGCTTCAAGATATTATTTTTAACCTTCTTTTCTGTCTTCCCTTTCGCAAGGGTAACTTAACTCCCAGTGCTCCCAGCCCCTTCCGTCCTGTTGCATCAGTTTTAACCATGGTTGTTCCAGCCTCATTGTCAGAGCACGTGATGAAAGATCATTAGCATCTGATGCAAGGCTGTGCTCCCTCAGTGTGCTCATACCTCAACAAGTGGCTCCGTGCCCCCATGTGGAAACCAGGCTGCCTGGCGGTGGACCATGTGCCAGTCCCAGGAGCCCCATAGATTCTGACTTAGGAAGTAATTTTCAGGGCTTTACCTGGGAAGCAGAACTCTGGAGAATTCTGTACACAGGTGAGTTCACTAGGACAGTGAGCAAAGTGGAGGTAATGTACACTCTAGGAGGAAGAAAAAGGCAAACAGAAACCCCAGCCTCCACTGATCAACCTTCCTCTCTTGATTTCCCACTGAAAAGGTTGGATCTTCCAGAGACAACCTGGAAGTTCTTGCCTGGGGAATGTACAGTGTAGAGACTTGGCACTTTCATTTTCTCATATAATTATGCATTGAAAATGATGCTTAATATTGAGGTGATAAGGAGAAGCTGAGTTCAAGGCTTAGTACCTTCCTATATTTTATGCCCTTACTCATCCTGGCTCCATCTCACCAGTATCTATTTTACTGCGGGGAAGGAAGCAGTTAAATTTCAGTATGAAACAACAGCTCCCAGAACTTTCATTTACCTCCAGTAATTACTGCTCAGGGAAAGGATAAGAAATAATAATAATAAAGCATAACTCCAATTCCCCATAACCTGCCTGCTAGCTCTTTTCAGTGGCCAACATGATATTTACAATATATTTTAAGTCAAGCATGAAAAAGTTAAGAATACCAATAAACTTTATTATTTGGAGTGCTGACAAAGAGCATAATAAAGCAATTAAACACCGTGTCAAGACTGGGTTCATTACACAAATATGCCCATCCTCCTGGAGGGCTGTTGGGTGCAATAAGTGAGGTAATGTATCTAGGGTGCTCTGCACAGTGCCTGGCAAGTGGCAAAGGCTTGATAAGTAGCAGCTAGTGCTATTCTTAGCACAACAGTGGGGCCCACAAGGAAACTCCACCCAGTAGTAGGCACAGGGAGGAAAAGACATAAGAAAGAGTGCACAGTAAGAGGTGAGGAGGGAGAGAAAAGGAAGAGGAAAAAGAGAGAGCAACAGTCCGCCACAAAGTCTGACAAGTTTCCCACAGGCTCATTTCTACCCCGGAAGCATAATCCAAATGGCCACTTTTATCTGATTGTTAACGCCTCCAATTGAACTAAAATTGTTATACTTTTTATTTATGTCAGAAAACATTTTCCACAGTGGAAATGCGGTTAGCTCTATTTATTTTCTTTTCTTTACAAAAATAAAAGACCCAGGTGATGATTTTTTTTCCACTCTTCATCCCAGAGATTCAATTCACGTTTTATTGGTTTCATGGACCATTTACCTATCTGGAATATCTGGAAAGTGTGTCTGATTGGGTAAAGCTTTCCTTTCCTGGTCGGCAACCAAGACCTCCCATAGTGAAATGAGTGAAATCTGCACCATCGCCCCTGCCCTTTCAATGTACTGGATTAAAATAAACAGCTGAAGTTCATCACCAATCTTTTGCTGGAGAGAGGGACATCGAGATTAATATTCTTCTTTACTTATTTGTGTACTGGTCCCATGGGGAATTTGAAGAGCTTTTCAACAAGAACACATACAATACTATTATTTGTTGGAACAAAGAATCAGCAGCAACAGGGGCAAAATAAATAAAAATAGAAAGTCAAGACTGAGAAAAGCCCATTGTGACTGAAATTTAGCTGGAGAGAGAAGTATCCAGGCAGCCTGAGCAGCAACCTGGGAGCCAGAGCCCAGGAGGCCAACCTGGGGATCAGAGAGAAGGAAACAGCAGGAGCCTCTGGAATTATCAGGAGGATGGTAGGGCAGGGCACACAGAGAAGAGGCTGAAAGACCTGAGAGTCTGGACGGAGACAGTCAGTGAGCCGAAGATACCCAACTTTGGTCTTGTTATTGCAACTTAACTCTGCCCCTCTTGCCCCGTTAGTGTGGCCCCAGGGAGATGTAGATTACTAGTTTCCAGTCAAGAACTCGGTGTGCAGAGAGTCTGAGATGCTGGTTAAGGGTAGATTCAGATGCTTGTGGCAAAGCAAGTGGCAAAGTGAGCATCTGCAGGGTTCCCCGTGAGCAAAACCAGGAATTTCCTGGAGACACGGAGTCTGCTCTAGCATGGCAGCAAATGAATGCTAAGCTTGTGGTGCTTTATACCACGGATCATGGCTCTGATACTCTCGGCATGGAAAATACTTAAATGAGTCTTACCAGTCATTCAGCAAGGTCAGCAAAAATAAATAAATAAATAAATAAATAAATCTCAGAAATACTCTCATGAGCAACAGCTTCCCAGTGAATCTGCCTGGGTGAATTAGCTGCACAATGTGCTCCCACAGGAACTAGATGAATACGCTTGCAGCAGGAGGGTACTAGATATGAGGCAATCCATTTTGGAGGACATCTGCCAAAACAACAATTTTCAATTTAGAATGGTTAATATTCAGTCACTCTTTAAAAAAGAAAAACAATTAGCTGGCAGGACCACCTCTGTGCAGCAGGCCCCTCCCGGTCCCTACCATGAGGTTACAGATCAGTTAACTGCAAGTTTTACGTAGCTGCATTCTTCCATTATCTATAACCAGGCATCTGGGTGACTGCAAAGAAGATTCACATCATTAAATATAACTTTGCAAATAGGTGACAGTGGCAAGGCACAAATCACAAATGTATCTAGTTTCTTAGCAATCCATTTTGGCTTGGCTAAACCTACTTCTTACAGAAGTATGAATATACCATGTACCAGGCTTCCTATCACATCTGAATTAATAGCATAATGATTTTTGAGTGCTATAAACCCTACAGTTGCCTCTTCTGATTTAAAAAGTGTGTGGGAGGAATCCACTAGGGTACCTAGGGTACTTCTTCCCCAGTGCCCCTGTCCTTTATTATCTCAGGATAAGTAGAATAACGGCCCCCCAAACACAACCTCATCCTAACCCTTGGAACCTATGCATATGTTAGGTAACGTGGCCAGAGGGGATTCAAGCTGAAAGTGAAATTAAGTTGTTAATCAACTGATTTTGAAATGGGGACATTATCTGGGGTTTTCCCAGTGGGTCCAGTGTAATCACGGGGTGCTTAAATGTGGAAGAGAGAGGCAGGAAAGTCAGAACCCGAGATATGGCATTGCCAGAAAGACTCAACCAGCCTTTGCTGGCTTTGACAATGGCAGGAAGCCTCTAGAAATCAGAAGAGGCAAGAAAGCAGATTCTCCCATAGAGTCTCCAGAAAGGAACTCAGCTCTGCCAACACAGTGCTGATTTAAGCCCAATTTTTAATTTCTCGCTGTAAAATAGTACATTACTACCTTACCATGTTATTTCTCCCCAACTGCGACTCATACATAACCGGAGAGTTCACCTCTCTCTCTTCCCAGATGGCAGTGCTTCTCCAACCTTGGCTGCGCATTGGAATTTCTTGGGAATTTTTCAAAACACTGAATCCTGGGGTCCAGACCCAGAAAGTCTGATTTAATTGTTCTGGAGACTGCCCCAAAATTGGGAATTTTCAAAGCTCCCCTGACAATTCTAACATGCAGGTGAGTTTGAGAAGCACTGTCATTAACTCCTCAGTGTCTCAACAGTTTTCTGTCTCATGCTCTTCAGACCATAACTGTTTCCTATCAAAGGCTAATGAAAGAACAACACAAGGTATACTGACATATAATTGTTGACAGATTTCTTTCCATAATATGGAAAGAAATAATAATAATAGAGGGCATAACAATGATCAACAATGGAGAAGCCATACTTGAGCCTTGTCTGCTTCTCATATAAAATGTTGGCACAGGACATTGGGTCCCTAAAGCTCTACATTGATCAGGGTTTACTTGCAAAGAACTGAATCCACTGTAGCTAGTTTAAGCAGGAAAAACTATTTATTATAGGATATTAAATGGCTTACTGAATCATTGAGAGAGTTAAATAAATACCCTCCAAATCAACCTTTCAGGAACAAAAGCTACAAAGTAGAAATGTTACCTCAGAGCTTCTACTTCTTGTGTGATCAGGAAGCAGCTGACACTGGAATCATACTGCTCCCACTACGACGAGGAAGCTGCAGCAATGCAAAAGCTGCCATATCAGGAAGTTGTGCCTGCCTGCCATGACACACACCAGCAGAAGCAATGCCCATGGCCAGCCTCTTAGTGCTCATCAACTCAGTTATCAGACGCTGGTATCTTTTTAATGCTGCAAAAAAAAAAAAAAAGAAAGAAAAGAAAAAGAAAAAGAAAAAAAACATTCCATGACTGTGCTTTCCAGAAAAAAAAATGCCAGAGCAGCTAAAGTACAGCCTTCACCTCACCTGCTGTCCAGATCTTGCAAAAATACGTTTAACCGGCTCAACTTAAATGCTATCCAAAACCTTAGCTGCAAGAGAGTCTGGGGAAAGTAATTTTTTTACTTTCTAATTTTTGTAGTCGAAGAAAGTACTCTAGAAGAAAGCTTGCGTGGATATTGAACACCAATCCACTATAAATTCCATAGACTGTTCCTCTGACTTTTCAACATACATGCTTACTTTCTGCCTGTATTCAAAGTTCCTGTCTCTTATACCAAAAAAAGAAAAAGTACTCACTTTTTTTCAAAAGGAGAGACCCAAAGTCCTCTAAGTCTCTTCATCTATCTTTGGGTGATATTCATTTCTTCTCTAGTTCAGTCACAACCCCACCATAAATCCCATTTATATTATACAAGATATAAATTACCTTACAAAGTTAACCAACATCAGTAGGCCATTTATAAAATTGTGAGGATGAGGGAAAGGAGAAGTGGAAAATGGTTAATATATTAAAAATATACATAACAGAGAAAGGAAGAAAATATTGATGTTTATGATCGTTCTAGTTATCATCACAAGGCTGTAGTTGGCACTTATAATTTTTTTCCTCTACAACCTATTATGAGCTACTTTGGCCTCAGTCAGCAGCATAGCTGGGCCAGGCTACTGATCTGGTGGAGTCACCCAAATCTTCATTCCTAATGGCTCTGAGCCTCTGGTAATCCTGATTATACTAGATTTTGGCAGTCTTCCATTAAAAGTTCATATTAAATATGTAAATTAAATATATAATACAAATATAAGGTAACTTTTACCAGTGGGCATGACGTTACTTTGAGGTGACCCACAAGATCCCCTGTGTTCCAAAAATACTCTTTCCTGGTCCTGTTATATAACAGCTATCATATTTCCCCTTGATAATTGGGATCAATCACCCTGCTGACAAAGTAGTGACCCCTCTTTTGCCTGTTGGTTCATCAGCACAATTTGTCCAAAATGTTCAATGGCAATCTCAAGTTCCAATCCAATGAGACAAACTGGCATCACATGCAACCTGATGTTTTCCATTGAGAAAGACACACATCGGTTGGGCGGTATTCCTGCCAAAAGTGCATCCCCTGAGTCTAATTGTGAGGAAACAATCCGTCAGACCGGGGAAAGAGGCTAACAGACATTCACAAAACAGGTCAATGTGTCCAGTTTATTTTTTAGCAATTTCTCATCAATACATGGTTATTGTGAACAAATGCATAGGTCACACATATCCTCATATTCTGTGCCCGTCCCGTAAGTTATAGTCATATACGTCTTCTGCAGTCTTTCATGACACCAATATTCCAATCTTTTGCCTTCCAAATTTCTTTTCCCCAGCTAATCCAGTGCCCGTTAACCATAACCAATAAATCTGTGTTGACCTGGACCTCTGAACATCTTTATGTTCTGGCAACATTGACAATTTCTGCCCATTGGCAGGTTTTCTTTCCCCCACTTCAGGATCACCGCTGAGTGGTGCTATGATGCTACATCAGTTGACTTTCTACTAACACAAGAATGTCATGCAGGTGCATCCACAAACTGGGCTTGATTTTTTTTTTCTTTTTCAGGTAACTTGTTCATTGGGCCTTCCCAAGGAACCTATAGGTGCTGATTGAGGAAGAGAGTGGTGCAGTGGGTGATGTCCTAACAGCTTGAGCCTCCCCTCCTGGCTCATACAATTACAATGTACTGTGTCTTCAAGACCACATAACAGTGAAAAATGAAGAACGAGAAGACCCATTCTTGTAGCATAGGTAACCAACTAACAGCCAGCTTACGAAAAGCAAACCAGGAGTTTCTCAAAGGGAGAATAGTCAACTGACAAATAGGGCCTGGCTTTGCTCCACAACCCCAGGGAACTGCACTGTCATTCTCCTGGAGTGGCTTGCTACAGGTTTCATGCAACATCCTCATCTGATACAAACACTTCAGCCACTATGAGACCAGCTGGGTTATTAGGGCCAAGTGGTAGCACTGCTTGCTCTGCAGTCTGGGCCATCTGAAAAGCCTTTTAATACTCTGGGCCCTACTCAAAGCTGGTAGCCATACAGGTTGCTCAGTAAATGGGTCTGAGCAGCACATCCAAATGTGGTATATATACTGTCTCTGAAAGCCAAAAGAGATCTGCCAGGCTTGTGCCTCTTTCACAGTGAAAGGTGCAGCAACTAGTCTTTCGCTTCGGTTGGGTTATCCCAAAATGCTCCAGGCCACTGGCCTTCCATCAATTTTACCAAAGTGATGGGTCCTTATGTTCCTATGATTTTTAAAATATCCTCTGTCATGTACACATCTTACCAAGAGTACATGCTGCTTCTTTCACCAGGCCCAATAGAATGACGTCATTAATGTAGTGAACCAGCATGATGTTCTATAGCATGGTGTGATGATCAATGTCCCTGCAAACTGAAATGTGACTGAGAATCTGACAGCTGACACAGCTCAGAGATAAGATAGGGATAATGTACTACATCTCTGTGAGGTAAAAGACAACCGATTCTGGTATCAGTACTAACTAGAACAGGAAAAAGTGTATTTGCCAAATTTATGGCTCCATACCAGGTTCCAGAAACTATGTATTAATTTCACATGTGAAACAGCAAAACTGGAGTCACCATCTGAGAAAGTTTACAGTAATCTACTGTCAATCTCCAAGACCCATAGTTTTTCTGTAAAGACCAAACACATGAGTTTAAAATAGACATGAGAAAAATCATCATCCCTGCCATTTCTCTGTTACCTCCTTAACGTTGTAGTATTTTTTCTTGGAGGTGGTGGTATTACTATTTTTATAGGTGAGGTACTTGCAGCTTCCACTTGACCCTTGACAGTTAATAACCTTTACTCCCCAAAACCTATGTGGTAATTCTCCAGGTACTGAAATGTGTACTCCAACTATGCGTTCAGGAGATGAGAAAATAATCACAAGATGGCTTCACAAACCCTCTAGGTTCACATCACTGAGAGAGAAACTCAGACAGGAATTCTACTCGTTACTTCTATTGGTCTCAGGGGATTAACGTTAATAAAAATTAGAATACAATAAGCCCTCAAAAGTCTTAGTTTTTTTTCCCTTTCTCTAGTGCAGAACTGAGTTGTTAAATTGCTACAAGTTTCTTTGAGGAAGGTTAGGAGAAAGATTTATAGTACATTCCCTTAGTAGGATCTCAGGATCCTGGCTTCCTTTTCATTCAATGGCCCTAGGTTTACAAACTGCTTAGCCTAGAAATTGGGTGAAGTTGGGCCTATGTTTTCCAGATCTACAGTATTTTTTTTTAATTATATTGATCCTGATAGACCGGTCATCTACTCATTCCTAGAAACTCAATGGCCAATTAACCTACAACAAAGATCAGCTTGCCACTCCAATCCTGCAGCCAGCCGTTTCCACCCTGCGTCTGGCATTCAAGAATTGCCATTTGGCCTCTGCCACTCCAGCATCTCAACATACCCATTAATATCAAAATGCCCATTTCAATAGCAGCATTTTCTATTTTCACTCCTGGCCTACAGAGGACTCCACTGCAATACTTTTCAATAATGTGTTTCTTACAATCGTGTTCTCATTGCCTTGGTGAAAAAAGCATCCATGGTGAGTGACTGGGTCGTACATGAAACATCCATTTCAATAGTTCTTCCTCCTAAATGTTTGGATCCCTCCCCCTATGCTATACCATGAATTTCTGACACCTCAATTTTCTTGCGAGTATGCCACCATGGAGTCCTGTTTCCAGTCAATCAGACAGACCAAATTACAACCATCCCCATCTGTAGCACCTAGGAAAATGAACTCATACCAATAAATCAATCCAGATTTAAAAGTTTGCTTCTTCCTCTGTGGCCTAGATTCCTCTAATACACTCCCACACTTATTCCCCAGGTTTTTGCTGACATAAAATGAGCAAAATCTTGTAGTTCTTTGAGTGTGTAAACTTTTGCTTCTTAAGATAGGTGCTGTCCTTCTAGGGTGTGCTGGGTCTAGAACAATGAATGGTGGGAGAGAAGAACAGGAAGAAATATGGCAGCCCCTTGCATGAAAACTACCTCAGCAAGACCATTGTCTCTAAACAAGGAGAGACCAGCCTCAACAGACAGAGGAGGAGAAGATGTGTCTACTGACAAGGGAAGTTTGATGGAGTTTGGAGAACTTGTGTACTCAGGTTCAGTCGAACTCACCCAGAAGGCTCCATTTCACTTCTCAGGGTCTCACCTCTTCCCAATCAATACCCAAATTTTCATGTAAGTGACCTAGTGATGCTGTGAGTTCAGACCATCTTTTATCATCAACCCGCAAGATCAAACTGCATGTGATGAGAGAATGCATCAACCCTATGGTTACATCAAATAAATGATTCTTCTAGAAAGTCATAGAAGCTCCTCGGTCCTCAGATCATGCCTCATACCAAAATAGTTTTAAAACTTAAAAATTTAAAAACTTTCTTAAAGTTCTCCAGTGTAGGTAGAGACAGTCACCCAAACCCACAGTCCTTGTTTTCCTCATTTTCTCCATAGTGATTAGCAGGCACTCAGTCCACTAAAGCCTTGCCTTCACTGGGCACTTCATTACAAGTGACCAATGGGTGATATTTTAAGTAACTATTTTGCCACTGCATGTCAAGCGCTGTTAGCATTCCTTATTCTAATGCGAACCTAATCATTGTTCCTTTCAAACCCAGTCAAGTCAGAAAACAATCCAGATCTCCAATCTCTTTAGAGCCTGTTGTCTGTAACCCTCCTGGCACCAATAACAGTCATCGTCAGGGTCCTATTGCAGAGAACTTAAGCCATTCTAGCAAGTTTAAGCATGAAAGGATTACAGAGTGTTAAAAAGCTCACTGAATCATTGGGAGAGCCAAAAAAACAGACTAAGTTTGAGATTTCAGAAATGGCTCCCAATGTCACATCGTAGAATTGGGTCACCAAGGAAGCTCTTGGGCCACCCAAGATGAGGAAACCACCACGCCCTAAACCATAGACTGCCAAAGTCAGGAAGCCATCACAGTGTGGAAGCTTTTATGGACAGAAACTGTCTCACATCAGATCAGACATGCTTTAATCCTCACCTGCAGAAGATCTCTGTGATTCACCTCTTGACACCCACAAACTTCCACTAACACTGCCACAGAAAATGCAAATGCCTCCACAAGCAATTCCAAAAGAAAAAGCAGACACAGCAAAAGCATAGCCTCTGCTCATTTCTGCCTTCCTCACCTTGCACCAGTGCAACGTTATGGCTGGATTTAAATCATTGAAGGTGGGGGTGTACAAGAAGTGTGGAGTTTGATTCTCCAGCCTCAGCAGTTCAGGAAGGCGTATTAGAAGGCAAGTGAAGTGGACATAGGGGGCAGATCTACTAAACCCATCACAAGCACCAAATACTGAGTTCTAGTCTTAAGCTCTGACAAAGGACCCACGTAAATGTAACTCTGTTTGCCATCAATGTGTCTAAAGCTTATATCTCTTTATGTTCCCCACGTAACTGGTATAATCCCTTGACAGTTACATGTAAATTGTAAGTTCCGATAGATTGCATGATTGGTTTAGAATATGTTATAACATTAAAACCCTTTTTTTTTCTGACTCTTGACAGGATCCCAGAGGGGCTTCTGAAACATCTAAGTAACAGTAAATTATATTCAGTAACATCACAGTTTGAAGTACACTATACAATATACCCATTTCTGGAAACTGATATAGGGAACAAAAACATCCTTTTTTTTTTTTTCCATTCACTTCAGAAAACAGAGAATTTACTGTCTTGAGGAAAGGCACTTTCATGGCCTCTTGCCTTGAATTCAATAATGTGCTATTCCCAAGAGTGCAAGTGGGGATGAACAGTCGATCTTCTCCAAGGTAGCCTTTCTTATCTTGCATTCAGCTGTCTTGAAACTCCTAAGGTCTCTGGCGTAATCATTCTGCATAAGACAGAGAACATCTTTGTGAGTATTTCCCAGAGGAACAACTGACCCAGAGAACTATGGCCCCCTCCTTCAAAGTCTGCTCTGAGCACCAAAATCTATTTGGAGTATTTAAGTATCCAATTCACACAGTGTGCCAAATATTAGGCAGAATCTACACCTTGCACAGCCCACCTGCCTGCTCAGAATTTGGGAGATCAGAGGTCATCCTGTTCATCCCCCTGCCTAGTCAGGACTATGTCAAATCATTTCCAATCAACAAGAAACCAACTGTGACTTGGAAATAACATGAAAGACTAAATAACCATTTTCTTCTTCTCAAATCCCTTGTATGTTTTTCTTTCTTTCTTTCTTTCTTTCTTTCTTTCTTTCTTTCTTTCTTTCTTTCTTTCTTTCTTTCTTTCTTTTTTCTTTGAGATGGAGTCTCACTCTGTCACCCATGCTGGAATACAACAGCACGATCTTGGCTCACTGCAACCTCCACCTCCCAAGGTTCAAGCAATTCTCCTGTCTCAGCCTCCCCAGGAGCTGGGATTACAGGCACGTGCCACCATGTTTAGCTAATTTTTTGTATTTTTAGTAGAGACAGCGTTTCACCATGTTTCCCAGGCTGGTCTCAAACTCCTGACCTCAGGTGATCTGCCTGCCTTGACCTCCCAAAGTGCTAAAATTACAGGCATGAACCACCACACGTGACCCCTTGTTAGTCTCTAAACCATTGATTGCTAGAAAACTAGCTAAGGAAGGTGAAAAGATGCAGTTTCAGAATCCCCAAGGAGATCTTGCCAAGGCCCATACAGGTCCAGGAAAAGGATATTTCACTGGCGATTGTGTCTTGCTCAAAAAAGCCTAAGGACTTAGGAGGCAGCACAAGCCCAGTGATGTGGCACACATTGAAGGAAGCAGACCAACTCTTTCTCTAAATACAAAAAAGAAAAGAAAGAAAGTGGAGATAATTATTTTATTAATTCAACAGCTCCCCTCCTGAATTACTGGAATAATTGTCCCATCTTTAGTGGAAACTGGATTGCAGGCTCGGAAGTAGCTGTAGGCTTGAATCCTAACTGTGGTCTTCAGTATAAGGTAGCCTTCCAGTCCTCCATTCCTACTGCAAACTTTATGTTCCTTGGCAATGTGCATACAACCCTCTCCATTTTCTTTCCATAAACACATTCATATCCACACCTATTTATCCCTAAATTCTCAGGGCTTGTCCATCAAGTAGAGCCAGGCCATGGAGGTTATTGGCTAGGACGGAAGTTATGGCTACACAGAAAGGCATTTAATGTGGCATTATTTTTCAAATTATATTCTGACTGTGACCATGGACAGTCAGATGGGATATCTAGTCATTTATAAGAAGTCAGCAAAGGAGTAAGAAAAACTCCCAAGGATCTCTTGCTAGAATCCTCTCTGGCCTGCAAGGCTATCTCAGCTCTGTCTTGAGGCTTTGTGGCATCTGTCACTGTCTCCCAACTCCCTCCCGCAACATGCACCAATGAAGGCTTCCACATATTCTTGCCTTTCTGACCTAAGTTGTGCCTTGCACTCTCCCTCTTATCCCTGTCCTACCCCTAGCACACATACATACATTCACACATGTGCACACACCTGCCTGCACACACACACAATATTTGACACACACACACACACACACACACACCCCACACACTGACCTTTTGCCATGACCCCGACGGTCATAAAGAATAGCAGCCTGGAGCTAAATTGTGTGGGTTCCAGTTGTGAGACCATTTCTGAACTATTGGGCAAATTCTGTGCCTCAATTTTTTAATCTCTAAAATGAGGATAACAAAACATCTGTTACAAAGAATTGTTTTTGAGGTACTTAGAAAAAATGCCTGCTGCAACACATATTAGCTCTTATTATTTTGGGACATGGCATCTGGGATGGTGTTTTAAGTAATTATATTCTCTTCCTGTCCTAACAAAGAATAAAGCACTAGGTGCTGGCCATGCCCCCAGCTCCCTTCAGAGAAAATCGGTCATAGGTAGTCCTTTCTTAAGATGCCATAGCTAACATTCATTGAAATTAAAGATGAGGACCAGGCCAAAGGGAGCCATGTACAAGCAAACGGAATATGAGTAAGACCAGTTGCCAAGGAGATAACTCTGCTTTAGATGCTACGCAGTGGGGATCGCCTTTCAATATGGAGTGCCCTGATCAGAGCTTCTCTCTTAAAATTTTTGAATATAAAATAAAACAAGAGAGGCCTGCTTGGAAAGAGCTGAAAAGATGACCAGATTGCTAGCAGTGCCATCATAGTTTGAATGGCAATGATTCACTGAGTTATCCATGAAGCCCATTGTATACATTTAAGCCTGGGAAGCAAAGGATCCAGGGGCAGCATAGATGCTGAGATAATTTCCCACATTCCTTTTCTTCTGACGTATCTTTTTCTCAAAACCTATCTCCTAAGCAGTGATTTTCAAACTTTAGTGTTAACAAGAACCTGTGAGATTTGTGAAGATGAAGATTCCTGGGTCCCCTCCTAGAAATTCTGATTTAGGAGAACTGGGATGGGGCCTCAGATGGGGCCTCAGATAGGGCCACTACTTGTGGCCTCCGGGAAGCACATTTATACTGACTGTGATGTGAATGCCTCCTGGGAGTTGTGTAGTACACATGCTGTCCCGCTGAATGTGGCAGCTCAGGAGTAACTCTTATATAAGTGGTTCCAGCTTCACAGTAAGAAATGCTGAAGGTAACCTGGATACCTTGCCACCTAAAAGAATTCCAGGCAGGGCACGGTGGCTGTAATCCCAGCACTTTGGGAGGCCAAGGCAGCCAGATCACTTGAGGTCAGTTCGAGACCAGCCTGGCCAACATAGTGAAACCCCAACTCCATTAACAATACAAAAAATTAGCCAGGCATGGGGGCAGGTGCCTGTATTCCCAGCTGCTTGGGAGGCTGAGGCACAAGAATCGCTTGAACCCTGAAGGCAGAGGTTGCAGTCAGCCAAGATCATGCCATTGCACTCCAGCCTGGGCGACAGAGTGAGACACTGTCTCAAAAATAAAAACAAATTGGCAAATAGTAGTCCTCTGCTGACCCACTGCCGGTCCTAGTCACCGCTCATAACCACACAGTATCTACAGCTGGCAAGGGCTTCACTAGAAAAGGAAAAAATTAGGCAGAGAAAGGACCAGCACATTTGTATTTCATTATATACAGAAAGTCTCAATAAGAGGCTTAGAGTTTTGTCTAAATATATGTCCCTTCTGAGTGCTACTGGCTGTGAAGCAATCAGAATGAAACCAAATACAAAGAGTGCAAAATGAATTGCTGATGAAAACCTTGCAACACCCTGAGGCACTGGCATTGTGCTCCCTGCTCCCTGCCTCTCATTAAAAATACTGCTTTCCAAGCCCCATTAATTGGTAAGGGTCTCAATATACAGTAGTTAAGGAGTAGTAAGACTCCACAGGCCTTTGAAAAGATAATTGTGCATAAAGAGAAAGAATTGATCATCTACCAAGTGAGCTCAAGTCAACAGGTTTCTGCAGAGCACAGTTAGGCATTGATAGGATAAAAAAGAATTTGAAGACTCCATCCCAAGCTACCCAAAGAAACTGATGTCTTTCATGGGAAAGCGGGACACAGTTAAAACATAGAAATACATTGAAGGACACGGAAGAGATATGTCATGAAGTACCAAGTTACTGAGCCTATACATGCAATTAGAGTTCAGAAAACCAAGAGAACAGTGAGGCTGTCCAAACCCACGTGGAAGCAATTGAAGAATATTCCAGTGGCTACTTTTGTAAAAGGTTTGAAAGGAGAAGCAGACTTGCTCACTTTTCTGCTGACGAAGCCCTATACTAGATGTGGCTTATGTCCATTTCACGTTCTCTGGATCTCACATTTTACTCCAGTTTTCCTAAGTACACCTCACTTCTGCTGCATAATGGCTTGGGGCTTCTCAGACCCCTGGCCTAGGACATCTATGAGAATTACCCAGCACTTGTGCAAACCTGGCAGTGTGAAGCAGTTAACACCTGGGGTTGATGCTTGACCAGTCAAGGATGGGAGCTTGTGGAAGCCAGCCCCCATTGTGTCCCTTGAGTAGGCAATCATGAGATTCATTCTTCACAGCTGTCAGAGAGTCCCAGGAGGATCACGCTCCAGTTTCCCACAACTGCAACCAAACTTGATAACACAACTTTGTAGGTATTGGCTTCCCTTTTTTCTTTGTTTCCCGCTTCCCAGTCCTCTACTCCAGTTCCCTGAAATCACTTCCGAAAATAAGCTACTTGCACACAAACCCTTGTCTCAGGCTCTGCTTCCTGGCAGGAATTCAGGGGCTATGACAAGCCCCTGGGAAGATGAGGAGTTCTGTTTTTTAGAACTTGAATACTTTCTGCTCAGTTTGCAGTGAGCTCTGACACAGGGCTTCTTCCCAAGCAGTTTGCCCTCTAGGAAAGTGCAAACCAAAATGTACTATCTGCTTGACTTAGAGGTTTAACCAGAAATGAGATTATATTTTGGAAGGCCCAGAATATAAGGACAAGGAGCAGAAAGGAGCATTTTCTATTTCCTAAGTCCCTATGATGGGCCAGTACGGTGCCATATGTATTTGTATTTTATCAATGATTAAGTGAATCTGATTAGGTAAGTAGAATGATCTCTCTTTTGGAGAGGAGAAAACTATGGCTCAGTGGGAGCAAGAAGTGACAAAATTACAGGCTGAAATCAGGTCCAGGGACCCCAAAGCCCACATCTGGCTCATTTACCGAATGCTGTTTCCCACGCACTGTTAATTCACAGGGTTAGGTACATCTCTCAAGTGTGTCAATGGTCTTCAGTATTTTTTTTTTCAAGTTTTGAACTAGAAATCAGTGATGTGCAGCAATTAGTTGACATTTTAATCTCTCCAGGTTGAGGGATAAAGTTGGTCCCTTAAAAGAGCATGAAAGCCCAGAACACCAGAAAGCTGCTTGTATGTGCCTGCCACACTAAGCAACTGAAAACCAGCATCAGTTTGGCTCTGAGAAATGCAGGGCAGCTGTCTGGCTGGTGTACAACAACACAGAACATGAGTCATGCCTATCACAGCTCTGGGCTCAATGCTGAGCACACAGTAAGTGCACAAGAAACAGTTGCCAAATTATCTAAAAGATCTGAGAGCCACAGCTCAATTTTCTTTGTGTTGTAGGTCACAAAATACATTTCTATGCTGTGTGCACTGTGCCCCATTCATACCTTTTACATGTGGACGCCCAGAATAATAAGGATCTAAATACATTTATTAAAGCCACACGATAGCATCCTGAGTATGAGAATCCTCTTGTGCTCACACAGCTCCTAGAGCATTATAACTCACAACTATTTGAGTTATCACTCTATCTTGCCCCTGCACAATGAGCTAGATCCCTGCTGCCTCATGTCACCATCCTCTGTGCTTTTCCTGATTCTGTGTTTATTTACTAATTGTCTGATTCCAGTTGTTTTTTTATTGGCTTATAGGTCAACAAAGAAAAAGTGATTCAAGTGCAGGGTATTGAAAGCCTAGATATACATTCTTACACTGCTTTCTTTGGTCACTTGACCATGTCACATCTCTGAGACAACCTGCCCTCACTTTGCATCTCCCAACCTTGGAGAAGAAAGAATCAGAAACATTAAAGCCTCCTGCAGAAGACATGCCACATCCATTTGTTCATTTGCATTTGCTGAGATCGAACTACCTGATTTTTAATGCAAAGAAAAGTAGGGACTTTAATAACTATTATCAATTTTCTGGAGCATGAGGGTGCCATGGAGTTGGGACTCTATGCAGTGTTTCCTAGACTGTCATTCTTCAACCAGCTGCATCTGAATTTCCTGGAATGATTGTGAAAAATACAGATTCCTTTAGCCTCCATCCCTGATTATTAGTTCAGAATTTTGTTCTGTTTTGTTTACAAGGCAATTGATTGCTAACCAAGAGATTCTCATCACAGTAAAGCTTGAGACCCCCTAGGTCTATGGTGACCTGCAGGGCCTGAAGTGGCCACATGAAGATTTCACTGGTGCACATCACCTCTACCTTGTTCGCTTCAGAGCTCTCACCCAGCTCTGGCACTGCGTCATCTAAACCTTCTTCATTACATGAATTTGTCAATGTATTGATGGAAGTGAAAAGAAATTAAAAAGAAATATTCAAGAAATCACAATCCAAAAAGTTCACTGATGGACCATGAGAAGGAAATTGACCCAAAAGTAGACTACGACAGTAAGTCACCGTAAACACATTATGCCTTCCAGCTATTTTCCACATCTGTGTTTGGCTCTCAGAAACTTCCCTGCAGGTACCCCGTTTTGGTTCCAAAACCATAGTTATCCAATTACACTCTGGAAGCAGGGAAGAGTTAACCTAATTTTCTAATTTCCATTGAAAATGTAGGAGAAATTTGGCTTTGTATAAAAGCTGTATGTTGTAAAAATAATAATACTGCCTTATGTTTGCAAAGTCATTTATGGTTCCAAACATCATTTAAGTACAGTGTCTTATTTAAACTTTTCATTGTTGAAGATAACAAAATTATAATTTGATATCTAATAAGGTAAACAGCAAGCCAGGATTTGATTACTTCACCCAAATAATTTCTATCAAACACACAGAGGTCTTAACAACAAAGTCAGAAGAAATTCTTCAGCTAGGGTGTGAGAAACATGCAAACTCTGACTCACAGACTGAGTTTTCTGAGACACTTCTAGTATTCACATATATAGTTGACGGCAAAAAAAAAAAAAATCATGATTTACCAAAATGAAAATTAGATTCTCTGAGTCACTGTTTTGAGTGTATAAATTTTGTTAATAAAAGTACCTGCCATGGATTAGGTTCTAGGAGACATATCATGTCTTAAATCACTTCCTGAATTTATTCAAATCTGCTTGCCAAAGAAGGGTTCACTCTCAGACATAATGCTTTTGACCACAGATAAAGTCTCTACCATCTGTTTTCACACTAGGAAAACGCTATTCGGATTCAGTGATGAAATAAAAAACCCTATTCACATAAATCCAGGTCTTGTTCTCTTACCCTGGGATACCTCCTGCTGAAATTACAAGAAAAGGAACTTTGTTAATTAAAATGATGAAGTGTGAACATATGTTGTTCAAGAATAGCAATACCTCCACCCACATTTCCAAATTATTAATATTCATATAGCCTTTGGTTTTTATTTGTTTATTGGCAATGAGAGCTCTTCATAACCAGGGCTTCAGATGTCATCAATTTATCAGGCACCAGAATACCTGAGGGAGGAGGTGTCTTTATTTTTCTAGCTCCTTTTAGCTCTTTGCACCAAATACTTTAAGGATATTTATAACCACTGAGTATCTTTTTGAAAAGAGAAAACATAGGCAGATTAGGACACTAAAGAGCTACAGAAGGGAATTTCAGCTTGGGTAGACAAAAGAAAGGTTAGATTGTCATGGCTGAGAAAGGTGGATTCTGGGCCCCTAAACTGCACTTCATTGATGACCCCTGCTCCAGGTATAGAGAAGGACACGGCTTAAGGGAAAATGCATGGTCAGCACAGGCTGGAGTTTCAGTCCCAAACTTTTACCCCTACCCAGGGGAGCTTGGGAGGCCCCCTTTACCTCTGAGCACCAGAGCTAGAGTGAAGGCACATGGAATATCCTGCTACCTGGCTCATTACTCCCAGCCCCCACCATGTTACTGATGGGCTCATCTTGCCATGTTTCCTCCAGAAGAGGAAGTATGAGGATGTGTGAAAATGTGAGCATGTGTATCCCTGAAGGTACCTTTCCATGCTTCTTGCCCCTGGCCCCAGCCAAAAGGACGTCTAAGGGAGTTGGGGGATAATCAGGCCCGCAGGTGCCCTGGACCAGACTGCCCATGATCCAGCACATGGGAGGGAAGATGCTAAGAAAGTACACATGGAGAAGACGAGGGATGCAGGGTGTTTCTTTCCAACGTCTCCACTTCTCCCAGCAAAAGCCCCATCCTCTAGCCTTCAAGCATGTTGGCCCCATGGAGTGCAACCAATCCACAGCAACATCCCTCCTTTTGGGGACAGGGTGTTGGGCAAGAAAGGGTGGGCAAGCCAGGGCCAGGATTCATCTCTGCATCTTCGAAAACTTATCAGCCTAAAATCTCAGGGTCACGCACAAGTCAAAGGCACTTTCTGCCACCCCCTCTTCTGACCCTGGTCCCACCATGCTTTCAGATGGAATGCTCCCACCGTGCTCTCCCCTCTATGTCCCAAATTAGTCTAAATGTTTCCTTCATGTCATCTCTCATATAGCTTTTCATATTCACATACCAGGATTATTACCAGAGATTCTGTTACTGGATTCCTTGACTTTTCCATCAATTATTCTATCTCTCTGCTTCCAAATAACTCTTCCTAAGTATTACTGTCTTCATGCCATTCTTACGTACCACCCTTCAGACTGTGATGGAGGGAACTATGAATAGCACAGATTCTGGAACCAGTCTCCTGGAGCTCCGATCCGGTTCTGCCACTTACTAACTCTGTTACTTTAGGCAAGTTACTTAACCTCTCTATGCTTCAGTGTCTACCTCCTAAAATAAGATAGTACATACCCCATAGGATTGATCCAAGGATTAAATGAGTTGTTACAGAAGTGTCTAAGCAACCAGGAAGTGGTAGCTATTATCACTCTTGTTACTGAATGCGGTCCCAATTTCTCAGCCCAGCAGCTATTGGTGCATACTATCTGTACCCTGAAACTACACTCTTGAGATTGTAGATGCTATCCTAGGGGTCAATAGTAGCTTCTAAAACAAATTAGAATCCCACTTAAGGTGATAGTCATGGTGGCCAATGAGTCATTCTCTGCTCTCACAGAGTAAAGATTTAATTTGAACTAAGAACCTTAGAAGAAGTGCAGAATGCTGGGGAGGAGAGGTGGTTTTCTCCCCTCTGCTGCTCCTAGGGACACATGTGATGCTCTGAGAAGCCGGAAGGGAAGATTTGAGCTGATTATAATCTAATGAGGCTGTCAAATCAGTTTTACTTTCCAATACGGCACAATGACTGGTGAGTCTCATGGGCCTTGAGCCAGGATTATTTTAACTGGTATCATTAGCTGGGTCAGATCAATCAGCCTCTATAGGGAATGCTTTGGGAACTGTCATCTTCCAAGCCAGTGCAAGAACAGCTTCTGCCACTGAATAGATGGTGATACATGGTATTTGGAGAGCAAATCTGATTCACATGCAGTAGCAGGAGACGGAAGAATAGAAAAAAATGAAAGGGAGAGGGGAAGAAAAGCAAGGGAAGAGCATAATACAGGAAAAATAGAATAATACAAGTAGAATGGGAATTAGGTACAAGGGGAATTCATTTTTAAAAGAAAATAAGGGCCAGGCATGGAATACCAGCACTTTGGGAGGCCAAGGCTGGAGGACAGCTTGAGATCAGGAGTTTGAAACCAGCCTGATCACATAGTGAGACCCTCATCTTGACAAAAAATACAAAAGTTAGCCAGATGTTGTGCAACACACCTGTAGTCTCAGCTACTCAGGAGGCTGAGGCAGGAGGATCACTTGAGTCCAGGAGTTTGATGCTGCAGTGAGCTGTGATCATGCCACTGTACTCCAGCCTGGGTGACAGAGACCCTGTCTCTAAAAGGTAAACAAATGAAATAGAAAATAAAAACAAATGGTAGGAATAAAAGGAACTGAGTAAAAGGGGGCAGAGGCATGTCTAGGGGAGAGGACTAGAACTGCCAAGGGGTTTGAGTGCCTGATGGATTCTGAAGACTGAAGTATACATGACCCAAAAAAGCAATGTCATTTGTAAACTTTAGTTGATGAGCTTAGTGAAGTGTTGCATGGAGGAATGATCTGACCAATAGGAAAAATGGGCACCAGCCAGTTGGATTCTTGAAGCTGCAAAGTCCTCATCTTCAGCCACAGCAGGTAGCTGGGGGCTAGAGTTACTTGGGACTTTCCCCAGTGATCTAGTTCCTTCTATCTCTTGTAAACAAGGCTGGCTCAGTATGCTCGGCAGGCCCGGACAAACCCCTCGATGTTGCTCAGAGAAAGTGTGAATCAGGGCTCACTGACACCAAGGTTAGTGGCAGAAAAGCAGAGCCTCCACCTTCCCAGGCAGGAAGCCCCCATTCTTGGCCACGTGCATGAAGGAGGTCTTGGCAGCCTCTGACATACCTCGGGGTCATGATTTAGCCACCCCAAATACTGTGTCTCCATAGAATGGCCACTTGGGGGCCACACCACATTGTGGAGAGACAATGAAAGAGCTTCTGTTTTTGAGATAACTTTTCCTCATATGTGAATAATTCCACACACAAAAAATGAGAAAACAGCTTCTCTCTGTCACTTCCAGAATCAGGAACAGGGATCAGATTATCTTTTAGAAACCCACTCCAAAAAGAAATAAAAATCATGGAAATATGGATAAATACCATGGTGGACATTTATTTTAGGCAATAAATGAAGTTCAGATGAATTCAAAATGATTGGCTGGAGATGGATGTGTTTGTTGAAAATAAGGAAAAGCAGGGGAAAAGTTAGTAAATAATAGGTCAAATCTTCAGCCTAGAGGGCACCACTCAGTTATCTTTTGTTTCCCCTTAGGTTTCCTGGTGTAGCAGTATGTTGCAACGCAGCTTTGTTTTTTGGGTTTGTTTAAACCTAGAGCAGTAGCAGGACTTGGTGGCGATGGACTGACATGGGCTAGGTCCCTAGAAGGCTCTTGGGTTTGTCCCACCTGTCTCCAGCTCCAGGGCCACCATGCTAATGAAGCCACTGAATTTCTGACCAGCTGCCCTGCTGTGGCTTTCATTCTTGCTCTCTCACACAGCAGCAGCCAGCATGGCACTTTCTCTTCCGAGCCCCTCCCACTGACTGCACCCTGTGCTTGTCCTTCACAGCACTCTCCACAGTGTGTAAAGATCTGTATGTGGGGTGATTTGACTAATGGTTCTCTCCCCGTAAGTGTAAGTAAACCCATGAGGGCAAGGACTGCTCACCATCGCATCCTTGGTGCCTAGTAGGATGCCCACCCCATAACAGGCTGAAGCCCCTGGGTGTGTGGGAGGGAGTAGGAAGGAAGCAACAGCTGCCAATCAAAGGCCCGTTTGGGCATGTGACCCTTAGCTAGCCAATCAGAATCTTTTCCAGGGTTGTAGCCATGGCAGCTGGGAGCATCTCAGTGGGTTGGGCTGTCTGCCTTGTCTTGGATTGGATTCTCCCAGAAGGAGATCCTGAGTCAATGATTCAGGTGCAAGTGGATTTCTTCTGGGAGCCTTTCTTTAATAATGCACTTGCACCTGAATCATTGACTCAGGATCTATTTCAGGATCTCCTTCTTAAGGGAAAGGGGTAAGCAGAATCCAGAAGAAGCAAAGCAATGGAGCAGGCATGGGATCAGGAAGAGGAGAGGGAGGCTGCTGTGAGCCCAGCAGGCCTTCTTTCAGGCTGTTAAGGAGAGGGATTCGTAGGAACATGAAGGTGGCCCAAATAGCTCATGAGGAGAGGGGCGGGGAGGAAATGAGACAGCAAACCACCATGGCATGTATGTACCTATGCAACATTCCTGCAGGATGCAGGACGTGCACTTGTATCCCAGAGCCCAAATACAATTAAAAAAAAATAGCTCTAAGGTCCTTTGTCTCATCTCCTGTCCTTATCCAGGGCCATAGGCTCTGGATAAAACGCTGCCACCGCCACCTGCCTGGGCTTTTGTTTTGGCTCACCTTTCATCTGCCTTCTCAGGCTCTGTCTGCCTTGGCTTCCCTCAACACAGAATTTGCATTTTGCTATTTTCCATCTGCTCTGGGTAGCCTGGCTCCAGATGTTCGGGCAGCAAATGCAGAAATTCCATTGCAAACGGATCCGAGAATTCTCTGCTTGGCTCCACTCACTGAATCCCAAGCACCAAATACCTCACTGGTGTCTGCCTACCTTCCTGGGAGGCAGATCCACATCTCAAAGGGAGTATCCAACTACAAGACCCAGTACTTATGGAGGCTTTTTATTGAATAACTCATTTCATTGAAGGAAAAATCTGGAATCTACTGAGACCTCCTGATATTCTTTAATTAACTAGAAATTTTGTTTTGTTTTCCTCAATATTTTCATCTAAGGTGGCTGAAATGACTATGGAGGTAAAACTGTGTTTTAAAAGCTTGTTACTCCATTTCTTTCATCCATCTCCATCAATGATAACATGAGTTATCATTCATCAATGCTAAGCATGTGTCAGGCTTCATGCATTCTCACATACATTTCATCCTCAGGCCTGGAGAAGATAATTTCCCCAAAGTCACACAGGTGGTACTCAGAAAAGTGTAGGTTTGAACCTGGATCTGACTGCAAACCCATACTCTTAACTGCTTCATTCAACTTTTGCCAGCAATCATTTTTCATAGGCTAAATGCCAGAACCTAAAGCCAAGATTTTGCAGTATACAGAGGAGAAACAGGATGTCTTTTGAAATGCTTCAGAATAGTTTCTATAGTACATATCTAAGCAGCATTCTATGACCAAAGGATCCCAAATCCTTTACTCCTTGTATTATACTTCATTCATTCATTCAACAAATGTATATAGAGCACTTCTGTAAGGCATTATTCTAGGCATTATTTGTTATTGAACAAAGAGGACCAAAAAAAAAAAAAAACAAAACAACCCACTATTCTTATAGAGTTTGCATTCAGGGATGCAGGAAGGAGGTTGAAACAGGAGATAGGCAACAAACATTAAAAATTTTAAGAAAATTTTGTAATATGTTAAAAGGTAGGCCAAGCATGGTGGCTCACGCCTGTAATCCCAGCACTTTGGGAAGCCGAGGCAGGCGGATCACAAGGTCAGGAGATCAAGACCATCCTGGCCAACACGGTGAAACCCTATCTCTACTAAAAATACTGGGCATGGTGGCACGTGCCTGTAATCCCAGCTACTCGGGAGCCTGAGGCAGGAGAATGGCTTGAACCACGGAGTTGGAGGTTGCAGTGAGCCGAGATTGCACCATTGCACTCCAGCTGGGCAACAGAGTGAGACTCTGCCTCAGAAAAAAAAAAAAAAAAGAGGTGATCACTATGAGGGAAAAAGCAAAGTAAGTGAAGTCAGAAGTGCAATTTAAATTAGGGAGGTCAGGTTAGAACTATTCTTTTCATAAAATGTGAGTATATAAAGACCTTGAGGGCTTAGACTGGTGTGGCTAGAAGTGAGGGGGGTGATAGGAGATGATGACACAGAGGTGGCAGTAACCAAAAGGCTAGAAATTAGAGGCACTATTTTTATACTTGCTCTCTTGAAGGATCAGTGGTGGTTTCCCCAGCACCGGCTAAGCCCTCAAGGTCTTTATATACTCACCATTTTATGAAAAGAATAGTATGGTTCTGATGATATCAATGGGGCAGCTTCAGATGCTCATAGAGCTATTCCTATCCCATTTGCCCCACTCCAACACCCACACCCCTAAACTCAGTCTTTCAAGAAGCTGGGGTGACTAGAAACCAGAAGAGGCAAAATTGCCCACCTCTCAGGCCATCGGCAGCTGCCACCTCTGCATGCCTTCCTTCCCCCGCAGAGACTGAGCCCCTCCTCCCTTCCTTGCAAAAGTGCCCTCCAGAGTCTACTTACCCTCCTAAGAACAGCTTATCAGTGTGTGAAAGAAATTGGTTTCACAATTTTTTTTTTTTTAACAAAGTACTTTCTTCAAGTAAGGGAGGCAGAATTTCCATCGGGAGCTAACGTCACTAATCAGAAAAGTAGCAAAATGTACCAAATCTTAGGGACAGTAAGGGAGACAGAATTCCCACTGTGAGCTAACGTCACTAATCAGAAAAGTAGCAAAATGTACCAAATCTTAGGGACAGGCTAGCACATAATGAGCAAATGAGTAAGAAGTCACGGGCCAGGGGCACTACCCAGTGAGGTACAAGGTTGGATTGGGTCTAGTGGTTTGAAGGCAGTCCTCTCCTTGGTAATCCCAACTTGTGCCACAGGACGGGCTCCTGTTGTTTAAAGGAGCTGTGCCAGGCTGGACAGATGTGGCTGTATGCAAATTTTGCTACCACAAGTACAGGCCACCAGTCTTGCCAATGTTAACTTATTGGTAGGGGAAAAGCAGAGCTTTGTTTCCCATGGCTTTGTAGAGTGACATTGCCACATGTCAGCGAAGAATCCTCATTCACACAAACACATCAGCCCCACTGCAACTCTCACTTGAGGGAATATAACACAGCCCATCTCATCGTTTCTGTTTTAGATTCAAGCCGAACGTGAATGTGACCCAGCACTGGGAAACATCCACAGCAAGAAGGCAAGGCCTTTAACTGAGAGGTCAGAGATTTGAGGTCGAATCCCAGTTCTGCCACGGAACAGCTGGGTAGCAAGTTACTTTAAATTCTGAGTCCCCTTCCTGTAGAAAAATGTGGCTAAAAACACACCTCGAAGGAATGTCATGAAGATGAAACAGGCTGGCCCATAGCACCTACTCAGATAAGCCCTTTTGGAAGAACATCATTCAGGATATTCTGTGGGCTGCAGAGTTAGATGCCATATTTGAGAAACTGAGGGAAAATATGGAAATGTCAATGATAATCTCCTCAGAAATATACAACATACTTTCAACTCCACTCTTAGACTCCTGAGCATCCAAGGGAAAGTGAGATATTCAGCCTGCAACCAAAGACCTTGGAAGAATGTCTCCAGACTGTCCCAAGCAAACCCCAATTTAGACGTCCTTTCTTTTGCTAAACACATTTTATGGAGAAAAAGACACAAATAAATTAAAAGTTTATTTCCATACACCATTCTCTAAAATGACTCTGTGGAAAAGACAGCAAGGAGAAATCTTTAGGTAATATTTCTTTCCTTGACATTAATTCATGTAACATAAAATACTTGATTTCAAACTATTTCCCACCCAAAACAATTAAAGGCACGTTTAGCCAAGGTTTGTATAAAAGTCACCTATTTCTTATAGCTTTAGACCTTTATAAAGAAAAGGATATTTTACGTGGAAAAAAGGATTCTAGCTTTTACTGGTTAATATTTTAGCAAGAAGTGTCAGATATTTCTTGAGTAAATTCAGGTTTTTTTCCTGTTAAGCTCTACTTAAATTCTGAAAGACATGAATGATTTCCAGGATTTACCACCAGAGGGCACTGATGCAAACTGAGTCACAAAGTCGCACACGGTATATTCAGCCTCCCTATTGCTGAAATGCTCCCTTTTAAATAAAATGCCCACCTTTTATTTAAGAAAACTTTGAATACAAATGCCTCACATTAGCACTGACTGAAAGCAAAATGTCTGACTACATGCAATCACTAATATTAAGCATATTATTCAGGAACACTATACATAAGTTGTTTTCTTTTTAAAAGTAGCAGTGCGTAAAATTAAAACTAGGGAGGAACTGAGAACATGTTCAGAATAACCATGCCCTCACCTCTTGAGCTTGCTTCTCTGAGTTCTCTAGTTCTTGTTCTCTGTACCACTCCTTTGGGTTTTGCACCTAATAAGCTCCGTTGAGGCTGTACTGCAAAGAACAGAGTATCTAGACCCGATCTGGATTTGAATCCCAGCTTTTCCACATAATAGTTTTGTGACCTGGAGAAGGCCTCTGTGCCTTAGTTTCCCCATCTGTACAGTGGAAGCAGTTAGAGCTTGCAGAGCTGTGGTAAGGTGTAAGAGATATGCTTATGAAGTCCCTGGAAGATTCTGGGTGCCTAATTCAATGCTGACATTTAGTGAGATTTTATGTGGGATTTCTGTACATAAAGATGCTCAGAAAGAAGTACTATTATTATTCCTGTATGACAGACATGGAAACTGAGGTTAAGTAATATGCCAAAGGTCACAGAACTAGTAGTGAGCAGGGAGAGTTGCAAAGCTCATGTTATTTTGACTTTCCACACTGCTTGCCCTCGGAGGTTAGAGGATGGGTGGGCGGACATGTATATTAAGCTTCTTTGCACCTGCAGGGCTGACACACATGGTAGATTCTCAATGAACGCGTGGTGAAGATGATGAATATGCATATGTGGCAGATTCTGAATAAAAGGAGGAGTAAATACAATCTCTCTAAAAGATCAAAAGGGCTTTACCAAAGCATGGTATTGTTAGCATCATCACTGTTATCATGATCACTATGATTAAATGCATCACCAGTTTGGCAGATTGCAGGATAATGATATGCAGAGACTATCATTTAGCCTAAAAGGTGATACCTTCCCAGGAAAGGGAAAGAAGGGGGAGCTGAGCTGAGGCCCAGGGAGCTCAGAATTTCTGAGGCAGGAGAGGAGCTGGGCCTGTGCAGGGAGAAGGACCAGAGGGGCACTGGGCCCCTCACAGGTGAACTGGTCGAGGGCCCAACAGGTAGCCACACCTGGATGAAGAAGGGCAGGTAGTAGCAAGGCACCAGAAGCATATTCTGCTAACAATGTGGCATTTCTGAAGGGGAATACCTCTCCCCAGCCAGCCCCAAAGAACAGTCTGAACTTGACGTGGCTTTGCTCCTGGATCCAGTGAGGGAGATGTGATCACTGTTCCCCTCTGGCCTCTGCATCCATCGTGGTTCCTGCCCCCATCATAGTTCCTTGCTATCAGGGACTGTGTCTAGCCTGTCTTTGTATCCCCAGTGCCAAGCCTAATAACTTGCTCAGTAACTCTCTATAGCCTGAAAAATGAAAGGCCCCACGCTCTCCACCACCACCCCAGGAGAAGGCCTTACCAGCATCTGTCCTAAAACATCAGTGTCAAGTGATTTTGGCTGCAGCACCCTCAGAGCTCTGAGACCAGTGTTTCTGGCTACACAGGCAGTATGAAGCACAGGCCTGCTGCTGCTTACAGCCGGCCAGACAGAAGCTGATTACAGCAACCTGAACTTGCCATGACTAACATGCTTATTTAATTCAAGTGTTTGTTTGTTGATCTCCAGAAATCAAATATAGAGGCCTCATGGGCCCGGCCACCACTGGGGCCCTGGGAGCAAGGTCTGTGTGCAGAGCAATTACGCAGGCCCACGTCCGGCAGGGGTTGGGTTGCATGGTGATACCTGGAACTGTATCCACTCTGGAAAGATGTCAATTCTGTGGGGAATGTGGTTCAACTTGGGCAGAGCATGAAAGGCATGAAGCTGGCCATGAAGGCTCTCAGCCAGGGGCAGCTTTCCTGCAGGAAGGCTAATTTGTAGAAATAATAACAGCTCCCTCCACCAAAAGCCTACTACGTATCAGGTCCTTTATGTACATTTATTTCTCCCATCTTTATGAGATGGATATAATTATTTCAGTTTTATGGGTAAAAAAAAATTAGTTTCTTAGGCAAGGACCAGGTTAAGTAACTTTCCCAAGGTCAGATTGTAATAGTAATAACAGTAACAAATATTTTTGGGGTGTTTACAATAATTCTGAGCTGAGCACTTAATGGAATACCATTTAGTACTCATATAAATCCTATGTGGTAAAGATTATTATTAACTCCATTTTCCAGATGAGGAAACTGAGACTTGGGGGAGGTTGAGTAACTTGTCCAAGGTCACAAAAAGCTATGATATGGCAGAGCCAAGGTTCCTACGATGAGCATAATAGCTAACATTTAAGGCAGGTACAATGCTCCACGGCTTTTGTCATTTCAGTTTTCACAACAGCCTGTGAGGTGGGAATCTGTTTCCTTATTTTACAGATGAGGAAGCTGAGGCTTAGGAAGATTAAGTAATTTACCTAGGGATTAAAAAGTTCAAGGCAGTCTTACCCCAGCACTCTAGCCTGAAATTACTATGCAGGCAGCCACACCTGGAGGAACAGAAGCATACTCTGCTAACAATGTAGCTTCTTCTATATAGAGCACAATTTAGAAGTTGTTCCAGGCTGGGTGCAGTGGCTCAAGCCTGTAATCCCAGTGCTTTGGGAAGCCAAGATGGGAGGATGGCTTGAGGCCAAGAGTCCAAGACCAGCCTGGGCAACATACTGAGACCTCATTTCTACAAAAACCATTTTAAAATTAGCATGGTGTGGTGGCACATGCCTGTAATCCCAGCTACTCAGAAGGCTGGGATGGGAGGATCACTTGAGCCTTGGAGTTGGAGGCTGCAGTGAGTCGTGTTCATGCCACTGCACTCCTGGCTGGGCAAGACCACAAGACCCTTCCTGAAAAAAAAGGGCTCTTTCTCCTCAGTAGCTTCTCCCCCAATAGAAAGAAAAACCCAGAAGGTTCATGTTAATTGAATACCTTCACTTGAATTCAGGAAACACATTTTAATTCACATTTGCCAGCCTCGGAGTCACAATTACAAATGCTAGCAAATATTTCTTCCAAATTAATTATTTCTGAATATTTTCATATATCACTAGAATCATTACAATTATAATAAATGTAGGCTAAAGTCCACCTACTAATATTTAACCATTCTGTGCAATGGATTGATTACTCCAAATACTGATAATTCCCCAAAGATTGTTATTTAGTTAAATGCAGAGAAGTCTTCATGGACAGATTTCTAATTTACCATTTCTATGCCAAGAGAGTCTCTGAGATCTCATTTCCATTTAGAAAATTCTACTGCTATGAAAAGAAGAATTAATGAAATCAAGTGGCTACTATCTTCCCTAGGACTGACTTGCTTATACTTGAACCCTGGATTTAGGGCATAGGTCAAAAGAGCACCCTATCTACAGGGAAACCCCCTTCCTCCGCCAACTTGAGCACACACCCACCAGCAGCACTCTTAAATTTTTAAATTCTGTTTAGAGATATTACAGAGCTATTGAAAGTGCAGTACTTAATTTCTTCATCCCATCCACCACCTTGGCAGAAATTCTTGGAAAACTGATATATAAGTTGGTGTTAAGACCTTGTGAGTACATTAAGGCTTGCCATGGAAAAATGGGTGCAGCATTATTAAGTCCAAGAGATAGTTCCAGCTTCCGGTCCTCACGTCAGGTTTCTACATCTTTCTAATGAGCTAACAGGAGTGTCTAACCTCTGGAGTGCAGTGTTGGACAACTTAAAACAGAACATTGGCCCTGATCCCCATCTCGCCCACAGCCATTCCCCTCTGACATAGTTTATCTTAGTCCAAAGGACTAAAAGACTTTGCCTTTAAAAAGATATCTTTGGCTGGGTGCGGTGGCTCACACCTGTAATCCCAGCACTTTGGGAGGCCGAGTGTGGATCATGAGGTCAGGAGTTTGAGACCAGCCTGGCCAACATGGTGAAACCCCATCTCTACTAAAAAATACAAAAATTAGCCAGGCATGGTGGCGTACGCCTGAAATCTCAGCTACTCAGGAGGCTGAGGCAGGAGAATCGCTTGAACCTGGAAAGCGGAGGTTGCAGTGAGCCAAGATCATGCCACTGCACTCCAGCGTGGGCACCAGAGAGAACCTCCATCTCAAAAAAAAAAGGCATCTGTGATAGAGCAAAAGTTTGTTTATTGAGCATTCTATCAACCAGATAACTTTATAGTAACTAACCTGTCTACAAATGCGTAATGATTATTATTATTTACAATAATCATTTTTGAGCTCCTCTGATCCTGATCCTCAGTGACCAGGTCCTGTGGCTTCTGCTTCCACAGTCCCTCTGGCTGCACAACCCCTGTTTTTCACAGCCTGTCCTTACATGAGGACTTCGTCCTCTCTTGGCAGGTCTACCCCCATCATTTCCTAACTGATGTTCTCACCAGCCCATCTCATACATTACACCATGCCTTCTCATCTGCCCGAAAGCACAGGTCCAGTTTTTGTCATTCCTCTGCTCAGAAGCTTTCAGTAGCTTTTTAGTGCAGTGCTATATCTTAAAGTTCTTTTATTTGCAAATATAAAAATTAAAAATCTTTCCAATTTTTTGAAAGCAAAATGAAAGTGTATTGTTTGCCTGAATGAATGCACACACTAATGTTTCCTGAGTATTTGGTATGTGCTCAGAACATTGTCCTAAACATTGGAGGAATGCGACCCATGCTGTAAGGTGCCTGTGATTAGGGCGAATTCACTACCAGCTCTAATACTGGGCAGAGGACGACATCTTTAGAAATGTGCAGAGTGCAGTGGGGATTCAAACTCCTTGATCTGCCATTGACTCCTGTCCACCAAATGGTACCCAACATCTGCCTTTGCAAACTCATCCTCCAGTGTCTCCTTCACATGTCTCCCTGTGACTTCTCTCCCCGTCGTTGACTCCAGAGATGGAAAATCACCCTCCTGTTTCCATCTCTGCCTGTAAGAATTCTACCCTCATCTTTTCAAATGCTACCTTCTTCATAAAGGTTTTTCTCACCTCACCCCACCCATTCCTCCCGCCAAACACGCACACACAGATACAACCTGGTTCTCTCTGAATCCGCATTGCATGCTGCAATTTCTAAAGATGTCATCCCCTGCTCAGTATTAGAGCTGGTAGTGAACTTGCTGTAACCACAAGCACCTTACAGGGTCACATTTCATATTCCTCCAATATTCAGGACAATGCTCTGAGCACATACCAAATACTCAGGAAACATTAGTGTGTGCATTCATTCAGATAAACAACACACCTTTATTTTGCTTTCAAAAAATTGAAAAGATTTTTAATTTCTACATTTGCAAATAAAAGAATTTTAAGACAATAACACTTGCTAAAAGGCTTAATAGTATATGATATCATTCAAAATAAAATATTTAATCAACGGATCCACCTTGCCCATAAGTGAGCCAATCCTGCAGATTTGACAATTCAAACACGTGACTCTGTGAATGCTGCTAGTTAATACAGCTCAGCACTCTGCAGCCAGCCTTGCATGTGGTCTCCATCTCCAGTCCTTTGTCCCTTTTCTCCATGGAGCTTCTTTATAAGCTTTTTTTTTTTTTTTTTTAACTCAAGTTGGTACTGAATTTTTGGCACTTACAGATCTATCACTCCAAAAAGGAAGCTCAAAAAGTAATAAGCAGGCCCAGATTTATGTTCAGTGCCCAAAAAATATGCAATTTCTCTACTTTAATCTGATCCAGCCAAATGGCCAGTCCAATGTGCAACATATGTCCAGCCAACTGGTTGGAGTCCATGCATTTAGTTCCTTCTGTAGATTAATGAGATTATGGCATTGTTAAAAAGAGACAGAAATGCTAATTTGACATCTACCATGATATACTTTACAGTTTGGGGGGTTTCTGCATTTTAAGACATTTTTAATTACTTTGTTATGCTGTGCCAATGGGGACCATATGCCCATTCTTGTCCCTCCACGCTGTCTGCATAGTCACCTGCACATTCCCAGGCAGCAGACTGTCCAGACCTTGCTTATCACAGCCTCTGTCTAGGAGAATCAAAAAGCAGCCTTCTCCTGCCACTGGTGCATGCACCTTTTGGTTAAAGCTGTTTCAGAAGAAAATAAAAGTCACCTACATGTTCCGAGCTAAAGAATGAACTGACCATGAAAAGAACACTTACTTCAAAACAATAGGAGTTCGTTTGTTTGCAAAAGAAAGCCAGCCACATAGCGCTAGAAGCCCTCACCAAAGGTACATTTACCTGTGACTTAGCAAAAATTGGAATTTTACTCATATGATATACATTATTTGCATTTAAAAAAATAATTTATCATGGGGCTGTGAGCTACTATGCTGCCCCAGAAGGTTGTTGGGGATGATTGATGCTAACATACAGGATATTATTCTGTCTTTTGCAAATGTTTCTGAACGCCACCAAAAACTTGAGCAAAGCAGAATTGAATCTTCCTCCGGTGATCCTCAGGAGAGCCCTCCCTGCCCATACTCATCTCCTTGTATGGAGATGAACTTCACATGAACAGAGAGCTGAGGCTGAAGGGCAGCACCACTGTTCACTTCAAAACATTTTCTAAAAGACTACTTGGAGCTGACAGCTAGAATTCAAAAAATAAAAATAAAAAAATTCCCATGCTGAATCATGAATACCACCAGCGCTTAGGAAGCACTTACTCAGTGGTGGTCGTCATTCTATAGGCGTTATCTCTGTAAACTCATTTAATCCTTGTATTTATACTATGATTATGAGATAGAGACGGTTATCATCTCTTTCTTACAGTTAAAGAGACAGAGGCACAGAAATGTTAAGTAATATGCCCAGTGTCACCCAGCTAGAAAGCGTCAGAGTCAGCATACACAGAAGTCTGGGAGAGACTGTGCCCTTAGCCACTACATTATATGAAAAGAAAAATATGAACAAAGATAACCATTCTACTGAAAATAGAAAGATGGAACAAACAAGCTTATTTTTCCAAATTCTCTTGAGCAATTATCGAAAATGTTTTGTTTACTACGAAAGAGTTTTAACATTTTGGGGTTCCAAACTATGAAATAACGGCATATAGATTGAGTTAAACATTGGCACAATGGCAGCCCTGCGCTGAGGAGGTATAGGGGAAAACAATGCAAAACAAAACACAAGCATATGCACCTCGGACCCACCCAGCAAGAACACAAATGGCAGTGAGGAGAACACGAGCCTCTTCTCTCCCCACCCAACACCTGCTCCTCTTACCAGATGGGAACCTGGTTTCTGTGCCTCCCCTGTTCCCGGAAGGCAATAGAAGGTTCCCATTTGCAGGTAGAGCCAGCAGCTCCCCCACTACTTGGAGGCAGCCGGGCAGTCTCTTGGCACAGATCTATAGTGAACAGAAATGTCAGCCCCAGGTAAAGGGTGCGGGAATGGCCAGGAGGCAGGGGTGCTGTCACAAACTGCTGTTCGGCACCTGCATCTACCACCAGAAAGAAGAGCTGGGGACACACCTTCTTCCAGTGCTGCTGGAGGCCTAGGGCAGGCAATAGAAAATGGAAAGTCCAGAAGGAAGTGGCAGAAAAGTGAGTAGACCAGTGAGCCTCGGCCTTTCCTTCTCCACCTCTTAGGATGGTTCCTGGCAGCGTGGGCCAGTGGCCATAGGCTGAGCTTTGGAGTTAGACTGAGCGTCGGATCAAATCCCAGGTGTGCCACATTCTGGTTATGGAACCTTGCGAAGTCATTTAACCTCCTCCTACCTTGTTCACTACTACCTTCATCCTCTTCCTGTTTGCCTTGAGATCAAATCTAAGCTTTTTATTTTATTTTATTTTTTAAGACATGTTTCACACTGTCACCCAAGCTGGAGAGCAGTGGCACAAACACAGCTCACTGCTGCCTCAACCTCCTGGGCTCAAGCCATCCTGCCAACCTCATCCTCCCAAGTAGCTGGGACCACAGGAATGTGCCACCACAACCCAGGTAATTTAAAAAATATATTTTTTGTAGAGATGGGGTTTCGCCATGTTGCCTGGGCTGGTTTCGAACTTCTGGGCTCAAGTGATCCTTGCACCTCAGCCTCCCAAAGTGCTGGGATAACAGGCATGAGCCACTGCACCCAGTCTAAATATCCCATGAACTAAGCTTTTTATGATAACCCATAGCTTCAGGCCCCTGCTTACCTCTTCGGCCTCATTTATCACCCCAAATCTATATTCCAGGGGCCATTGTAGTTCTCATCTCTGGACCTTGCTCATTCTGTTCCTTCTGCCTGGAACACTTTTTCTGCCCCTTCTTTTTTTTTTTTTTTTTCTCACCTTTTGCGTCTCAGTGAATGTCACAACCTCCAAGAAGCCTCCCTTCCTGTCTCCTGTGTACTTTCATAGCACCAAGTACTTACACTTATGGAACATTTATATAACCCTACATTGTAATGCAGCTGTGATGTGCACTTATAACCAAGAGCATTGTAAGAGGCTGTCTGCTGCTCAATGTATCACTATACTGTGTGCTCCTAATGGGAAGAGGACAACATTTAGCAGCACCCTATGAAACTATCACTCTTACCTCTTTTATGTTTCTCTTTCCTGCTAGATTGTAAGCCCCATGAGGCCAAGGACTGTATGTATCTTTGTCATTTTTGTAATACCAGAGCCTAGCATATAGGCTGGGCTAGCATATAGCACAAACTTAATGAATATGGTTGACTAAATGAATAAATAAACCTCTCTATGCTTCAGTTTCCCCATCTGTAAAATGGGGAAAAACAAGATTCATCTCAAGAAGTACGTATGTGAGAATTAAATGAGATAGCATGTACAAAGCCCCTGACACATAGCAGAAGTCAATAAATGGCAGATCTATCCATTGATCCTACATGGGTGGTTCCATTCAAACTTTATGTTCTAGGGAAAACTTACACTTAGCAGGTTGTCCACATCCCATCTCAGAAATATAACTCTTGCCCTAAAAATCTCTAGAGAGGATGCCACACCTCTCCTGCTGGCAACTTCCTGTGTTTCCCAGCCCTTTGTTAGTCAATCAGGCAATAATTATGTCTTAATCATGGACATATACTAGATATTCAACTACAGTATTCACACAGTTTTTCAATCTTGCACAGAACCATCAGAGTCATTTATTCATGATCCTGTCTCTCTCTCTCTCTCTCTCTCTCTCTCTCTCTCTCTGTCTCTGAGACACACAGTCTCCACGATACTAGAAAGTTTTCAAGGGGCAAAGAGTTATCCCATAGTTTAATTTCATTCCCCATCTACTGTGGACTCACCCGATACGAGCTAGATGCTGAGGCAAAAAGACCAAAATAGAGACATGATAGAGACAAGATATAGACAAAATTAGAGAACTCTCTTTGGGAGTTCCCAGTCTTTTGGAAAGAACAGGCACATAAATAATCTGCATAGTAAATGGACCAACAATGAAAAACACAGGGTAATACCTCAGGCTCCCAGAGGAGGGAGCTAGAGAACAACCTAATCAGATCCTAAAATGGCCCCTGCCAGCCGGCTCTTTCTAACAGGACTTCTTGCCACATCTTTCACCCACTTGCTCTCATTCTGTCTCCTGTGAAGATGGAGAACAGTTCATCAGCGTCTTCCTGATAATAACTGCCTCAATTCATCATTGAGGCCAGCCCTAAGGAGCACAGAAGTCACCAAGGACACGGTCCCCGTCTGAATATTTCACTGTCACAGAAGTCTATGCAAGATAAGACTTGGAATCTGAGCGGTTGAGTTAACGGGGATTTCCAAGCACTAGCTATTCCACCCTTTCATAGATAAGCTCTTTGCGGGTGGTTGTGAGAATACATCATTCTATTTGTTTCCTGTGAGGGCTACTTTGAGCCCTGACTTGGTCTTCAACCTTCATGGCACTTTATTTTATGTCTTGAAAAACAGGACCCAACTGAAATTCAGAATCATTACTAAATGCAAAGAGAGAGAGAGAGAAGCATGAATTATAAGTGCAATAAAATCTCATTTTTTTTCTGTGTTGCTAATGAGGAGGAACACATTTCTTTCTGTTCTGAGCATGCTTTCAGAGGGAGGCACATGGAGGAATCCACTGCCAGACAGACACAGCTAAGAACAGGTGGCAGAACAGTCCTCGAACAGCTGTGAGCCGGGTGCTCAGCAGGCGTCTTTGACCAACTCCCTCTCCCACAAGCCCTGCTCTGGACACCAGAGTCCCCACCACAGGGAGCCTCCTGAGATACAGAGCACTGTTACTGGGGGAGGATAACCTTATGCTTCCATCCACAGGATCACATTTCTGATGACGACTAACTACCACCCAGAACAGATCCAGATAATGAGGGGCTGGGAGATAGACCTGATAAAATGTAAGCAATGGAATAAGCTGGCAGCATGGAGTGCCCTCAGCTAGAACAGGGTGGTGATCCAAGGGCACGGGTCCCTGGAGGAGTGTGTTAGCTTGCTAGGGCTGCCAAACAATCACCAGAGACTGGGCAGTGTAAACAACAGAAACTTATTCTTACAATTCTAGAGGCTAGAAGCCTGAGATGGGGTTGGCGTCTTCCGAAGCCTCTCTCCTTGGCTTGCAGGTGGCCAGCTTCTCCCTGTGTCTTCACATGGCCTTTCCTCTGTGTGTGTCTGTGTCCTAATTTCTTCTTCTTATAAGGACACCAGTCATATTGGGTTAGGATTTAATTATTTAACCTTAATTTAACCTTGATTATTAACACCTCTTTAAAGGGCCCGTTCCCAAATACAGTCATATTCTGAGACGGTGAGAGATAGGATTTCAACTTGAGACACAGGTCAGCCCTTAAGAAGGAGTGGAATGGGAAACATGGGATGAAAAAAGGAGTGTCTGAGAATCCACTGGTGCAGACCTCACATGAATTGATCATATGGAAGGCTGCAGGGCAGAGGTGAAGTGTCACAGCTACCACCTCTTCACTGATGACTTCCAAACCTAATTATTCAACTAGGAACACCTCTCACGTTCCGGTTCCACATTTCCAGTGGGCTACTGGACATGCACCACCTGGATGTCCTGCCAACATTTTAAGCAAACACAGGAAAATGCAAATGGAACTCATTTCTGATTTTTATTATTGTCATTACTAACCTTCCAGGAATTTTTCATCCTTTCCCTCTCCCCGCAAATCTAAAATATCACCAATGCCCTTTGCCCTTGCTTTCGTGTGTCTCTCAATCCATCTCCTTTCCTCAAGCTGATGGTTACTGCATTTCCTCTGGTCATTATTATCCAGACCACTGAAAATACAGGCCTCATGCCTCCGCCCCCTTTTGTCACCAATTCATCTATATCTACTACTCCTGGATTAATCTTTCTAAACACTGCTTTTAATATGAACCTACCTCTGCTCTAAAACCTTCCATGGCTCCCCATTTTTACTGGAAAAACTTTTAACTATACAACCTAGCATTCTAGGTCTCTGTCCATCTGGTCCCTTCTAGTCTGACAGTCTACTCTTCCCCTAAACATTCTGGAGAAAAGTAGAAATAAATGAATGAACAAACACCCCTACACAAACCCTCCACTCCACAAAAGAATAAGTAAATCTTATTTTCTGCCTCCTTGTAATACGCTCTGTAGATGCTCATGTACCCAGCATTTTCTCCTCTGCCTTTCTAATTCAACCTGTCTTCTAGTTCCCATCAATAGTGCCTCCTCCATTCCTGACCTTTCTTGATTGTTAAAAATACCATTTCCTACTTCTCTCAATAGCACTTACCCATTTAGCACTTCAGTGTGATATTTTTCTTATATTTTTTACTATCGATTCCTGTGCATCATCTTACACCACAACTACATATGTGAGTACGTCTTCCTCCCCGGGCTCTACAAGGGCAGACACAATGCAAAACCTGTGGCACTTAGTAATAACCGAAACACTCATTGAGTATTGATCATATGCCAGGTACTGTGCTAAGTATTTTTCAGGATTATTTCATTTAATTCAAACAACAATTTAATAAGGTAGGCAGTATTATCATTATTATTATTGAGACAGAGTTTTGCTCTTTCTGCCCATGCTGGAGTGCAATGGCGTGATCTCAGCTCACTGTAACCTCCGCCTCCCAGGTTCAAGCGATTCTCCTGGAATTACAAGCATGCGCCACCACACCCAGCTAATTTTGTATTTTTAGTAGAGACAGGGTTTCTCTATGTTGGTCAGGCTGGTCTCGAACTCCCAGCCTCAGCTGATCCACCAGCCTTGGCCTCCCAAAGTGCTGGGATTACTGGTGTGAGCCACCGTGCCCAGCTGGTAGGTACTATTATTATCCCCATTACACAGATGAGAAGATTGTAGGTCGGAAAGGTTAAATAACTCTCCTAAACTGGCATAACTAGTAAATGACAGAGCTAGGACTCAAACACAGGTCTGCATGACCCAGAAGCCCCTTCTAATAGTACTTTCACAGAGTAAGTGTCTTTCAGAGAGTAAGTGCTGAGCATATGTTTGTGAATTAAGTCTATGCCTGTTACCAAAGCAAGCAGTTGGGGTGTGTGACAGGCAAAATTATGGCCCCCAAAGATGTCTACATCCTGGTTCTCAGAGCCTGTGAATGTATTACATTACATTGCAAAGGGGAATTAAGGTTGCAAATGGAATTAAGTTTGCTAATCAGAGGACCTTAAAATAGGGAAGTTATCCTGCACTCTCTGGGTGGGTCCAACGTAATCACAAGGGTCCTTAAAAGTAGATGAGGGAAGCATAACAGAGACTCAGGAGTGATGCAATGTAAGAATCCGACTGCTGTTGCTGGCTTTGAAGATGGAGGAAGGGCTCATAAGCCGAAGAATCTGGAAGCCTCTGGAAACTGGAGAAGAAAAATGGATTTTCCCCTGGAGCCTACAGAAAGGGGTGCAGTCCTACAGCCCGACATGCTCTTATCACCCAGTGAGACATATTGGTGCCAGATTTCTACAATACTGAAGCGTAAGATGAGAAATTTGGTTGTTTTAAGCCACCAAATTTGTGGTAATCTGTTACAGCAGCAATAGGAAGCTAATTCCATGTGCATAAACTGACAGCTGGCCCTGAATTATCCTGATGAATGGGCATTGCCCTGGTGAAAAATAAGTAGGCAGCTCTCTGTAGAACCCAGATAGCTGCCTTCCACTTCCATGGCAATTCTTCATAGACAGAAACTGTACCACTCTCACCTGTTCCTGGGTTGATCCTTTTCCACCCTGTCCCTGCACAATTCTGAAAATAGCTTTACCAAGAAGAGCATGAAACTGTGAACAAAAGTCACACATTAGTGACAAAATTCTCTCAGGAAGATTATTATTCCAATCAAAACATGTATGGTATCCTTTTGAAATATCATTACATCATTACCCAGCACTTTCATTCTGAAGCATTTCCCCTATATTATCTTAGGCGTCTGTGCCAGCCCTTAAGTGTGCTTAAATGGCAGTTTCGAGCGCACACCGTGGTTTTTAGTTTGCAGTTTTTTAGTTGATTCCGAGAATTTTTCCCATAAGAGGCCAAAATAGCACTGCAGACAAATGTATTTTTTGAAATAGTATAAAAACTAACAGTTTAGAATTTTTGGACTAAGTAGCTGACAGGGAACAGGTTGGTGACAGGAGACTGGTGTAGACTCACAGACCCATACCTTCTTGCTCACCCTGTGGCTTGGCCTAATTGATTTTCTAGAATCTTTAACCACTGTGTCGAGGCTGTGGACACACCTTGCATGGTGGCGTGACCACATTGGTGGAGTGAGAACTGGGATCCACATTCTCATTTCTCATTTCCTGTCCAGCTGCCTTTGATGTATTTTCCTTAATCACCTGCACCCTCACTGCTCTGCCACTTTCCTCGCTAGTGGACAGTGAGTCCATGACGTCATAGCTCCAGTTTGATGTTTACGTGTCTATAGTAATGGAAATAATGAAAGCCACCAATCTCTCTTCTATTCTCCAAGTGCTTTACATACACATTATCATTTAATGTTCAGTTTAGTGCTGTGCTTACACCATGGAATTGGGAGCTAGACCACCTTATTTCCAATCCTGGCCCTACCATTCATCAGCTTATGTGACCGTGGGCACATTCATTCACATCTCTAGGACTCAGCTCTTCCATCTGTGAAATGACAATTTTAAAAGGACTTCTTTATAAGGTTGTTGCGAGGATCAAATATTTAGAAGGGTCCTGGTAACACAGTCAGTGCCACGTAGGTGTATGAGCTCTTCCCGATCTTTTGAGGTATGTGTGAGACTACGGAGCTCAGAAAAGTGGAACGACTTGGGAACAACTTGCCCAAAGTCACATACTTGATGAGGGGCAGAGGCAGGTTATTGAACCAGATCTTCGTGTCTGTAAGTCCATGGATTTTCCACCCTGCTGCGCCGTCTCGCGTTTGTCCCTGACTGGTTCTGAACCCCCAGCCCCCATTCTCATCCTGCCCAGATAAAACAAGCTGCCTCCCGCAACCCACTGCCTCCTGGGAGCTCCCAGGAACTCTGGACAAAACAATCAGGACAACTGAAAAGTGCGCTCTCCCTGCCGTGCCGGGCATGCCCCTCAGGTGGAGCCAGCGGGGCTTTATTTCGTCCTGCCCGCCGGCCCCCGGGCGCGGCCCCCAGCCAGGCGTCCGGGCTCCTGCCGCGCTGCAGGGACACGAGGGTGCGCGGCTCGCAGGAGGGTGCGCGGCTCGCAGGAGGGTGCGCGGCTCGCAGGAGGGTGCGCGGCTCGCAGGTGTCCGCGCGCACCGTAGGGCTGCCCGAGTGCGGCTGGCGGAATCCCTCCCCAGCTGGGGAGGAAGGCAGTTGTTTTCTTCCTGGTGGAACGTTCCACTTGAAACGTTTCCACAAGGGCTGTTCTCGCCTCCGACTCCGGGAGGAACTGTAATTAACACAGCAACAAACGCCCACGACGCTAACTGGCAAAGGGAGTGTAACACGAGCCGCTGCTACAACCGAACTGGGCCAATTGCTTTCCCTTCTTGCCTCCCATTTGGTCTGTTTTGGTTCCGCAGTCATCCAACTGTAGCGTTTCTTAAAACATGTCAGTGGCTGGTGTTTGTGTTTTGGGTTGAACAGTTTCACACACGTCGCTGGAGCCCGTGCTCGACCAGCTGCTGTGCTGAGGACTTGCTTTTTGCGGCTTTGGGAGTGTCAGGTAGCAAAACGAAGAGAGTAGTAGACTAGATGGGTGGCGGGGAGGAGGAGGAATTGTCTGCAGTGGAGTCGGGAGCCTCCTCCGGACCAGGACGGGTAAAACCGGTCGGCCAGGTCTCCTGGGGAGCGGGTGGAGACGCCCCACCTCACCTGGCTGCGCTCCGACTCAGGCTTAGCCGGCAGGTTCGGGGGCAATGGGGGAGGGGAGAGGGGCCGGGCCCCGGTGGGTCCCGCACACAGTACTCAGAGGCCGGCCAGGTGCCATCACAGATGGCCCAGCTTGGGGTGGGCAGCCAGGGTCAGGGCAGGACTGCGTTTTGAGTCCTTTGCGTGTGTAAGGTCTGATTTCCGATGCTGTCCTTATATACACCCTTGCTCCTGCGGAGTTCGGCTTCACGTGGGAACTTGTTAAATGCAGATTCCCAGGCCCTGCCTCAGACCCAGTGAGGCAGAATCTGCCCTTTAACAAGATCCTCAGATGATCTGCAGGCACATTAAATTTTCTGAAGCACTGACTGCCTTATTATGACATATACTTTCTTCTAACGTCTTTCTATCAATGTCCCATCATGTCAACACACTACCTTAGAAAATTGCAGAACAGGCAGCGGCTTTTAGAGGACTATAACCCTACTCTCAGCTAAATGTCTGCCCCATTTGATGCTTAGTAGTAGCTTTCTGCTAATTATTGCTAAGGAGTAGAGTGGGGAGAGGCATAGCCTGCTATACAGTCCAACCCAGAGAAGCTCAGAGACTAGATGGGGAGCCAAAATCCAAAAAAGAAGAGTGATATAACTCTACAAGGTAAGAATACGCAAGGCAGAAATAACTATCATATAGGCAGCATAAACAGTATGTGCTGCATGCTTAGAAAATTCACTGTATTATCTACCACCAATTTTGTATGTATGCTCTCTACATACAGATTCATACACATACACATGTATCTCTAATATATAGAGACAAAGAGAATATATATTCTGACACAGTAGGATGATCAATATTTATTGAATCAATAGCTAGAGCCTGTTACACTTTCTCCTGGAAAGAATTTTGTGTTTTACACCAAACCAGCATGTGTTTGTTCCAAAATTAAAATGTATTACCAATAACCAAAGGTCCATTTCACATGTCTTTTAAAACATTATGTAAGTAGTCATGATAGGTACATGGCTCCCATTTGAACATGATGGATTCTAGAAGCTCAGAGAGGCCCAGCAGAGCTACTTCAAGAATCCTGCTAAGTCTTCCCAATCAGAATAACCCCACATTACCTCCCACATGTCCATTAAGTCCTCCCAGGCCACAATGCCCTCATAGATCACAGACTGTAACTTTTTCAGAGCTGTTTCGTTCTTATGAGTTAGTTATTGATCTGCAAGCTAAACATTTTCAAACTGAGCCTTCACTCAATGGCCTGGAATCGCTTCAATTTATTCTGTCAAGTACTCAACTTTCCTTACCTAAGCACTTAATCATGTGAGTTGTACATAGTGAGTACCAGTGAAAAGCGAGGTGGAGCACCCCTCATCTCACCCCATCAGAAGGATCATTACAATTTAAAAAATTTATTTGTTCCATCTAAAGGGGCTAAGGTTAACAAAACATTTCAGGCATTTTTTTTTTCTGTTTTATGTCTCTGTTATGTCCCAAGTGCTTAAGACAGATCTGTGGAGAGCAGCAGGTGCTCAATAAATATTTTGAGTTGAGCCAAATTGAACTGGTGCTTGAATACATAACCAAGAAGAGATTATCACTTTATCACACTATGACACTACTCCCTGTACGTGCCATTTCCAACAATATTTAACACACAATCTGAGGTATTCCCTCATGTTTTATCCTTGCTGGAGACAATCAGTGCTGGTAAGATGCTGTAAGGCAAACAAGGATTCTAGAGGGAAGAGGTTGCAGGAGGGAGGGAGGAAGGACATGCATTTAACAACACCTAGTGAGAGGGGGAATGAGAACTGTCACTTCTGAATGTGAACAGTAAAAGGGCAGAACAAAAGGTTGAGAACCCAATCTAGAATATAATTGCTATTTTTAAAATAAAAGTTTCTAAAAGGCAACAACTTCTGGTTCAACAATGCTTCACCATCCACTCTAATAACCACAGCTATTATTTGTTGAGTACTCACTACATGCCAGGCACAGTCCTAGCTCTTTACACTGACTAGCCTTTACACTAACCCTTAGAGGGAGGTGTTATTATTACTCCCATGATAAAAATGAGGAACAGATGAACAGATGTTCAGTCATTTTCACAAGATCACACAGAGCTAATGGGCTCAAATACAGGGCCAGAAATCAGAGAGAGACTTTGACTCTAGAGCCCGTGCGTGTAACCAGTGGGCTGAGGGTAAGAAACCAAGTGAATTTGAAAGAGAAAACAACCTAGCCGAGGACCCTGCCCTCCTGTCTTTTGTCCTGTAGCACATGCTCTCAGTCCACTGGCACAGGCCCTCAGCTTACCCTGAAAATCACTGGCAGCTTCAGTGGTTCCTTCTACACTCACTGATGGCCCCCTACATGAAGACCCTCTGCTTGTCTCCGCAGGAGACGAGGGCCAGAAATGCCAGGGAGCGAATGCCCCAGACCCTAAGCCAATGAAGAATGGCAGTCAGTAAATCATTGACTTTTCTGTCCCCTTGTGACATTGTAATAGGATAATTCTGACATGCGTTCTACAGTCTTACAGCAGGCTCCCAGAGGGACTGAGTCCCAACTGTCCTCTGTGCTAATGCTCTCCCCGATACACTCTTTACTGGCTCTCCTCCGCTCCTTGCCTCATTTACCCACTATGTTTCCTGGAATCACCTTTCAAACAAACTCCTTGTCTCAGGATCCACTTTTGAGGAACCCAACTCAAAACACTTAAATAACGTGGTATTGAGTAGAACTTTTCCCATTGCCATGGATTTAGCAATTAGAACCCCAAACCAAGGATGTTCAGTACCCTACATACTAAAGACATCTAGAGGCAAGACATCTGCTTGGTGTCTTAAGAGAAGGCTGAAAGAGTTCTGCAAACATGCCGGGCACAGTGGCTCATGCCTGTAATCCCAGCACTTTGGGAGGCTGAGACGGGTGCATCACTTAAGGACAGGAGTTCAAGACCAGCCTAGCCAACATGGCGAAACCCCATCTCTACTAAAAATACAAAAAATTAGCCAGGTGTGGTGGCACACACCTGTAATCCCAGCTACTTGGGAGGCTGAGGCAGAAGAATCGCTTGAACCTGGAGGCAGAGGTTGCAGTGAGCAGAGATTGCGCCATTTGCACTCTAGCCTGAGCAACAAGAGGGAAACTCTGTCACACACACACACACACACACACACACACACACACACACACACACACAAGTTCTGCAAACACATTGTCTCCACCTCGTTTCTCTCCTTTTCTCCAATCCATATCAGCAGACATCTAGGAGAGGAGAATTTAAAGAAATGATTAAAATCCTCTAATAAGGAGTTCTGTAGCTTTTCCTTCCCCTCTCCATGGGAGCTTCTGCTACCCAGGATAAGTGAAATTGCACCAAAAGTGGATATTCAAGTCACAGAATCTACAGAGGCTTCTGTAGAGCCCACCAAGAAACACATATGGACCCTTCCTCCTGGACCAAGAGAACCAGCCTCTGGGCACTGGCCACATAGAAGCCTTCAACTTCCAACAGAGTATCAGTCTGGTGCCCAGCCGAACAAAGTGATGTCTGCTCCTATTTCCCCCTCACTAGCACCAGAAGAGCACGAAGTGAAGGGGGAGAAGATAGTGGGAACAGAGAATGTGAGTCTAGACCTGCCACTCCCATAACTTCATGTCCTTTGGGTCAAAACCAGTGGAGAGATGAGTGTTAAACTGGATGAGACATTGAAGTTTTGTAGAGGACTAGATTGTTTTATTTTCTTTTGCTTTTTACTTAGAGTGATTAAAAGCCTGTGACATCTCCTTGAGATATAGGTAAGAAAAGGAAAAGGAATATTCTACCCAGCACAATTAGGGCAGCAACTGGAGAAAAACAATCTTTAATATTTACACCCCAACCAAATTAGGCTTTTCGGTTTTGCAAGTTATACTTGTTTTGTGAAGAGAGTTCAGCAGAGCCTGTCTGGTTATACTATCTAACAAATACTATGGCGTAAAGATGAACTGTCAAATGTGAATGAAAAATTGTTAGGAAGCATTTGAAAGCTTTCTTTGTCCCCACCATTAGATTAAAACAAATTTTCTAGGAGAGGTAAGCAGCAAATAAGCAGACTGCAGCCGGGTATGGTGGCTCATGTCTATAATCACAGCATTTAGGGAGGCTGAGGCAAAAGGATTGCTTGAGGCCAGGAATTTAACGAGATCGCAACTCTTAAAAAAAAAAAAAAGCAACCTAGAAGAGAGTAATCCATTTTTGATGGCAGTTCCCATGGTTACTTTGTCTAGTACATTTATTTTAAAATATTGGGAATCCTGACATTGAAAGAATTCAAAATCTGTTTTAAATGAGAACCCTGGAAACTGAAATTTGAAGAAATTGCCTCAGGGCCTGGTGTTGGTAAACTTTACAAATAACATTTTTGGTCTGCAAAAGTCCCCAACATATTGCCATGGTTTTGGTAGAGCCAGGCACTGTACCCAGAAAAAAAAGAAGAGGAAAAAAAAAGCTTTCATCATCAGCAATGTCGAAAATCATAAAATCAGCAATTAGATTTAGAGAAAAAGCCAGTGGGAATTAAAACCACAGTGATGCAATCAGTTAATCTGGAGCTGGTTAAAATTCTGGTGTAGCCTGGGCACGGACTGCTATCTTTTGCTGATATAAACTGAAGGAATAAAAAGCAAACACAAATGACTGTAGAGAATAATAAAGGTATCCATTGTTGTTCCCTACTCTCTTTTCCCATAATGATTTTCCAAATATGCAATAAAGGGTTTTTTTGTTTTTTTGTTTTTTGTTTTTTTTTGAGATGGAGTCTCGCTCTGCCACCCAGGCTGGAGTGCTGTGGCACAAACTCAGCCCACTGCAACCTCCGCCTCCCACATTCAAGTGATTCTCCTGCCTCAGCCTCCCTAGTAGCTGGGATTAGAGGCACACACCACCATGCCCAGCTATTTTTTTTTTTTTAGTAGAGACAGGCATTCACCATGTTGGCCAGGCTGGTCTTGAACTCCTGACCTCAATGATCCGCCTGCCTCAGCCTCCCAAATTTGGGATTACAAGTGTGAGCCACCATGTCCAGCCCATGAAGGGTATTTTTAATGCTATATTAAAAAGAGCTAGTTTATAGAAAATGTGTAGGAAAAAAATCTGTGAAGACAGTCATTAAAGAGATTAACAATAGATCGCTTTATTCCAAGCAGAGTTTAACTTCTCTAAGCAGAAAAAGACAAGAAGACATTTTACTTTAACATTAAAAACACCTAAATGTTTTTTCCAGGAGGACATATAGGGGATCATGTGTACATTTTTATAGACTCTAGCTCTGTCATTGTCACAAATGGACACTTGCCATTCTGTCTGGCCACTCAGCATCTGAAACTCTGCTTGAAGAGCACCCCTCTGGAGTCTCATCCACACTCCTGGGGCAGAGCCCATTTCCCACTACAAAGCTGAACATGCTAGGCTCTGGATCGCTCAGCCTTCCTGTGGCTGGGCACAGGCACTTCAGCAGTCTCTGTTTATCAGATGCATCCCCTCAGACTTTAAAAAAGGAGGGACTGCCCACGTTTATTGTGGAGATACGTGTTAGTGGTGGCAGCAGGAACATCTGATTTTCAGAGGCAGCAGTGACAGCATTTATGGTAGCCACGTGTGATCATTAATACTGAGTGTCAACTTGACTGGATTGAAGGATACGAAGTATTGATGCTGAGTGTGTCTGTGAGGGTGCTGCCAAAAGAGATTAACATTTGAGCCAGTGGACTGGGGAAGGCAGATCCATCCTTAACCTGGTGGGCACAATGTAATCAGCTGCCAGCAAATATAAAACAGGTAGAAAAAGATGAAAAGGAGAGACTAGCCTAGCCTCCCAGCCTACATCTTTCTTCTGTGTTGGATGCTTCCTGCCCTGGAACATCAGACTCCAAGTGCGTCAGTTTTGGAACTTGGACTGGCTCTCCTTACTCCTCAGCTTGCACAGCCTATTGTGGGACCTTGTGATCGTGTAAGTTAATGTTTAAACTCCTGTGTGTGTGTGTGTGTGTGTGTGTGTGTGTGTGTGTGTGTGTCTTATTGGTTCTGTCCCTCTATAGAATCCTGGCTAATACAGCCTGGGCACACCAATGTCAGGAATATCAGCAGCACAAGCTCTAGCATCAATGTCCAGAGAAGACACTTCTGCAGCCTGATCTGGGTATTGTTCTCAACCTGTAGCTTCCCCACAGGTTCTCTGAGCTGCCTTTAGATTAATTCTTCAGCTTCTGAAACCTAGGTGGTTTCAGAAGCTGAAGAATTGGAAACTGCAACATGTATTGGAAACTGCAAAATGATTTGGAGCAATTATATCCATTAAAAGAAATGAAATTTCATCAAATCCCCTTTGGGATAAGAATCTTCCAAAAAGGCAGTCCCTTTTCCCCACAAGACACATAGGGAATAAGTTTGCATATCTACAGACTAAAGTATGGAAAATGGAAGTGACAACTTTCATTTATCAGCAAGTCCTAATTTTTTCCAAAGCTTTTTAATAAAAATTTTTTTTGTAGTCGGAATTAAAAATGGTCAGAGAACTAGAAGAGAAGTTAGGGAATTCTAAATCCATCACTAAGGATAGTATTTCAAGCAGACCATAAAAGAGAAGCTTGAGTGAGAACATCTAGGAAGCTGTGAGTAACAGCATGAAATAAGCAAAGGTCGATTTAGTTGGATGTCATTGAACGAAGTGCTTTACAATATAGGATCAATATGATCTCTCAAAGAAAAATTATCGAACTTTCATCTGGAAACAGTAAAAATAAAACCAGTCAAACGTGACACTTATTAACCAATAAATTATAGCATATAATAGTTAAAAATAGCAACAAGAGAAACACCTTTTATTTGAAGGTCAAGGTTCCAAGCAAACATTCCCTAATTAATCCTTTCAACAGTATCAGGAATTTATTATTTAGCGTTTTCATAGAAAGCACTCAGTGTTTTCAAAGTGCTTTGCCAACAGTAATTAGATGTTTTTCTCATCAGCCTTGTGAAGTAGGTCAGTATAGTTATTCCCATTTTAAAGAAAAACAAGGCAGTCAATAAATACACACAGATAGTGAAGACCACTAACATAATTCTCATGTTGATCACTATCAATTTTTCTACAATTCTCATCTTTAAAATATGTAAAAGCATCTTTTAAAAAATGCCTCATTTTAACTCCCCTCAAAAACCCAACATGGTAGGTGCAATTGCCTCCATTTGCCCAATGAAAAATTGAGGTTCACACAACACACACACACACACACACACACACACACACACACACACTTCATACTAGAAAGGCGGTTGCCTATTTTGTCTTCTTGTAAGGCCTAACTCAACCATGGTCCCAGAGCCCAACACGACTGAAGCTAGGCAGGCAACACTCACTTATAAAACAATTCCCTTTCGAAGGGAAAAAAATTCCCCAGCATCTGTGCCACATAGTCGAGTGGGTTTTTGCAAAATGCCTTCATACCATCAATAATTCTGAGCTTATTTTATTATAGCAGATCCATGGACCACCAATCCCCTAAGACAACTGTAAGGAACATTTTGAACAGCAAGATGGTACTTGCTACATAGAAAACCAAACACACAAACAAAATTACCAGATTCCCTGATGGCTTTAGGAAAATCAATCTCGTTGAGAATAATAGGAGCTGATTGGCCTTTGAGAAGAGTAATTCAAAACTGGGCAATCAGATTTAAGAAAACAGTTTAGATGCAGGCAGAAACAAATTTATTTACAAAGGTTTTTTTTGTCATATATGGTATTTCTTCACAGAAAACACAAAAATTAACCAAACAAGCATGCTTTTTTTCTCCTCTGTAATTACAGTGGACTTGATATTTTCTTTTTATGGAGAAAAAATGTCATCTGTGTATTTTCTTTGTAATTTAGTTGGACTGTTTGCTAAATGTTAGCGATTATAGCAAAATATGAATAAAAAAAAGAAAAATTGTCAGATCATAGCCTGACCTTTTTTACCCACTGCATGAATTTTGACTGTATCAAAGCAAAACAGTTTGGAATAGTAATATGCTATTTTCCATTCATCTAACTGACAATTAAGCTAAGTGAAGAAAATTTGTCCTTGAAGTGTATGGAATTATTCAACATGAAACAAAAAAATAACTCAAGTCAGCCCATGTATCTTCAGTCACTACTTTGTAGGTGATGTTTTGTTATCTTGGAAAAGCTGTTTTAGGAAACTTGAGATTTAATACACACTATTTTAAAAACTTGTCCTTTTCATTACAAGCACACTATAGTAATTCTGGCCAAATGTTTATTTTCTTTAGTTATATCTCCTTGAATGTTTCATTTGAGAAAAGCTTCAGTTTGAGAAGCCAAACGTGAGCCATGACAGAATTCCACAAATCGAAAATTACTTAAAGGTTTACATTGGGGTGATTCCAAAAGCAAGGAAATGCCAAAGTACAACAAATCATCACCACGGGGATTTCTCTTTAATGCCTTCCGTCAATCCTTGCTATTTAGCTTCACTTCAGAATGAAAGTCAAAAGCATTCCACGATCCTTTTTTATAGTGATTTCTTTTCCTAATTCAAGTATTCCAAGTTTGTGCAGAGAGGTATAACCAGAAATTCTTTCTTCTGGGGGAGCCCTAAGAGCAATGCCACTGTGTCCTCATTGGTTATCTTCTGTGGGCAGCCCAGTATATTGGGCAGCATTTGGGGACCTCATGAATGAGCTTGGAAAGGGGAACAAACCCCCAGGATTGGTGAGCATAGATATCAACAAGAGCAAGGGACCAGGAACAGATCAAAGGCAGCTGGATCTGTCCCCTTTCCACAGTAGCACCCAGTCACCAGACACTTAACCCTGTCTTTCTTCTCACTAAGCTGTCCACACTCTGCAAACCAAAGTTTCTAGAAGAAGGTACTAAATTAAGTTTCAAGGTCCATCTCTCTAGTTCGTAGGGTTAGTAAAGACTGAATGTGATAACATGAGGCCATCAGAAAAGGAAAAAGTGCTGCTTATATTAAGCTACCACCATCACTATCTTAACGGTCAGGGCTATTTGCTCTCCTCCAGCTTGACATGGACACAAATAATAACTAACAGTCGAATGTGTAATATGTGTGGTAGTGTATAAATCTCACTTAATACAGACCCATGTGGTCTGTAATACAGACTTACAGACCATAAAACAGAAGCATGAAGAAGTGAAGTAACTAACTTGCTAAAATTGAAGCCTATTTCTCTAACCTTAGAGCCCACTCATTTAACCATATCTTAATTAAAAATATTTATTGTCTTAGTTTGGATTCCTCAGAAAACAGGGCCTAAGACAGAAGGTTATGTGATGTTATTTGCTAGGAAGTGAGCCCCAGGGAGCAGTAGTGAAGGAAAGGGAGAGGACAGGGAAATGAGGAGAGGCGATGACAGGAAGCATGATGGAACTCACCACTACTGACTGATATTGATTGTCCCGTCAACAGGACTTTATCCCTAAGAAATCATATCAGCTGCATCTCATTATGAGGAAAAAAGGGCAGAATTTATTCACTGGTTCCTAGCCTCTGTTAGTTCTAGGGTATTAACTCTTCCACACCTCCAAGTTGCCCTTAAGTGGGCAGGAACCCAGAGCTGAGTGTCCTGGTAGAATCAACAAGGAATCCCAGGGCTGGAGATGAGAGATGTGTACATAGGCAGCAGGCGATGGGCTGTCAGCTTGCACCTGAAATCTGGCAGAATCCATGCAGAGAGAGAGGGTCTGAAGTGGTTCATAAGAAAAGTCTCATGCACATATACTCTACCATGACATTGGATTTCCAAATGGAGCAAAAAGTCAGAAATCATTCCCATGCAAGCCATAGAGTCATCTACAACTTGGAAATCATTGATTGCTTCTGAAAAAATTATACCAACTCTACCACAGCATTTAGAATGGTATAAGAGTGTATATACTCACACTAACCTGAATTCATCTCATACAGTGATAATATACATCATCCAACCCAATACTATTCACCTATAAAAAGCAGCTCAGCTATCACTTCCCTCTGGGAAGTCTTCCCTAATTCTCTCCCTCACCCCTGCCGTTGGGTTAGGGACCTCCCTCTGGGTTCTGATAATGTCCTATGCATAGATCTCTGCTATTGCCCTTTTCATATTATGTTATAATTATTTGCTAATATGTCAGTCTTCTCCCCAAAGAATGTGAGATTTTTAAGAGAGGGACCTGCTGTCATAGGTCTTTGAATCCCCAGAATAGCGTTGTATACCTTAGCATGCATTAGGCACTCAAGGAATACAGTGTAAGGAAAGGGAAGTTGGAAGTGTTGGTGGGGAGTGAAGGCCTGACACAGTCTTTGTGAGAAATGGAAGAGTGAGCAGTCCAGAGAATCCGGAACAGCGTGCAGGCAGTGCTGAGGGTCCACCTGTGGCCGGCGACTGTGAAGTCATGATGGACTATCTATCCACCTGTGTGACTTTCTCCACTAGCACCTAACTGGAGAGGACAGAGCAACTTTGAAGCACATGTTGTAGATTTTGATAAGTGCTGTGATCAGGAGGTCAAGAAATAATAATTTACCAGGCTGTTAAATGGTATTTCCTGCTGAGACCCCAATCTATGGATAATGGGTATAAATGTTTGCAAATTCAAAGGAGTGGTAGTGTCAGTTAGTTATATCCAGGGCTTACTAAGAGGTAAACAGAAATCAGTCCTGCAGCCTTTAGCCTATTGCCCATCTCTAAGCTATAAGACAAGATGAAATTTTTTTCAGAGAAAAATTCTTTAAAGAAAATTGTCATTCTGGAAAAAAACATTATGGCACTTCCCCTCACCTTTCCAGAGGAGGTTGATGGTCACTACCCTCAAACCAAACGAGAGAGCTGTTGGTCCAGTAGTCTCATGAGGCCTGTGATTGGCAGAATTCTAAGATGATGCCCATCCCCCCTCCAAGGACCCCATACTCTTGTATAATCACCTTCCCTTGAGTGTGGGTGAGACCCATAGCTATGAGGGCTATCACTCCCATGATTATACTACATTACATGACAAAAGAGATATTGAAGATATAATTAAAGTCTTAGACAAGTTCACGAAAGGGAAGCTTATCATGAGTGGGCCCAACCTAGTGAGGTAAACTCTTAAAACGGTGTCTAATAGTCTCAGATGCAGTCTTGCTGCTCTAGAAGAAAGCAGACAGCCGTGCTATAAACCGTCTATGGGGGCCATGTGACAAGAAACAGTGAGTGACTTATAGAAGCTGACAGTGGTCCCCAGTTGACAGCTAGCAAGAAAACAAGGACCTTAGTCATACAGCTGCAAGGAAATGAATTCTACCAAAAAGCAATGAGCTTGAAAGAGGACCCAAAGTCTTAGGTGCAAATCACAGTTTGGAGTAACAGCTTGATTTCAGCATGGCGAGACCCTTAGCAGAGGACTCAACTAACTCCTACCAGGACTCCTGACCCATAAAAACTGTGACATAATACATTTGTGTTGTTTTAAGCTGCTAAGCTTGTGGTAATTTGTTAATCAACAACGGAAAATGAAGGTGGCGCCTAAGCAAAATGTGGTAAAAATTCTTAAGAAATAGTCACGCCTGGCCCTTAGGGTTGGAGAATGGCAAAGGCCGATGCCTCATTCTTACCTGGAGAAGTCTGAGGGTGAATGGTTGCCTAAAACTGTTACCTGCAATGGCATGGAAAGACGAGAAGCCAGCAGGGTATGTATTTATTTTGAGGCAAGTTATCCCTGCTGAAGTAGCTAGGAATGAGATTTCTCAAAAAGACTCGAGAGAACTCTCTCTGGGGAAAGACGCTCCCAGCAGAACAGGTTGAAGGTGTCTATCAGAAGAGCAGTGTAAGAGATCAGCTGGAGAGGGCCGTCCCTGGTGAGCAATGTGAGGTAGGAGGTCTACTGAGTGGGGGGAGCATCTCTGAAGAACACACAGAAGCTCCCACAAGAGAAACAACCAGCAATAAGACATATGACTTGCACAGGCAGACAAGTATTGCATGATCTTGCTCTTAAGTAGAATCAGTAAAAAGTGCTTCTCGAAGAAGTACACAGTAGAATAGCAATTACCAGAAGATAGGCAGGGTGAGGGAAGGAGAGAGTGGTGAGTGATTGGTCAACAAGTACAAAGTTACCGTTAGATAGGAAGAGTAAGTTCTGGATTCTATTAGGAGAGTGACTAGAGTTCACAATAATGTATCGAATATTACAAAATAGCTTAAAGAGGCATTTTTAAAATATTTTCACCACAAAGAAATGATAAATGGTTAAGACGATAGATATGTTAATGACCCTGATTTGATCAGTGCACAATTTATACATGTATTGAAACATCATGCTCTCCATAAATATGTGCAATTATTGTGTGTAAATCATTTTTAAAAGGACATCTGCCTTGACAGAGGACAGTGATGGCCATGTACTATCAGCACCAGTCAAGTAAGAAGCTGCCCATCCCCAGGGACATTTGCAATATCTGGAGATACTTTTGGTTGTTACAGAGGGAAATAAGGTGGAGGTGAACCTGCTACTAGCATCTAGGGAGTAAAAGCCAGGCTGCTAAATATCCTTTAATGCATCGGACAACCCCCCACAATGAAGTCCAAAATGCCAAAAGTGCTGAGGTTGGTCAAATCTCAAATCCCTTCCTTCCCTGTCTTGCATGAGCCCAAGGCAGCAAAGAGAGTGAGAGAAGAGGTGAGTAGAAGACAGGAAAAGACTTTACCTCACTTCTGTAGTGTCATCCTACAGCATTTCAATGCCATCCAATGAAGGGAGAGAGGGGCACCTTTGAACTGAATGAGAGATGCAAATGGAGGCATACCTCAGTGATACTGCAGGTTCAATTCCAGACCACTGCAATAAAGCAAGTCACACAAATTTTTTTGTTTCCCAGGCATATAAAAGTTATGTTTACACTGTACTTTAGCCTTCTATGTGTGCAATAGCGTTATGTTTAAAAGTGTACATGTCTTCACTTTAAAATTCTCTATTGCTAAAAAAATGCTAATGATAATCTGTGAGTATTTTGGCTGGTGGAGGGTCTTGCCTTGATGCTGATGACTGCTGACCGATCAGGGTGCTGGTTGCTGACGGTTGGAGTGGCTCTGGCAATTTCTTAAAATATGACAACAATGAAGTCTGCCACATTGATCAACTCTTTCTTTCTCTATAGCATGCAATGCTGTTTGATAGCATTTTCCCCAAGTAGAATTTTTTTCAAAATTATAGTCTTCCCAAATCCTGCCAATGCTTTATCAGCTCAGTTTATGTAATATCCCAAATCTTTCACTATCATTTCAACAGTGTTCACAGCACCTTCACCAGGAGTAGATTTCATCTCAAGAAACCACTGTCTTTGCTCATCCACAAGAAGCATCTTCTTATCTGATTCAAGTTTTATCATGAGATTGCAGCAATTCAGTCATATAGGCTCCACTTGTAATTCTAGCTCTCTTGCTATTACTTCCTCTACTAAAGTCTTGACTGTTCAAAGTCATCCATGAGAGTTGAAATCAACTTCTTTCCAAACTCCTGTTAATGTTGGTATTTTGACACCCCATGAATCAAGTTTTTAATGGCATCTAGAATGGTGAATTCTTTCCATAAGGTTTTCAATTTATTTTGCTCAGATCCATCAGAGGAACCATTATCACTGGCAGCTATTGCCTTACAAGATGTACTTCTTAAAAATAAGACTTGAAAGTTGAAAGTACTGTGTGATCCATGGGCTGCAGAATGGATATATTTAGCAGCCATGAAAACAACATAAATCTCCTTGAACATCTCCATCAGAGCTTTTGGGTGATTAGGTGCATTGTTAATGAGCAGTAATATTTTAAAAAGAATCTTTTTGTCTGAGCAGTAAGTCTCAACAGTGGGCTTAAAATATTCAGTAAATCATGCTGTAAACAGATGTGCTGTCATCCAGGCTTTGTTGTTCCATTTATAGAGCACAGGAAGTGTAGATTAAGCATAATTCTTAGGGTTGTAGGATTTTCAGAATGGCAAATGAGCATTAGCTGTAACTTAAAAGTCACCAGTTACATTAACCTCTAATAGAAGAGTCAGCCTGTCCGTTGAAGATTTGAAGCCAGGCATTAGCTTCTCCTCTCTACCTATGTAGATCCTAGATGGCATCTTCTTCCAATAGAAGCTGTTAAAAATCTGTTATTTAGTGTAACCACCTTCAACAACAATCTTAGCTAGATCTTCTGGATAACTTGCTATTGCTTTTATTTAGAGCAGGATTTGCTGCTTTTCCTTGCACTTTTAGGTTATGAAGATGGCTTCTTACCTTAAACCTCATAAGCCAAATTCTGCTAGCTTCAAAGTTTTCTTCCCTCAGCTTTCTCATCTTTCTAAGCCATCATAGAATTGAAGAGAGTTAAGGCCTTGCTCTGGATTAGGCTTTGGTTTAAGGGAAGGTTGTAGCTGGTTTGATCTTCTCTGCAGACCACTCAAACTTTCTCTGTATCAACAAAAGAGCTGTTTCATTTTCTCATCATTCCTGTGTCCACTGGAGTAGCCCTTTTAATTTCCCTCAAGAACTTTTCCTTTGCATTCACAACTTAGCTACTTTGGCACAAGAGGCCTAGCTTTTTGCCTACCTCAACTTTCAATACGCCTTAATCACTAAACTTAATTATTTTCAGCTTTTGATTTAAAGTGAGAGACATGTGACACTTCCTTCCACTTTAACACTTAGAGGCCAATATAGGGTTATTAATTGGCCTAATTTCAATATTGTTGTGTTTCAGGGAATAGGGAAGCTGAAGGAGAGGGAGAGGGATGGGGAAATGATTGGTTAGTAGAGTAGTCAAAACACACGCAACATTTATCAATTATGTTCACCATGCCATCTTACATAGGTATGGTTCATGGAACTGTTCATGGCACCTCAAAACAGTTACAGTGGTAACATCAAAGATCGCTGATCACAGATCACAATAACAGATATAATAATAATGAAAAAGTATGGAATAGGGTGAGAATTACCAAAATGTGACACAGAGATACAAAGTGAGCACAAGCTGTTGGAAAGAAAGCACCTGTAGACATGCTTGCTTGATGCAGGTTTGCCTCGAACCTTCAATTTGTAAAATACACAATTGCTGAGAGGCACAATAAAACAACGCACAATAAAACATGATGTGCCTATATTGATGGGACTTTTTAGCACCCCAAAATGAGACTTTGCTGTTAACCACATGTGACTAGCAAAGCTATGGAAGTCCAAGATAACAGGAGAACAGAGTCAAGGAGGTACAACTGAGTTTGTTTTGTTTTGTTTTGAGATGGAGTTTCTCATAATCTGTTCTGTGCCTCTTTCCTAGCTTCTGGTGATGGCCAACAATCCTTGGTGTTCCACAACTTGTAGCTGCGTCACTCCCACTTCTGCCTCCACCTTCCGTGGCACTCTCTCTGTGCCCTGTGTCTTTACCTTATATGGACATCAGTCATATTGCATGAGGAACCCACCCTGCTCCAGTATGATGTCATTTTAATTAATTATATCTGCAAGGATCCTATTTTCAAATGAGGTCACATTCTGGGGTGCTGGGAATTAGGGCTTCAACATATCTTTTTTGGGAAACACAATTCAACCTCTAATGTCCCTTAAGGGAATGAGGGTGCAGCATAGGGCAGGGAAGGATTCTGGCCAAGATATGAGTTTAGCTCAGTTCCAGCCCCAGCCTAATACCACCAGGGGCTCCAGAGCCTGAATGGCATCACAAAGTCATCCCCTTTCAAGGGACAGAGCAAGCAGCCTTTTGTAATCCCTGAATTGGCCAACCATTGGCTGCAGGTAGTCCCTGACAGGAAAATCTATCAGCCCAAGCATTTCTGGTTTAGGTTTCCATTCACCCAAGGGCAGTTGTTGTCTAACGTTACTGTGCATCAGAAACACAGACGGCTAGACCCCAATTCCAAGTTTCTGAGTCAGTAGGTAGGGCCTGAGAATTTGCATGTATAACGAATTCCCAGGTGATGCTCTGCTGCTGGTCCCAGGACCACACTTTGAGAACCACTGATGCAGCGCAAAAATTCTTAATGGGGGCGGTTGTGAGTAGCCAGTGGTCAACACTTAGAGCAGCGAGGGGCTGGGATGGGTTCACTGGAGGGTTAAGGGAACCCAGGCAGAACAACAACAATATAGTAACTAACCACTCTTCTTCACAAAGTTGAGGTACACGGGAGTGGGAAAATAAGCACAGAATGACTGTAGGGGAAACCGTGTCCTTCAGAGAGAGCCAGATTTTTGTTGCAGCAAAAAGGAGATCAACTCCTACAAAAAGAGGTTGTGGAAAGAGGGATGATACCAGTACCAGTGTAGACTGCCAGGTTTTCTGGATAAAAAAGCCAGAAAAAGGAGTTTCTATTTTTCAAACGATTGGTGAGTCAAGCAGGGTGTACAGTAATAATGCAGGTGATTTTAAAACTACAGAACCTTTCTTGGATCTCCCCTGTGTGCCTTGTGACCAAATTGACTACCAACGCCATTCACTCCTTTTTTTTTTTCAATCTCTATGAGTCATTGAGTGGCTGCCAACTATGCAGCCACACCACGCAGTCATCCAGAGGGCCTGAAGAATCCCATCAAGTGTGCTACAGTCTGGTTATTTAATTGGTAGAGACAAAGCTTTATGGCAGCTTTAAGGTGTGGCTGAAGCTTAACTACATGGCTCTTCTAGCAGGAGAGTTATCAAAGATTGTACAAAATTGCAGCAATTTTACTGAAGCTGAGAAAATGTTCCATGGTTAGAAAGGGAAAAGAAATGATTTCAAATGCATTTATAAAAGACAAATTAAAATAGGCAATTTAAAGACATGGGTAGCACTATGTAAAGGGAACACGGAGTGGATTATCCTTGATATCCACAGCGGTTGCTTGAAAGACAAATCTGGGAATGAAGTATGAACGAATTTAATAGCATCAGACTAAATTATGAAACTAAATGTTTAGAAAATAGCAGAATGTCTTCAAGTTAAAAGCAAAGAACAGAAAGGTTTTCAAAGAGCTTCATTTCAAGCTGAATGGAAAACAGATGGAACAACCCATATGAAACAAGAAGGGAGCTTCCTCTTGGGGAAGCATATCCTTAAGAGATTCACACATTTTGAAATTGGGAGCCACATCTTTATTAGGCAGCTACCCAAGGAAGTCTTATGGGACAAAAAGCCTTTAAAAGTTGGGATTCTCTAATATTTATAATCTTGCATTGGAAGGCTATTTTACCTTTTATTTTTTATATAAAGAAAAATAGGCTTGATGTGGGGGCTCATGTCTGTAACCCCGACACTTTAGGAGGTTGAGGCAGGAGGATCACCTGAGGCCAGGAATTCAAGGCCAGCCTGGGCAACATTGCAAGACTCTGTCTCTACAAAAATGCTTTAAAAAATGCATTCTCACTGCAGAAATTATAGAAAGTTCAGAGTATACATACTTTCAGAAGTTTGTACTAGTAGTAGTACTCCTAAAAGCATGCAGAGGAAAATAACCCCTTCATGGAAGCAAAATCATGGAATATACCATTTTTTCTTCATTGCAATAGAGATTGTGTTGCTTTTGACCACCTGTGTCACAATTTTTTCACTTAACACCATATCACAAACTTTTCCAATATGTATAAGGAATTGGTCTTTTTTATTTACATAAATGAGCTTTGTTTATACAACTGTTAACTTACGATGTTAGATGACAGGGTGTTATCAAGAAATCCCAGAGTTCCCACACTGGTATCATAAGCTAGAGCCAAAAAAGCCTGCTATATTTTGATATCAATGTCAGGTGGGACAAGTGTAGAAAACAACAAATATATCTCTGTATTGATCTGTGCCTTGCAATAATCTGTCCATGTTCTAGAAACTCCTTCTCCTACTCTGTAATATTACCAAACTCAATAATACAATAAGTGAATCTCTTTTAAATAGTTTCTTTTAGTTTTAGCTATGATACCGATAGATAGATAGATAGATAGATAGATAGATAGATAGATAGATAGATAGATAGATGTACGTAACAAAAATACAATTTTTTATTGAGACAGAGTCTTGCTCTGTCTCCCAGGCTGGAGTGCAGTGGCACAATCTTAGCTTACTGCAACCTCTGCCTTTGGGGTTCGGTGATTCTCCTGCCTCAGCCTCCCAAGTAGCTGGGACTACAGGTATGCACCACCATGCCCGGCTTATTTTTTTTTTATTTTTTTTTTTAGTAGTAGAGACGGGGTTTTGTCACAGTGGCCAGGCTGGTCTTGAAATGCCTAATCTCACACAATCAGCCTCAACTTTAAATCCTATTTTTTTTTTCCAAAATGAAAGTATATTAACTTTGTTGGGTTTTGTTTTTGAATTATAAAAGCAGTTTATGCTCTTAGTTGAAGAAATAGCAATAGACTGAATCAACTAAATAAAGTAAAATAATAGAATATACAAACACATTTTAAAAGAAAAAATAATCACTAGTAATCCAAACATCCAAAATAAACACTGCTAACATTTTTTTTACACGGCAAAATAATACCATCTCTTTAGATAACACTAAGAGGGTAGAATATAGTCGTTAAGAGCAAAGATTCTGATATTAGTCAGCCTGGATTGAAATCCCAGCTCTGCCATTCTGTGATCTTAGCCAAGCTACTTCACCTCTCTGCACCTCAGCCTACAGGGCATTAAATGAGTTAGCATAAGCAATTAGAAAAGTGTCTAGCACGTGGTGAGTCTATATACCAGCTAGGAACTATTGTTGTCCTTAAGCAAACGTATTCTTACTGACTTGGGAGATAGCATAAAAGGATAATCTAAATCATGTGAGCAATTCTGCCCATCCTTTCAACTCAGTAAGTGTATGCCTTGAGTGAATGTGAAATAGGAGATACAAATCTGCAGTTCACCCAGTAGGACTGTTCCCAGCTACTTCTGTGGGAGGATCTCATGTTTAAAGATAAGTATTTTATGGCCTACAACATGGCCTCTAAACACAAGTCCACTACTTCATCCGGCATCTAAGCAGAAGAAATGACACTCCATTCCAGTGCTGGGGAAGACACTGCCATATTGTTCTCCAATGTGGGACATTCTTAAGTGATTTTCTGTAGTCAAGGTATCTATATGTAATTTTGCCTTAAATTCTGATATCTAAGATATCATTCTACCATATATCTGAATTCATTTCCTACTGTTGCAGTGATAAATTAGAACAAACTTGGGGACTTAAAACAACAGAAATGTATTCTCTCACAGTTCTGGAAGTCAGAAGTCCAACATTAGTTTCACTGGGCCAAAATCAAGGTATTAGTGAGGCAGCATTTCCTCTGGTGACTCCAGGGAAGAATCCATTCCTCGATTCTTCCAGTTTCTGGTGGCTGTCAACATTCCTTGGCTTGTAGCTGCCTTCTCCCAATCTCTTCCTCTGTGGCAACATTGCTTTCTCTCCTTTTGTCTGTATCAAATCTCCCTTGGAATTTCTTTTATAAGGACATTTTTGATTATATTTAGGACCCATCCATATAGTCCAGGATAATCCCCCCATGTTAAGATCTTTAACTTATTTACATTTACAAAATCCCCTTTGCCATGTAAGGTAACAGTAAACGCTTTGGGAATTAGCATAGGAACATATTTGGGGCCATTGTTTAATACATCAAAATATCCATTAAAATTTTTCATGTGCATTGGAGGTGGAGGGATGGGAAGGAAGGAAGGAAGGAGAGAGAAACTTCATGAGTGTCACCAAAACTGTGGTTTGATTTGGATGCCATTGAGCCAACACAGCCATGTTCTAGGTACAGGCTGATCTCCAGAGAAGAGAAATCAGTTGCTACTCAACAGGCTTTTATAATCTGCTTTGAACACACCAGGTGGATCTTCAATTACAATATTTCCCAAGCTTTAGCTTAACAAAGCAAGTTCTAGCTCCCCATCCTCTCCATGTGTTGTTTTCAGTAAATACACATTTGGTCTTGTGTGAAGAAAGAGGATTTCTCAAGCCCTGTTTCAGGATCCGTGTACTCTAACCCATTTGTCTGATTCCAACACCCCCACCCCACACTAACTGATTTTTCAAATGTTTTCAGGAATAATCAGTTTTGCTAACACATGAAATCCAAATTTCCAATTTTGTAATAAGATTAAAATCAGACAGTAGAAGCCAGAAACTGCCTTTCATCAAAACACAAGAATTGTATGTCTCTATGCATATTGTCAACTTTTGTCAAAAAGGAAATGAAAAGGTAGAAAGCTAACTCTTGTTCATGTGATAATCAACCCATTTTTTATTTCCCTTTCAAATAAAAGGAATAGATGCATAAGAATTGGTGCTGAAAAAGTAAAACAATAGTAATACTACATTTGGAAGATTCTATTCAGAATACGTGCATGGAGAAAATCAAAATGTGCTAAAATCTCCAGATTAATAGAAGCAGTTATTCCACTTAGAAAAAGTTCAGGTTATAGCCCTCATTTTCTTTTAGTGGTTTGAATAATAATGTGATTGAATATAGATCTTGCAAAATTTATGAATTAGATTAATTCAACTTCAGAATGTGTTGTTTTGGAAGCAGCTAGATCGAGGTCAAGACTGCATATAGATACTGGGCAGAGGAAAAGAGATGGTTGGATACATGTAGCCTGAGTTACTCCTGAGAAGCCTGCTGCGGTAACTGCAATAAAAACCATCATCAGAAAAGCTCTGTGAGAAGCAAAGTGGGGTGGAGAAGTGAGGATGAGAATTCAGAGTCTCAGGCTTTGGTTTTGGCCTAAGAACTATGCTTTTCTACTAAAAAGTTTAGTTGTCTCACAGTTACATAGAGGGGCTCCAGGACTATTCCAGCCAGCTTCATGTAATGGATCAATGGAAAAAGTTTGGGAACCACAAAACCCAAGACAATTATGGAGAACTATATTCATATCAAATGTGTATACACACACATTTCTCATCTGAGAACTAGAAAACCCTGGTGTACAATGCTTACATGTTTTGTTTTGTTTTTTATTGTACTTCAGGTTCTAGGGTACATGAGCAGATCATGCAGAATTGTTGCATAAGTACACACATGGCAATGTGGTTTGCTGCCTCCATCTCCCTGCCACCTACATCTGGCATTTCTCCCCATGTTAGCCCTCCGCAGCCTCCCCACCCCCAACGCTGTCCCTCACTTGCCCCCCACAACAGACCCCAGCGTGTGATGCTCCCCTCCCTGTGTCCATGTGTTCTCACTGTTCATCACCCACCTATGAGTGAGAACATGTGGTATTTGATTTTCCATACTTGTGTCAGTTTGCTAAGAATGATGGTTTCCAGATTCATCCATGTCCCTACAAAGGACTCAAACTCATCATTTTTTATGGCTGCATAGTATTCCATGGTGTATATGTGCCACATTTTCCTTGTTCAGTCTATCATTGATGGGCATTTGGGTTGGTTCCAGGTCTTTGCTATTGTAAACAGTGCCACTATGAACATACCTGTGCATGTGTCTTTATAATAGAATGATTTATATACTTTGGGTATATACAAAGGATTGGATTGCTGGGTCAAATGGAATTTCTATTTCTAGGTCCTCGAGGAATGGCCACACTGTCTTCTACAGTGCTTGAACTAGTTTACACTCCCACCAACAGTTTGAAAGTGTTCCTATTTCTCCACATCCTCTCCAGAATCTGTTGTCTCCAGATTTTTTAATGATCGCCATTCTAACTGGTGTGAGGTGGTATCTCAATGTGGTTTTGATTTGCATTTCTCTAATAATCACTGATGATGAGCATTTTTTCATATGTTCGTTGGCCTCATATATGTCTTCTTTTGAAAAGTGTTCATATCCTTCGCCTACTTTTGGATGAGTTTGTTTGTTTTTTTCCTGTAAATCTGTTTTAGTTCTTGGCAGATACTGGATATTAACCCTTTGTCAGATGGGTAGATTGCAAAAAATTTTTTCCCATTCTGTTGGGTGCTGGTTTACTCTAATGATTGTTTCTTTTGCTATACAGAAGCTCTGGAGTTTAATTAGGTCCAATTTGTCTATTTCAGCTTTTGCTGCCAATGCTTTGGTGTTTTAGTCATGAAGTCCTTGCCTATGCCTATGTCCTGAATGGTTTTGCCTAGGTTTTCTTCTAGGGTTTTTATGGTGTTAGGTCTTATGTTTAAGTAATTAATCCATCAGGAGTTAATTTTAGTGTAAGGTGTCAGGAAGGGGTCCAGTTTCTGCTTTCTGCACATGGCTAGCCAGTTTTCCCAACACGATTTATTAAACAGGGACTCCTTTCCCCATTGCTTGTTTTTGTGAGGTTTGTCAAAGATCAGATGGTTGTAGATGTGTGGTGCTGCCTCTGAGGCCTCTGTTCTGTTCCATTGGTCTATATGTCTGTTTTGGTACCAGTACCATGCTGTTTTGATTACTGTAGCCTTGTATTATAGTTTGAAGTCAGGTAGCATGATGCCTCCAGCTTTGTTCTTTTTGCTTAGAATTGACTTGGCTATGCGGACTCTCTTTTGGTTCCATATGAAGTTTAAGATGTTTTCTTTTTTCCAGTTCTGTGAAGAGGGTCATCGGTGGCTGGATGGGGATAGTGTTGAATGCATAAATTACTTTGGGCAGTATGTCCATTTTCACGATACTGATTCCTCCTAACCATGAGCATGGAATGTTTTTCCATCTGTTTGTGTCCTCTCTTATTTCCTTGAGCAGTGGTTTGTAGTTCTCCTTGAAGAGGTCCTTTACATCCTTTGTTAGTCATATTCCTAGGTATTTTATTCTCTTTGTAGCAATTGTGAATGACAGTTCATTCTTGTTTGGCTCTCTTTAAGTCTGTTATTGGTGTATAGGAATGCTTGTGATTTTTGCACATTGATTTTGTATCCTGAGACATTGCTGAAGTTGCTTATCAATTTCAGGAGATTTTGGGCTGAGATGATGGGGTCTTCTAAATATACAATCATGTAATCTGCAAATAGAGACAATTTGACTTCCTCCTTTCCTAATTGAATACCCTTTATTTCTTTTTTTAGACTGATTGCTCTGACTAGAACTTTCAATACTATATTGAATAGGAGTGGTGAGAGAGGGCATCCTTGTCTAGTGCCACATTTCAAAGGGAATGCTTCCAGTTTTTGCCCATTCAGTATGATATTGGCTGTTGGTTGTCGTAAATAACTTTTATTATTTTGAAATACGTCTGTCAATATCTAGTTTATTGAGAGTTTTTAGCATAAAGAGCCGTTAAATTTTGTCAAAGGGCTTCGCTGTATCTATTGAGATAATTATGTGGTTTTTGTCCTTCGTTCTCTGTCTGTGGTGGATGACATTTATAGACTTGCATATGTTGAACCAGCTTTGCATCCCCGGGATGAAACTTACTTGATCGTGTTGGATAAGCTTTTTGATGTGCTGTTGCAATCGGTTTGCCAGTATTTTATTGAAGATTTTTGCATCAATGTTCATCATGGATATTGGCCTGAAGTTTTACTTTTTTGTTGAGTCTCTGCCGGGTTTTGGTATCAGGATTATGTTGGTCTCATAAAACGATTTAGGAAGGATTCCCTCTTTTTGGATTGTTTGGGATAGTTTCAGAAGGAATGGTACCAGCTCCTCTTTGTATGTCTGGTAGAATTCAGCTGTGAACCTGTCAGGACCTGGACTTCTTTTGATTGGTAGGCTGTTAATTGCTGCCTCCACTTCACCCCTTGTTATTGGTCTACTCTGGGTTTCAACTTCTCCCTGTTTTAGGCTTGGGAGGGTGCAAGTGTCCACGAATTTATCCATTTCTTCCAGGTTTACTGGTTTATGTGCATAGAGTTGTTTGTAGTAATCTCTGATGGTGGTTTGAATTTCTGTGGAATCAGTGGTGATATCACCTTTATCATTTTTTATTGCATCTATTTGATTCTTCTCCCTTTTCTTTTTTATTAATCTGGCTAGTGGTCTTGTCTATTTTGTTCATCTTTTCAAAAAACCAGCTCCTGTACTTATTGATTTTTTGAAGGGTTTTTTGTCTCTTATCTCCTTCAGTTCTTCTCTGATCTTAGTTATTTCTTGTGTTCTGCTAGGTTTTGAGGTTTTTTGATCTTCCTCCTCTAGCTCTTTCAATTTTGATGATAGAGTGTCGATTTTAGATCTTTCCTTGCTTCTCATGTGGGCGTTTATTGCTATAAATTTCCCTCTAGACACTGTTTTTAATGTATCCCAGAGATTCTGGCACATTGTACCTTTGTTCTCATTGGTTTCAAAAAACATCTTTATTTCTGCCTTCATTTCACTGTTTATCCAGTCTACATTCAGAAGCCAGTTGTTCAGTTTCCATGAAGCTGTGTGATTCTGAGTTAGTTTCTTAATTCTGAGCTCTAATTTGATAGCCCTGTGGTCTGAGAGGCTGTTTGTTATGATTTCCATTCTTTTGCATTTTTTGAGGTGTGATTTACTTCCAATTATGAGGTCAATTTTAGAGTAGGTGCAATGAGGTGATGAGAAGAATGTATATTCTGTGGATTTTGGGTGGAGATTTCTGTAGATGTCTATTAGGTCCGCTTGGTCCAGATCTGAGTTATCTGGATACCCTTGTTTATTTTCTGTCTCACTGATCTGTCTAATATTGACCGTAGAATGTCAAAGTCTCCCAATATTATTGTGTGGAAGTCTAAGTCTCTTTGTAGGTCATTAAAAACTTGCTTTATGTACCTGGGTACTCCTGTATTGGGTGCGCATATATTTAGGATCGTTAGCTCTTCTTGATGCATTGATCTTTTTACCATTATGTAATGCCCTTCTCTGTCTCTTTTGATCTTTGTTGGTTTAAAGTCCATTTTATCAGAGACTAGGATTGCAGCTCCTGCTTTTTTTTGCTCTCCATTTGCTTGATAAATTTTCCTCCATCCCTTTATTTTGAGCTATGTGTGTCCTTGTATGTGAGATGGGTTTCCTGAATACAGCACACCGATGGGTCTTGACTTTTTATCCAATTTGCCAGTCTGTGTCTTTTGATTGGGGCATTTAGCCCATTTATATTTAAAGTTAATATTGTTATGTGTGGATTTGATCCTGCCATTTTGATGCTAGCTGGATGTTTTGCCTGTTAGTTGACACATTTTTTTCATTGTATCAATGGCCTTTACTATTTGGTACATTTTTGGAGTGGCTGGTACTGGATGTTCCTTTCCTTGTTTAGTGCTTCTTTCAGGAGCTCTTGTAAGGCAGGCCTGGTGATGACGAAATCTCTCAGCAATTGCTTGTCCATAAAGGATTTTCTTTATCTTTTGCTTATGAAGCTTAGTTCGGCTGGATATGAAATTCTAGTTTGAAAGTTCTTTTCTTTAAGGATGTTGAATATTGGTCCCCACTCTCTTCTGGCTTGTAGGATTTCTGCTGACAGATCCACTGTAAGTTTGATGGGCTTCCCTTTGTGGGTAACCTGACCTTTTTCTCTGGCTGCCCTTAGCATTTTTTTCTTCATTTCAATCCTGGTGAACCTGATGATTACGTGCCTTGGGGTTACTCTTCTTGAGGAATATTTTTGTGGTGTTCTCTGCATTTCCTGGACTTGAGTGGTGGCCTGGCTTGCTACATTGGGGAAGTTCTCCTGGATAATATCCTGAAGAGTGTTTTCCAGCTTGGATTCATTCTCTCCATCACATTCAGGTACACCTATCAAACGTAGATTAGGTCTTTTCACATAATCCCATATTTCTTGGATGCTTTGTTCATTTCTTTTCACTCTTTTTTCTCTGTTCTTGCCTTCTTGTTTGATTTCATTGAGTTGATCTTCAATCTCTGATATCCTTTCTTCTGCTTGTTCAATTTGGCTATTGAAACTTGTGTATGCTTTATGAAGCTCTCGTGCTGTGTTTTTCAGCTCCATCAAGTCGTTTATATTCTTCTCTAATCTGTTTATTCTAGTTAGCATCTCATCTAATCTTTTTTCTAGGTTCTTAGTTTCTTGGCATTGGGTTAGCACATGTTCTTTTATCTCTGAGAAGTTTGTTATTACCCACCTTCTGAAGACTGTTTCTGTCAATTAATCAGATTAATTTTCCATCTATCTTTGATCCCTAGATCATGAGGAGTTGTGATCATTTGCAGGAAGAGAGGCATTCTGGGTTTTGGTGTTTTCATCCTTTTTGTACTGGTTTCTTCCCATCTTAGTGGCTTTATCTACCTGTGGTCTTTGCAGTTGGTGACTTTCAGATGGGGTCTCTGAGTGGACATCCTTTTTGTTGATAATGAAGTTATTTCTTTCTGTTTCTTAGTTTTCCTCCTAACAGGCCCCTCTGCTGCAGGACTGCTGGAGGTCCACTCCAGACCCTGCTTGCCTGGGGATCACCCACAGGGGCTGCAGAACAGTAAGGGTTGCTGCTGGTATTTTCTTCTGTTATCTTCATCCCTGAAGGGTACCTGCCAGATGTTGGCCTGAGCTCTCCTATATGAGATGTTTCTCTGGGTATACAGGTCAGGGATCTGCTTGAGAAGACAGTCTGTCCCTTATAGGAGCTCAAGGGTTGTGTTGGGAGCTCTGTTGTTCCATGCAGAGATGCTGGGCAGGTACTTTTAAGTCTGCTGCAGTGGAACTCATAACCACCTCTTTTCCCAAGTGCTCTGTCCTAGGAAGGTTGGCTTTATTTATAAGTTTCTGTTGTGCTTCTGCCCTTTTTCACAGATGCCCTGCCCCTCATGGAGTAGTCTAGTCACAGTCTGCCAGCAGAGGCATTGCTGAGCTGCTGCAGGCTCTGCCCAGCTGCTGTATGAACTGCCTTGGTAGTGGCAGATGCCCTTCCCTGCACTGAGCTGGACTGTTGTGGGTCCAGTTGCACTTGCTGTGAAACTCTCAATCCAGAGCGTTTCAGATTGCTTGTTTTGTGGGGGTGGTACTCACCGAGCCAGATCACCTGGCTCCCTGTCTCTGCCCCCTTCCTTTCAGTTGAATGGCTCTGTCTCCTAGGCATGCCAGGTGCCAGTTGAAACTGCCTCTCAGATTTGTGTGAGTTTCTGTGTGCCAAGCCAGCACCGGCTGAAACCACTGTGCTGAAAACTCATGGTGCTTTTCGGCCCGGAAATCTCCTGGTCTGTGGGCAGTGAAAATTTGTTTGGAAATGTGGTGGGCACTCACCTTCTGCATTGTTCTTGCTGGGAACTGCACTCTGGAGCTGTTCCTATTTGGCCATCTTGGATCCTATATCACTTACATGTTTTTTAATTGCTGTCCCATCTACCTTTATGAAGGCATAGTTTATCAAAATTAATTAGATCAAAATTATTCTTTGACTTTTACAAATTGCTACTTACACTGGAAGAATAGGCAACTGTCTATTCCCAAGTGTTTTTTACTATCTATTGCTGCATAACAAACCACATAATGGCTTAAAACAATAATAGTTTATTTCTCATGATTCTGTGTGGTTTTTCTGCTCTGTATGGTGCCAACCACAGTGTTGGGATAGCTGGGAGATACAAAACAACATCACTCAGATGGCTGGCAGTTGATACAGGCTGCTTCTGGGAGCTCAGATGTGGCTGTTGGTTGGGGGCTTCAGTTCTCTACACGGTCTTATGTACATAGTGGCCTGGGCTTCCTCACAGCATGACAGTCAGCCTCCAGGAGAAAGCATTCCAAGTGTGTAATAGCAGAAGCTGCAGATCTCTTAAGGCCCAGCCTCTGCAATTACAGTGTCACCTCCATCACATTCTATTTGTCAAAATAAGTTACCAAGGCAGCCCAGATTCATGAGGAGAGGGGAAAAATCATGTTTCTTGATGGGAAGAGTGTCAAAGAATTTGTGGCCACCCACCAGACTGAAGCAAATGAATTAGTAGTATTGGATATCCTTAGGATATGAAGAGCCTGAGCTACAGAAAATTGCTGAGCCAGTTTCAAACTTACAACTGCTTTCTCCAGATTTTCTGTTACATAAGAGAATTAAGAGTATTCATTGCTAAAGATACTGTTGGGTGGGCGTTCTGTTACTTGCAGCCAAATGGAGCCTAAATAATAAAGTACTTCACTTTCATCACCAAAAACTTCAGCAGTAAGGCTGTGCTGGGATGACTTAGCTAACAGATCATAGTGAGAGAATTTGAGCGAATTTCTCCTGAGCAAATATGAGACAATTTTCTAGGGATTCTCAGAGGCATGGCCAAGTACTTGTGCAGATAGTTGAGACTCAAAGTCATCATAGTCTGGATCTAATATAAATATGATTTTAATTGGACTTACAGGCTGGTGAGTTGAGGAAAGTAGACATTGACAGTCAGATCTCCCACAATGACTAGCTGATTATACCTAACCAAGTTGCCTATCTTAGTGCCACTCAAAGTGCCAATCTGCAATGAAATAAGGAGATTGCACCCGAATGTAAAGCAACACATTGCTTTCTTCACTGAGAAGTCTTGCCAAAAAAAAAAAAAAGTAAGCTGTAACTAAACAGCAATGCTTAGTGATACAGTTGAATTACACTCAGGCACAAATCCCTTAACTCCTGTCTTTTGCTAACTGGTAACAAACAGTTTGCAGACCTATAGCTGGTCCACAAACCACACAGGCTAATTTATGGGTTATAAAGTTCAGAGAACAGGCTAGGCTACATATGATAATTTACAAGGAAAAAAATCCCATGATTTTGCTCTGAAATCCACTCTAATGATTCACAGCAAAGGACTTCTTTGCATTTAAATGTGCTGGCTACCAAATTATGAAATTTTTTGAATAATATTGAATCAGTGTATTCATAGATTTCATTGCCCACATTTTTTAAAGTCTATATCAAATTTAACTATTTAACTAATTTGAAATTTGTTCGCAAATGAGAAAGTGGTAACTGTCTAGCCAAGCAGATGGTTGTAAGTAAAGAAATTTTCTGTTCCATGTGGCTTCCGATTAGATTTTTCATCTATACCCAATATAGCACAGTTCTCTTTCGGGAGGTTAAAAAACATTACTAAATATCTATGTAGGGTTTCTTTAGGAATTGCATTCTATTCAGTAATAGAAACCTGAAGAGGAAAAACAGATTAAAAAAAATAACAGTGGCTAAACAAATGAAGCATTTTGTTTTTCTCACATAAAAGATTTCTGGAGTTAGATGGTTCCAGTTTAGCACAGTGGCTCTGTGTGGCCATCAGGTCCCAGGCCTTTTGTTTTTCTATTTGGCCATCCTTGGTTGTTGCTCCGTGGTCTCAAGTTGGCTGTCTTACTGCCAGCATCAATTGATCTTCCAGGCCAAAAGAAAGGAAAGGGCAAAGGGCAAAAAACATACATGGTAGCTAAATCCGACGTCATTTAGAGCATTATATTAAATGGTTCACTGAGGAACTTCCACTTTCATATCTCCTTGGCCAGAATGTTGAGACACGGCCACTTCCCATTACAAGGAAACTGGAAAATAAAAAAGTTTTTTATTTACTCCTTGCATTAGTTTGCTAGGGCTGCCATAACAAAGTACCGCAGACTGGGTGGCTTAAACAACAGACATTTGTTTTCTCACAATTCTGGAGGTTAGAAGTCTGAGATCAAAGTGCAGGTGGGATTGGTTTTTTCTCAAGCCTCTGTCCTTGACTTGTAGATGACTATTTTCTCTCCGTGTCTTCATATGGCCTTTCTTCCATGCGTATCTGCATCCTAATCACCTTTTCTTTTCTTTTCTTTCCTTTTTTTTTTTTTTTGGGAGACAGTGTCTCCCTCTGCCACCCAGGCTGGAGTGCAATGGCAACATCTTAGCTCACTGCAACCTCCGCCTCCCAGATTCAAGCAATTCTCCTGCCTCAGCCTCCCGGTAGCTGGGATTACAGGTGCCTACCACCACACCCAGCTAATTTTTTGTATTTTTAGTAAAGACAGGGTTTCACCATGTTGGCCAGGCTGGTCTTGAACTCCTGACCTCGTGGCCCACCAACCTCAGCCTCCCAAAGTGCTGAGATTACAGGCGTGAGCCACCTCACTCAGCCCTAATCACCCTTTCTTAAAAGGACACTAGTGATATTGGATGAGAGCCCACATTAGTGAACTGATTTACACATAATTACCTCTTTAAAGACCCTGCATGTTAGTCTGTTTTTCATGCTGCTGATAAGATATACCCAAGACTGGGAAATTTAGAAAAGAAGGAGGTTTAATGGACTCACAGCTCCATGTGGCTAGGGAGGCCTCACAATCATGGAGGAAGGTGAAAGGCGCATCTCACTTGGCAGCAGACAAGAGAAGAGAGGTTGTGCAGGGACACTCTCCTTTATATCAAATGTCAGGAGGCTTATTCACTACCACGAGAACGGCACAGAAAAGACCTGCCCCATGATTCAGTTTTCTCCCACTGGATCCCTCCTACAACACGTAGGAATTGTGGGAGTTACAATTCAAGATGACATTTGGGTGGGGAAACAGCCAAACCAAATCACCCTGTCTCCAAATAGAGTCACTATGTGAGGTACTGGGGGTGAGAACTTCAACATAAGAATAATACAGGGACACAACTCAGCCCGTAGTACCCTTCCAAGCATAATCAGGGCTCTGCTGGTGAGAAAGAAGGAGGACATTGATACAGGATAGACACTGCAATGTCTGCCAAACTTATTATATTGCTTGATTTTCTTTAAACAGAAAGCTTGAAAATTGTACCCAATCCAGTTTAGATATTTATAACATGGTGTATGATAAGAATTACCTAGCTATAACAAAAGGCCTGCTTATTTACTTAAGGTGTTTTACATATATATATAAGAAAAGACTTCCCTGCCACTGCCATGAGCTACATTGCAGAAGTTGTCCACTATGTTGAATAGCAATGATCACAAATAGAGGAGAATTTGCTTCCTCGAGGACCACTATTCCTAATATTTGCCATTTTAATTCCATTTGTAATTAAGCAGGGTCTGTTCTCCTAACTTTTAGTGTCAGAAGATTTTTATTTCTCTTGATCATTATGTGAATTAAGGAAAAATCCTTGATTTTGTTGGTAATATTTTTCATTTTATTTTTGTTAGATTATCTGTAATATTAATGAAATGAACATGATTACTATCAAGGATTTGGGATTAATTCTCTGACTGATTCTCTGATTCCCTGGAGAGGCAAAGAAAACCATCTTGGAATTCTAGTCTCAGCTCTCTGGAGTCCTTATGAACTTCAGTTGTGCTATCTATAAAATGAAATACTTTCCCCTGTATTCTTTAAGTTCCCTACTTCTAAGGGATTCCATTGAGCCCTAAGATTTGTGCAGATATGTGCATCAATTTTATCTAAACTGGATATGTATTTTTTTCTACAAATTATAGAAGTTTTATTGAATGTTCTTTTATTTTTCCATTGTTTTCAAAGAACTAAGCTTTCAGAGGGATCAAAATTCATCTATGTGGATAGGTTTCTAAATAACCAAGCTTGGAGGCAAATAATAAAACCAGAATGGCTGAGAAACCATATAGTTCTCCTAGAAATTATACATTGAAGAGTTAATACATCACCTAGTCATGCCTCTGAGATGAAGAAAGAGGATACTGCTTTGAGTATTCCAATTCTTGGATTTTAATGAGGGAGGAATTTATTCATGCAAACAGGCACACAGTAAATGTGTGCACTTGTATTTGTGAACACATCTGGCTCCAAAATAGAGGAATCTAATAGTCAGACCCACCTGCGATGTCCCCATCTACACAAAAAGGGCAAGCCACACCCATCACATTTAATAACAAATTCTTTTTGCATCTGGTTTAACTGAGCTTGAAAAGGGATGCCTGTTATCAGCATATTGTGTATTCTCATTCCAGAATATTTCTCTTTCATTAAATTCTCAGGGGATTCTGTGGGTGGGGGCTGAGAATGTGGATGTCAGAATTGATTAACCCATCACTGTATATTTTACAATGAAAAAATAAAAAGATGAAGAGCAGCAGAATAAGAAGTAAATGCAGAATATTTGTGTATATGTAAATGAAAATAAAGGGGTCTGAAGGAATATATAACAAATGGTTAATAGAACTGGAATGCCTTTGTAAGGCGCACATGAACAGGTAAATTCAGGGACTTGCTATTTCAGTGAGGTTTCTGGGAATCTAGTACATGTCAGAATATCTCCTTGAACAGCTGCTGCACTTTGCATCCCTTTCCACCAAGAAAGAGGCACGGTGCTTAATGGACCTCTTGGGATTTAGAGACAGCATATACCACATTTAAGTGTGCAGTTCCCGTCCATTTACTAAGTGATCCTTAAGTCAGCCTGCTTTGAATGGAGCCAAGAGGAAAAGAAGCTCTCCAGCTGAACTCGGCTTACAAATGTCCCTTATGACTTAGCATGTCCAATAAAGTTTGAAATGTCTGTGGCTGATCTGAAAAACCACATTCAAAGAATCACTGCTCCGGCTCCTAGAATTTTACAGGAAAGGGTTGCCTTCCTTAAAACAAAAAATTATTTTTCTTCTGAGCCACAGCTTTGGGCTTGCTACTGTTCCCTAGTAGGGACTTAATACCTACCTGAATTAATCGCTGCTGTAACAAATTACCACACATTTAGTGACTGTAGTAGACTAAATAATGATCACCCAAAGATATTAAGTCCTAATCCTGGATGCTGTAAATGTTACCCTATAAGGAAAAAGGTCTGTATAGATGTGATTAAGTTCAAGATCTTGAGATGGGAAGATTATCTTGGATTATCTTGGTGGGTCCTAAATTCAATCACAAATGTCCTCATAAGAGAGAGGCAGATGGAGATTTGATAGAAGAGGAGAAGTGCACACAGGGAAGATAATGTAAGAGGAGGGACTTCTGCAGACTGAAGGATTCTGATTTAAAAAAAAAAAAAAAGGAGGGCAGAGGTTGGAGTGGTGTGACCACAATCTTAAGAAATGGTAGCAGCCCCCAGAGGCTGGAAGCGGTGAGGAGTGGGTTCTCCCCTTGAGAGTCCCAAGAGGGAGGGCAGTGCTGCCTACACATTGATTTTAGCCCAGTGACACTGATTTCAGTCTTCCAGGCTCCAGAACTATAAGGGATACATTTATGTTATCTTAAGCCACAACATTTGTAGTAATTTGTTATAGCATCCACTGGAAACTAATACAGTGGCTTAAAACTATGCGAGGTTACTCCCTTACTATCATGGAAATCAGAAGTCTGAAATAAGTTTCACTGAGCTAAAGTCAGGTGACAATAGGAGGACTGGTTCCTTCTGGAAGCTCTGAGGAGAAAATCCATTTCAGCTTCTAATGGCTGTGGGCCTTAACTTCTAGCCCCTTTCCCTTTCCTCAAAATGCATCCATCTAATCGCTGCTGCCATCATCACATCACTTCTTCCTCTGACTTCAACTCTTCTTGTAACCTTCTTATAAGGAATGCTGTAGTTGCATTGGATCCACCCAGATAATATAAGGTAATTGCCACATCTCAAGTTCTTAAATTTGTTATATATGCAATGTCCTTTTTGCCATATAAAGTGACATCCACAGACCCTAGAAATTCAGGTATGGATATACTTGGCGGCCATTATTCAGCCTACCATGCTATCTAACCATTGGGTTTCTTTTTTTTGTTTGTTTCTTGTTTTGTTTTGACACAAAGTCTCATTCATGCTATCACCCAGGTTAGAGTGCAGTGGCACGATCTCAGCTGACTGCAACCTCCACCTCTTGGGTTCAAGCAATTCTTGTGCCCCAACCTCCCGAGTAGCTGGGTTTACAGATATGTGCCATCACACTGAGCTAATTTTTTTGTATTTAACAGAAATAAGGTTTTGCCATGTTGACCAGGCTGGTCTCAAACTCCTGACCTCAAGTGATCTGCCCACCTCAGCTTCCCAAATTGCTGGGATAACAGGCATAAGCCACAGTGCCTGGCCAAACCATGGAATTTCAAATGACTGTGCAACCTGTTTTTCCCATAATTGAGCTGAGTTGTTATCTGATCCAGAAAATTCTAGCATTGTGTGCAGCTGCATTCTACCCTCAAGGAAAAAGAAGTGAAGGCTTGAGCTGGTTCTGAAGATACCAACATTTTTCATAAACATGTCGCTTACACTCTGAGGGTTCCTGCTCCTGATACACTGCCATATCCTCCTCACCTGACAATTGCCTGGGAAGTTTAAAAGAATTAATGGAAGGTTTTCAGATTATTCTGCGTAGTATGTTGACACCTTCTGTAAGTGGACTGCCTCACACTACAGTGCCACTTACATGGGCTATGAAGGACTGCTATGAAGGGGCAGCTAAATTCTCTCAGTGAACAGAACTTTTAGCAGTACATGTGCTAATCCTCTTTGCTTGAAAACAGAAATGGCCAAAAATATAGATAAGCATTTATTCATGGGCAAGGACTACCAATTTGGTTAGACGATCAGGGTCTTAGAAGAAACAAGAGTAGAAAATTCATAATGAGGGCACTTGGGGAAGAGCTAGGTGATGGTGGGGCAGGTTGCATTTTTCAAAGATTTTCATACCAGCACATTTCATTCCACACTTCCTCCTTACAATGTGACATTGACAATCCTCCCTTGAGAAGTGAGGTCTAGGTTCCTCTCTTTGATTCTGGGCAGGTATATGGCTGGGCAGGTATATGACATGCCTGAGGCTATGTCATGTTGAGGCAGAATAGGGTCTGGAGGCAGGGAAAATAAGGCCAACTCATGCTGAGGCCACTCCCTTTTCAATCCTTCCTTTTGCTGTGTGGCAGTTGCTGCAGGGCAGGTGGAAAATGAAAATACCTCTGATTGGTCCCCTCCCACCACCAATCAGCTGGTCACAGGCCTTCTCTTCAACCAGCTGGAATGGTCATGGGTCACTAGAGTGAACCAATGAGAAACCTCTAAAGGGTATATAAAGTTTTAGAGAGTATATAAAATTCTGTAACCAGTGCCAAGCTGCTTGCTGGAGCCTGTTCCCACCCTGTGGAGTGTACTTCAGTTTAAAATAAATCTCTCTGCTTTGGCTGCCTTGTTTGTGCATTTTGTCCAATTCTTTGTTCAAAACTGTGAGAACCTGGACAACTACTGTCAAGATGTAATAATGTGACTGTTAAGACTAAGTCATGAAAAGTCATACAGCTTTGTTCTGGCCCTCTTGGGATGCTCACTTTGGAACCTAATAACCATGCTGCAAGGAAGCCAAACAGCTACATAGAAAAGCCACAAGTTGATGTTCTTGCCACAGCCCCACCTGAAGACCAAGCCTATATCAGCATCAACCTCCAGATATGTGAGTGAGCAAATCTTTGGAATAATCCAGCTCCTGGCCTTTGAGTCACCCCAAGTGACACTAAGCAGAGCAGAGATGTGCTGTCTCCGTGAGACCTGCCTAAACAGCAGATTTGTGAGCAAAATAAATGCTATCTTAAGCCATTAAGTTTGGGATGATTTGTTATACAGCTATATATAACAGACAGATAACCTCTCAGAATTGGCTCAAAGTACAAAATTAGTTGTGTCTGTTGTGAATGCTAACCAAAAGTCAACCACTGCAGATGAAGCTCTCCAAAACCTGGTAAACAAGTACAACTCTTCTGGGGATGTCAGTCAGACTCTTTCCCCAGCCACCCCAGTACTTTACCCAATGGTCATATGAACAGGTTGCCATGGGAGAAGGGATGAACTTTCCCTCACCAAGGCTGATCTGGCTACTTCTGCTGCCGAGTGCTCAATCGGTCAACAGCAGAAACCAGCAATGGGTCCACAACATAGTACCATAAACTAGTACATGGCAGGCAGCTGACTGTATAGAAAACTCTCCCTTGAGCAAGGCAGAGATTCTCCCAATGGAGTAGAGATGTATTCTGCATTTATCTTTCCTGTCATATTTCTGCCAGTACCACCATCTGCAGACTTACTAAATGTCTTCCTTATTCAACTACTGACCAAGGAACAAAATGTAGAGAAAAATCAACCATATTATAAATATGGTAATCATTATATCATTATGTATACCATCACCAAGAGTTACTGGTCTTCTCAAGCAGTAAAAATGGCTTACTGAAAACTCAGTTATGGTGTCACCAAGGAAATAATACCATGTTAGGTTGAAACGCTTTCCTACAAGATGTGATACAGGCTCTGATAAAAAAAAACAATAAGGGTTTGAAATGGAGTAATAAGGGCCAGATTTATTCTCCCATCTGTGACAACCAAAAAAAGGACACAAAGTATTTGAACAAACAGTTTTGAAGACACTAGACATCAAGCAGTGAAGGACAGTGGGAAACAAATGAGGTTAGCCCAATGATTGCCCCCGCTTACGGGCTTGAGAGTTTCCAGGCTGCAGTACAGGGAAGGAAGCCCCAGGTGGAGCCAGATGGATTTCCTGAATTAAGGAAACAGAACTAAGAGTCTATCTTAGGGAGACTACGGTGCCAGAAATCACATTAAAATATACCAGAAAAGAGAGAGTTGCACATAGAAAGGACCCCAGACATCTTCAGAGTCTCCCAACTACATATTCAGCTAAGTAATGATCATCCCATGTGTGTGAGGAAAATACCTCAGGCCAAAGAAAGAACCAATGAAAGGATTAGAGGGAACAGTGCCTGGCACCCACACAGGGATTGACATAGTGCCCACCAACCAGACTAGAAAACCCCATAGGCTATGGGGTATTGGGTAGAATACCTGGAATGTTCTTGCCTCACGAGTGGAAAACAATGAATCCTAGACTAAACTTGGCTTAGCAAATCCTAAAAATAAGACCCAAAAGAATCAAGAATCAAGACCAAAGTTTCTTGTGTCCAAGAAACTTACTTGTGTTGAGGAATAAAGCTCAAGAATATTAACAGAAATACAAAAATAAACAAGATCTAATAGAGTATGCCTTCCTGTACTGCAGAGGTTAGAAAGCTACAATGACATTTCCCAGGTCCCTCACAGCTAGGGTCCTTGAAGCAAGTTTTTATTTGTTTTTTTTTTTTGGGGGGGGGGGCGCATTTTGCCAACCAGATACTTTTTCATGTGACTTGGAAGGTAGAAGTAAGGCAGAGGCATTTTTCCTGATGTTTTGGTTGATAATAAAGGTACATATACTTACTTTATTCTGTAACCACCTTCCTGTATCCAGGTAGGAACTTTGCAGGTATTATTACAGCGGCAATAGTGGAAGAGGCTTCCTGATTCATTTGGCAGAGTTCATTGAAGTCAGAAATTCCAGCAGAGCTTTCCAATTTTTTATCTTCCTAATAGTGGTGATGTAGCAGCTCCTCTTGCAGGACAGTATAGTGGTACTATTCTGCAAATGTAGCCTAAATAACATTCCTCTAATCCTTCCAATTCCTTATATTAAACCTCTTTTAGATTAAAACAGCTGAAATTATCTGTTTCTTGAAAATAAATCCTATTATAGAATTTGTATTATTTATCTGCTTCTATGTAACAAATTACTCCTCAACCCCAAAAAAACATAGTGGCTTAAAAGAGTAAACATTTATTATCTTATGATTTCTGTGGACCAAGAATTTGAAATCAGATTAACTTGATGATTCTGATTCAGAATATCTTGTGTGGTTGGGCTACAGTCATCTGAAGGCTTGAGTGGGGCTGGAGGCTCTACTTCCAAAATGGCTCACCAATAGGAATGTTGTCAGAATGACTCAGCTCTCTACTTGGATTTTGCAGGAGGCCTCGGTTCCTCACTGCATGTATTTCTCCACACAGTTGCATGCATGACCTAACAACATGGCAGCTGTTTTCCCCCACCCACACTTCCCTTACCACCACCTCCAGAACAAGCAATCCAAGGAATGAAATGAAGATAATGCTGCAGTACCTTTGATAACTTTGTCTTCTAAGTTGTATGCCCTTAGTTCTACTTTATTCTGTTCATACAAGCAAATCACTAAGTTCAGCCCACAGCCAAGGTGTGGGAATTTGGTTTCCATTCCTTGAGGAAAGGAGTGCCAAAGAACTTGTGGACATATTTTAATCCACCACATAATTCTATACAAATGTGAAAGTATATTATTTTGCATATTTTCTATGCAGTCTGCATATATCTAAATACATCTGTAATAATTCCAACAACCCCAAATCAGATCATCTCTTCTGTCTTGGAAACTGGTCAAATTTTGTCTTTCTTCTATTATCCTAATTTTTCTTCTTCAAAGGTTAATTTGCCTCTTTTTACTCCTGCTAATGTAAAGATGAGATTTGGCTCTGTATTTACTATGAATGTCATGGTTTTTCATACTGAATAATCATTAATAACCACAGATCTATCTTTCTTATGAGCAAAAAATGAAATTCTACCATTGTTTCATAGCAGGAGACCCCAAGAGTAATTAAAATATAAGTAAGTCATTTTTAAAGTGTCAGGATAAGGGAATGGAAGGGCTTGAATTATCTTACTAAATTTATTGAAGAAGTGAATCAGAAAATTTAAGAATAATTTCAATTTATTACATATTTTTAAAAGCAGTGAAATTATTTTCAAAGGGTTCCCAACAAAAAAAGATGACTACTCTTATATAATAATAATAGCAAGATATTTCAGATAGTTCAAGATATTTCAGAGCCATTTTGACAATTCAAAAAAAGTTTCTAATCAAACTAGTTATATTATAAAACTGGAGTGATTGCATTAATTGTTCATATTTGTTTTAATATCCCAAGCCACAGTTTTAAAATTTTTATATGCTATGTCTTTCCCATTAACCTTTTTCACAGATCCCCACTATCAGGATAATGTTAAGACAGTGTCCAACAACTAACTTAGTTATTGTAGCAAATTAAGTGCCCAACAAAATTCCTTGTATTAATTAATGGATTAATCTAGCTAATGAGAGTGAGGTCTGATCATTTGAAGAGTGGTACCCGCCTGGCTGACAATCATTCCCAAGTTAATTTCAAATCTTTCAATTCATTTTGTTTGCCCTTACTATTTTTTTTATGTCATAGATCTATGAGCCCATAACAATTTTCAGGACTAATATGCAAGTTGCCACAACATACAACCTGCCTCCCCATCCCCAACCTGCCTAATAAATGGAGAATACAAAATATGATCACAAATGAGGCGTTTGCTGAATTATAAAGATATATTCCCATACCATATCATCAGAATTCTTATGACTGATTTGTTTTTTCAAAGTACTACATACTGATCTACCTTTACCTGGTTGGCTTCCTATCCACTTGTCTCAACCCTTCTTTACTCTAAATGTTTGCACATTTTTATTATGAACCCTGTGTGAGATAAATGGTACTATAGCCGAGCGCGGTGGCTCACACTTGTAATCCCAGCACTTTGGGAGGCTGAGGAGGGTGGATCACCTGAGGTTGGGAGCTCGAGACCAACCTGACCAACATGGAGAAAACCCGTCTCTACTAAAAATACAAAAAAAAAAAAAAAAATTAGCCAGGCGTGGTGGCAGGTGCCTGTAATCCCAGCTGTTCCGGAGGCTGAGGCAGGAGAAGCGCTTGAACCCGGGAGGCAGAGGTTGCGGTGAGCCGAGATGGTGCCATTGCACTCCAGCCTGGGCAACAAGAGAGAAACTCCGTCTCAAAAAAAAAAAAGGTACTATAATGAAAAGTAATGTATGAGAAATGAGTGTATTTGGCATTGGCTTTAAAGTGACCTCCATAGATACATGGGAACAACAGATGCCATGCACTGTGGAAGGATCGTATGCAAGGCTATGGAGAATGGAAAGTGCAAAGCACATTCAACACCTAGATACCTTTTGATTCTAAGTAAATAATGCCACTAATTGTGAAAGGAGGTATATTAAAACACAATATGTAGGCACACACCTGTTAATTTTAGAGAATGCAATTGCCTTGACTGACTTAAGCCACCCATCAACCAAAAATGTAAACACCCAAAAGAATATGAGTCATGACTTTTTCTTGACTGTTTAGCTATAGTGTTATCAGTCAACTGTGTTGTTTAACATACACACTCCAATAAAAAAGAGTCATTTGCTTTTCTGATAAAAGGTGATTGTCAGGACAAAGATATAAAAATCTGAGGAATCTCTAATAAGCATAGTATGAATACTACCAATACCTGGGGGGAAAACATCCACACCTACATCCACAATATACTCTCCAAATGGCTTTCAGAATTTAGTCTACCCTGTAGCATATGGCAAAAGAATACACAGGACTCTGACTCTAGGGAAGCATGGAACAGTTGTGACAGTACTTTCTCTGGTAACAATAGATAACAACTAGTAAAGTCCTCTGACTGCATGCATAGTCCTTGGAAAAATGAAAAAGCGATTTTAAATCTGACAGCTCAATACATGATGGCTGTAAATCAGAGTTGAGTGTTTATTCAGCCCACACATTAAATGCACATATTTATTTTAAAAATATTTACACACCTACTATGTTCCAATCACTGTGCTAAGGAAGGCGGTAGACAGGAGAGTAAAAAGATGGATCAAATGGAATTCCTTCCTCCAAAGAAATTTACAATCATACAAGGGAAACAAACAAGGGAAGAAGAAAGCATGGGAGGAAAAGTTCACATTGTCCTCTCTGTCTCTCTTTAAATATATTTTTTATTTTTACCAAACTTATACAAACACATATATTTGATTCTTTGAACAAGTAGTTTTAGAAAGCTTTCCCCATCTCCTTTTGTTTTCCATTTAATAAAGGCAAATGTGTCATTCTTCCAGAAGGCTCGTGGAAGAGACAGCACAGATTTCTACTTATGGATCGATATGGAATAAATGGTCTGTTTATGGAATCTCCTATATGAGCAGGTTTTCTTGAGAATCAGCATCTAGTCTGGATTTCACTAATAAAAAAACAACATTAATCTGGACAATAGTAAATAGCAGACTCTTTTCCTGCCTTTCAGACATCATATGGAAGATGCTAATAATCAAATATTGAGAAAAATCTCCGTGAAAATAGTCAATAATTAACTACAAATGTATTGACATGTTTCTTATGGATTACTGTAATTTCCCCTGATTCTCCCAACCCACCTAAAAAGATCATATATTAGGAGTCAATTTTAAATTAATGGTATAAGCATAATACTTGCTCCAGATGTTCAAACTGATCATATGCCCTTCATTGGCAATAAAAGTTTTAATATTTTTAAGTGTTAGAAATATGAACATATCTTGAGGGAGAGGGTTGGAAATGATGCATATTTTTCATATTTTATGTATATATAAAGCTGCTACTGTATTCATTTTATTTAAATTAAAAGAATTTCATCAACCTTCTTTGCACCAAATACTGTACTAGGTACTTCACAAGTATTAATCCACTTTATGGTAATAACAGCTCTTGAGTTAGGTATACTTAGGTACATTTGGTCTTATTTTATTTTTATTTTTATTTTTATTATTTTTGAGATGGAGTCTCACTCTGTCGCTCAGGCTGGAGTGCAATGCACACTCTAGGCTCCCTGCAGCCTCCACCTCCCAGGTTCAAGCGATTCTCCTGCCTCAGCTTCCCAAGTAGCTGGGATTACAGGTGTGCACCACCAAGCCTGGCTAGTTTTTGTATTTTTAAATAGAGCTGGGGTTTCACTACATTGGTTAGGCTAGTCTCGAACCCCTGACCTCATCATCTGCCCGCCTCAGCCTCCCAAAGTGCTGGGATTACAGGCGTGAGCCACCGCGTCCGGCTTATTATTATTATTACTATTTTGAGACAGGGTCTCACTCTGTCACCCAGGCTGAAGTGCAGTGGCATGATCTCAGTTCACTGCAACCTCCACCTCCCAGATTCAAGCGATTCTCTATTCTCATGCCTCAGCCTCCCAAGTAGCCGGGACTACAGGCACATGCCACCATGCCCGGCTACTTAGGTCCATTTTCAAACTTAAAATACTGAGACTCAGACTTGTGGGAGAAGATGAGATTGAAACTCCTTCCAAAAACTTCTATTCTCATTCACCTAACAGAATGATTCAAATATTTTGCTGCTAATTACCAAACAAGAAAAGATGTTTAAGCTAATGCTTAAAAACAGGTGTCCAAAGAAAGAAATAGGAGATTCTGAAGCTGAACAGAGTAACAACTAGTTCAGCTCGTAATACCTTCTCCACCATCCAGACATTATTAATGAATCCTGCAAATTCTCGCTAATCTTAAGTCTGGAGAAAAGCAAACTGAGCAACCATCCTTGTCTTGTCTTCTTTTCTTCTTTTTTTTTTTTTTTTTTTTTTTTTTTTTTGTTTTTATCATTCTTTTCATTAAGGAGTAATGGAGACTGGAAAAGAAGAGTATCAAACAAGCGAATAGCAAGTTTTTCTTTAACAGAAGTGAAGCCTTCAATTCTATACATGGTATGCCCCACTGGAATAGTGTATATTCTACAAACAAGCAGAGTGAAACTTGGTATTTAACAAAATCATGAACCAAGACACCACCTCCCCCACATACCCATTCACACCACAGGCTATATTTCCTCAGGCTATAGAACAATAAATAGAGAACAAAATTCCTTGCCTCACTTTACAACTCAGGAGAAAAAGTGGCCTCCAATAAAGCAGAAAGGGAGTCAAGAAATCACCTGCAGTATATTGGAGTCAGTAGAATGTATGCCTAGATAGAGCCAAACATGAAAAAGAACAGCATGAATAATCAGGAAAACTTAATTTAGCACATTTTTAAAAAGGAAGAATAAAAATCAAAGAGAGGGGAAGAAGTCATTGAAAAATCAGACAAAAATCTCAAACTAGAAGAAAAAGAAATTCTCCCAACTTTCACTGTTGTATTTAAAAAAAGAATAAGAACATAAATTAAAGAAAGTAGGAGATCAAATAAAAAAATCTACTTAACCACAGTAGCATTTTCTTTACCCCAGACTTTTCACCAGTAGAAACTAGATATTTTCCCATGATATTGTAATTAATGTAAATAAGCCAGATATCATTAATGTTCACTTCTACTTCAAAATTATAATAGTTATTAAGCCCATCATTAGATCTTATTATTTAATGTATTAATAAGGAAGCATATATATTTCTATATCATATATTTTCAAAAATATTTTGATAATTGGTTTTTAATATAATTGATTTGTATTTGTAATTGTATGCATTTTACTTTAAATTTATAAGAACTTTATTCTGAAGCGTCTGTAGACTACACAATAGTGCCAAAACCATTCATGTATCAAAAAAGTGGTTAAGAACCCCTACAGTCAAATCCCAGAAAAGCCTGCAGCGCCTCCAGCATGCATATCATGAGAAAAGACCCTGTGCAAGTGAAGGATCCTGAAGCTGAAGCTTCATTAGTTTTATAATAAATTGATCACTGCTTGTAGCTGAAGCAGCCGTTATCAACCAAGGGATAGAACCCGAGTGCTGGCAATATTACAGTAACAAGAAAGGACCCCTAACATCATGGAGAAGCAATGCTGTTACTAGACCTTACCAATGACAGTAGCTCAGAATCTAACACAACCCATAGACTCCTAATAAATGGTAGAACTAGAGACAGTTGCATATTCTTTAGTATTTTCCTTCACAGTATAGAATCTCCCGTGTACAAACGCCCAAGCGAAAATTGTTTTATATCAACAATAAGTGCAATGAAAAGTATCTCTAAATGTATTAATCCGTTTTCACACTGTTGATAAAGACATATCCAAGACTGGGAAGAAAAAGAAGTCTTAATGGACTTAAAATTCCACGTGGCTGGGGAGGCCTCACCATCATGGCAGAAGGTGAAAGGCACATCTCAAATGACAGCAAAAAGAGAATAGGGCTTGTACAGGGAACCTCCCCTTTTTAAAACCATCAGCTCTCATGAGACTTATTCACTATCATGAGAACAGCACGGGAAAGATGTGCCCCATGATTCAATTACCTCCCACAGGGGCCCTCTCACAATACATGGAAATTTTAGATGAGATTTGGATGGGGACACAGCCAAACCATGTCACTGAAATTTAACAACTTTTCCATCAGTAAAGAAAAGGATCTCCAATCTATATTTAGCAAAAGTAATCTCGTTACTCCCAGTCAAAACTCTCCAAAATCTTCACACAATAGCAATGCTTTCAGAGAATCAAAGACTTCATAGGAAATCTTTTTTTTTTTTAGATGAAAAATCAGGACCTGAATTCATACCTTGCCCAAATGTGTTTGGCTGTTCTATTTGAAATCTGAACTCTAGGCATTCTTTCCCTTTAATCAAAAAGCAATACACACATCAAGTGACTTTGTATGTGTGCTTTGACCTTCATTAATATTTCCTGTGGGTAGTACTTTCAAATTATGTAGCTTATCCATTAAAGCTCTTAATTCATAAGAAACAAATGTCAAAATTTCAGAAGGTATACATCAGTGATGGTTCTCAAAAAAAATTTTTTTTTTGTCAAAATGCTAACTTTCCATATAGATTCTCTTTCCCCAAAAGCTGTCAAGGAACTCATCTGAAGTTTTGAAGTGTTTTCAAGTTCACAACTAGACTCACAAGATTTATTTGCCTAAAAATAAAATCCCAAGAATCACAAATAGAGTAGACATGATGGCCCTTCTGCCTGAAATGTCCTTGCTGCACCTCTCAGCTTGAAAATCTCCTCTTTATTTTTCAGAGCCTTTTTGTTCATCCATCTTCCATACCCCCATTAGAATTAGCTGCTTCGTCTTGTGTTTCCATAGCACTTAAGTTTTGGCCTTATTTAGCACTTACTACCTACCATTTGAATCTGTTTATATGGCTGCTTACTCAACTAGATTACGAGTTCAAGGTTAGGGTGAGCTTTCAGTACTCTCCAGATGCAGGGATAATGTAGGTACAGAAACACAGACAGAAACCAAAGAAAGCAAAGGTTGATGGGAAGAGCGAAAGGCAGAGCCCGAAGTGATTCCTCAAGCCAACTTTCACTGCACTGACTTTTCCCTTTTAATGTATTCAGTTTTAATATGAGAAGAGAAAAAAGTAGGGTATGGGACCAAAAAGAATCTTTCCAACTTTAGTGAGATAATTTTTCTGTAGGAAAATCAAGGTAATTTAAGGTTTATCTCCAACTGTGCGTTTAACCCAGGCTGACCCACCACACATTGTGTAACCAGCACAAGCACAGAATAAACGCGAACGTTTGTTTCCTCTTCTGGCAATTATTTCCCATTCTTTTGCTTTGCTTTTCCCCACATTTGCTCTTTGCTCCCACTATCTATCCCACATCCATTTCAGTTTATCACACTAGGACAACTTGACTTTTTCTGCTGGAAATCACTGGATGGAAATCCAGGTCCATTTGCAGTCTTCATAGTGCAGTTCTGAAACTCAAATCCCAGATCCCAGTGATTTGGAGGAAAACAGAAGAGGTGATACTGCCTTTTTCCTGCAGAAGAGGAGAAGCAAAGATGCATGGCCTCACATGCAGCATGGAACCCTGCCAGGAAGGCTCTATGAACTTCCTGGTCTTGTCATGAGTTGTGTATAATACCCTCACTTGAGCAGCCTTTCAGCCATTCAGTTAGAGAGGCAGGTACTATGACTGCAGTTCCAGGAACTCAGATGAGACCTAAGGAACAAAGCACATATTTGTGGCTTCATTGGAGTTTTCCCATAAGCAGACTGGGGACAAGGATATTATGCAAGTAGTTTATTAGGGAAACAAAAATAACACAGGTAAAGAAGTGAGAACGTGATGGAAAGACAGAAAGAGAATGCAACCGGTAGAAGTGCTATTGGGTCCGCTGCCACAGTGGGAGCTGGTGCTCTCCCATGTAGAAATCCTTACAAATAGTGCAAAGCATGTGTATCAGAATTACCCCAGCTGTGAGGTGAGGGAATTGGGGTATTTATACACAAAAATGTAAACATTTTGTACATGTCTATAAGAGTCAACAATTGGTCAAGTGTGGTGGCTTCCGCCTGTAATCTAAGCACTTTGGGTAGCTAAGGCAGGTAGATCACTTGAGCCCAGAAGTTCAAGACCAGCCTTGCCAACATGGTGAAACTCCACCTTTAAAATATAAAAATTAGCCTGGTGTTGTGGCATGCACTTGTAATCCTAGCTACTTGGGAGGCTGAGGTGGGAGAATCGCTTGAGCTCAGGAGGCCGAGGTTACAGTGAGCTGAGATTGCACCACTGCACTCCAGCTTGGGTGACAGAAGGAAACCCTGTCTCAAAAAAAAGTCAACAATCAAGGGCTACTGGAGTGAGAGGGCAGGAAATTAACTCCTAACTGGGCAACATGGTTTTCCACAGTTGTAGTTGGGGGGTGGAGGGAAGATCCCTCCAGCAGAAATGCAAATACTGGCAAGTGGAAGTCTAGAGACTGAAAACTCTGAGGACTAGGGTGGGCACTACTGGCCTGTACTACTGTTGTCTGTCTGCTAATCTGGCCTAAGTCTTTACCCTGGCTATTTCTGAGGCAAGCCTGGTTAAGGAGTATGCATGGACACGAAGTGGGAGTTGGTACTAGAGTGTGCATTTTCTGTAAACGCAGGCTATCTATACTAACACCCTTTTTTGCGTAGGGGGAGGATGCAGTCATTTTGTGCTGGTGCCTTCTTTAGGCTACTGCATAGATGACAATGGGGAAACAGGAGGCTTGACCCCTACACCCTGGTATCCTGATCCCCAAATGAGCCAGAGGGTGGAGGGTAGCCAGAATCTGCCTACAGATTCACATGACAAGTTACAAGGGCTCAGGGACCTTCCTGAACTAAGATCCAGTTCAAATCCACATCACTGTTAGAAACAAGGGTAAAAGGAACTATTTCCATCTACATTTCAACTCGGGGAGTAATCTCGGCATCAGAAATTAAATGGAATTTGTGCCAACCTTTTCAAAGGTCTTAGAGCCACTCTTTAGGGCGAGCTGTGTTATGTAAACAAGGTCAAGAGGAGTCTATGAACAGGAGAAATATGCTGTGGTCCTTCGAGCCCAGACAGTGTTGCGTGTGCTTTCTAGGTGAGGTCTATTTGCTTCTTAGGTAACTAGTGAAGACATCACCTACTGTTCTCACAGGTGAGGAGCCTCAAATGGAATCAGAGAACTTCTGTCTTCTCTACTGACATGAGCAGATACCGTTTCATCCTCTTCACAGTTCAAGTCTGGGTAGATGGCAGAGCATCTGTGAGCATCCCTCTGAAACCTGAAGCCTGGAATTTGTACAGCAGAGTAAGCAATGGAAGTATCTAAACTGCTCCCTCCTTGGTAGGGGGCAAGGAATATTGAACACCAGCTCAGGGTCTTCAAAGAGGGGGTTGTGAAACAGGACCAAGGATTTGAGTAAGAAGAGAGAGTGAGAATGAAGGAGGGCTTGGCACACAGGGAGCATTTGTGTGTAGTACCTTGCATCTGAAGGCCACGCCTGTGATGCCTCCACCCCCTGTGTACAAAGGAAAAGGAAAATTGTAAAGTCACAGCCCCTAGTTCTCCCTCACCATTATATTCCTGGAGGGGAGCTTTTATCTTCAGCATCATACAGACTGCATGCATCTGTAGAACACGAGCCAGGCAGGAGCTACTCAGGAAAGGGCTGCTGACTGTTTCCTGATCTTCTTGCAGGATGTATCAGTCCGAGTTCAGTGAAGCAGACTAGTAGAAGATATATATATCTCGTGTGTAGTGTGTGTGTGCAATTGTGCAGCTAGACAAGTAAGTGCAAAGTCTGTAGGGCAAGCAGTTATAAAAAGAAGATCACAAATAAGCAGAAACCCCAAGAGCATAGGCAGGAGCTTGTTCACAGGTGGTCAGGAAGGGAAGATTATAAGCAGGCCAGACCCCATGAGCACAGACATGTATGCTCTCCCCAGCCTTCTCTCCTCCCTCCTTTTTCTTCTCTCTGTCCCCACAGAAGCCCTATGCCCTCTTTTAAGGCCTTCCAACTGGTCAGGTCTGATCCACCCAAGATAACTTAAAGTCAACTGATGAAAGACTTTAATTACATTTGCAAAAGCCCTTCACAGCCCCACCTAGATTTGTGTCTGATTGAATAACTGAGAGGATTGTTATGCTGCCAAATGGCTACTGCTTCCTTTCATTTTCCATCTCTCACAAGACAGTATCTCTTATAGCCCACTCTATCCAGTACTGCACTACGAAGGGAATTCTGAAAAATGCAGTTTAACTTAGTTAAGCTGAGACACCACAAAACCGTCACACAGGGAGATTTGGCAGAGGTGCGAGGGGTACCAGTCATCCCTGATAATTACTAGGTGGAGTTCTCAGTAAGTATCACTCACCCAAGAAGGACCTACCAAGGAAAACAACTTGGTAGATAGGAGAGACTGTTAAGACTGACTTCTCTGATTTCTACTCCTCACTCAGATTATAGGGGAAAACTCTTCATATTCAAAAGGAAGGGCACCACTGCAACCTTAATTAGGCATCCTGTATTGGGTGAGAAGTGGAATGTCATTCATGAGATCAAATGCAGAGGCCCAGTGAGGGGGTTCATTCTGAATGATTGGTATGGTCCTTCCCAGTGGTCCTTCATGGTAATTCAGGTTTTAATACAGAAAACTAAAACTCTCTAGATTTTTTTTTTTTTTTTTTTTTGAGGCAGAGTCTCACTCTGTCGCCAGGCTGGAGTGCAATGGCGTGATCTCAGCTCATTGCAACCTCCACCTCCCGGGTTCAAGCAATTCTCCTGCCTCAGTCTCCTGAGTAGCTGGGATTACAGGCTTGTGCCACCATGCCTGGCCAATTTTTCTAGTTTTTAGTAGAGATAAGGTTTCACCAGGTCAGTCAGGCTGGTCTGGAACTCCTGATCTCGTAATCTGCCCACCTCGGCATCCCAAAGTCCTGGGATTACAGGGGTGAGCCACTGTGCCCAGCCCTTAGATCCTTTTAAAAAAATATTTTTAATTGTGGTAAAACACACATAACAAAGTGTATCATTATAACAATTTTTTAAGTGTACAGTTCAGTGACATTAAGCACATTCACGCCGTTCTGCAGCCATCACCACCATCCATCTCCAGGCCTCTTTTCACTTTCAAAACTAAAACTCTGTTTCTATTAAACAATAGTTCCCCATCCTCCCTTCCCCCAGCCCCTGGCAACATCATTCTACTTTCTGTCTATGAATTTGATGACTCTAAGTACCTCATATAAGTGGAACAATACGATACGTGCCCTTTTGTGATTGGTTTATTTCACATAACATAACGCCCTCAAGGTTCATTCATGCCATAGCATATGTAGGAATTTCCTTCCTTTTTAAGGCTGAATAATACTCCATTGTATGTATATAGCACACTTTGTTTAGCCGTCCATCTATCAACGGCCATTCAGCTGCTTTCATTCCTTGGCTAGTATGAATAATGCCGTTAGGAACATGGGTGTAGAAATATTTCTTCAAATCTCTGCTTTCAGTTCTATTGGCTATAAACCCAGAATTGAAATTGTTGGATCATATGATAATTCTATTTTTAATTTTTTGAGGAATTGCCACACATACTGTTTTTCACAGCAGCTGCACCATTTTATATTTCCATGACAGTGAACAAGGTTTCCAATTTTTCCACAACCTCACCAACACTTATTTTCTGTTTTTTGTTTTTCTTTTTAATAGCAGCCACCCTGATGGGTCTGAAGTGAATCAAGTTATTTTAAGCAGAAATGAAATTAGACACTTAAAAACTATCTGATACACTGGAGCAACAAGCTGTAGACTGGACTTCCACAATGATTTCCAGAACACTATAAAACCATCTGCCAGGGGAGCGATTACATTTGTCATAATCACAAATGAGGGGAAACAAAACGTTGTTATTAGAATGACTGAGTTCAATAATAAACCACCATTGCTGTTGTATTGATTAATTATGACTCCAACAATGATGCTTAACAAACAATGATGAAACTTCACTGGTCTACAACAATAAGTATATATTTAGCTATGTGCCTGCAGTTAGCTAATCTAGGCTGGGCTTGCTGGGAGCAGCTGGACTGAGGCAGGCTCCATGTGTTTCTCATCTACCTGCTGGGATCAGCATGTTCACTGGAGCACTGTATAGTCATCTCATGGTGATATCACAAGGGCGAGTGGAAATACACAAGTCCTCTTAAGGTTTAGGCTCAGAACTGGTACGCCAACACTTCACCTTCTACTTTTGGCTACATTTCTCTCATTTAGTGACATGGAAAAGAATAGGAATACTTACCTTCTTCCAGGGAGGTAAGAAGATTGGGGAGGGGATCCAAGATGGCCAAGTAGGAGCGGCTCTGGATTGCAGCTCCCAGTGAGCACACGGAGGGTGAGTGGTTGCCGCATTTCCAGTCGGATTTTTATTGCCCACAGACCAGTAGACTCCCAGGCGGAGGAGTGCCATGGGTCTCAGCACGGCTGTTTCGGCCAGGGCGGTGGATCTCCACACAAAAAACTCACATGAGTCCAGGTGCCATTTCACCTGGCAACTGGAGCACCTGGGACACAGAGTCACCAATTCAACTGATAGAAAGGGGGGCTGAAATAGGGAACCAGGCCAGGATATTCCCAGGTGAAAAAGTGCCACACGTCTCCAGCGCAGCTGAGCTGGTGCAGTGGGTCTCCACACAAAATCTCACACAAATCTGGGCACCTTTTCAACAGGTGACTGGAACAACTGGGAGACAGAGTCACCCATTCAACTGATAAAAAGGGGACTGAAACAGGGAGCCAGGCCAGGAGATTCGTTGGCAGAAAAGCACTACCAGCGTGGCTGTTTCAACCGGTGCAGTGGGTCTCCGCACAAAATCTCACACAAATCCAGGCACCTTTTCAACTGGCGATGGGAATTCCTGGAAGAGAGAGTCGCCTGTTCAACTGAATAAAAAGGGGACTGAAACAGGGAGCCAGGCCAGGAGATTCCCAGGCAAAAAAGTGCCACGAACACCCAGTGTGGCTGTTTTAGCCAGGGCATCGGGTTTCTGCACAAGAACTCACACAAATCCAGGCGCCGTTTCAACTAGGGACTGGAATGCCTGGGAGACAGAGTTGCCTGTTCAACTGAAAATAAAGGGGTCTAAGGCAGGGAGCCAGGTGATCAGGCACAGACGGTCCCATGCCCACAAAGATCAGCAATCTGAAATGCCCTGGATTGGGAGTTTCACAGCAAGCACAGCTGAACCTGGGACAGTCCAGCTCTGTGGGGCAGAGGCGTCCGCCATTGCCGATGCAGTCCGCCATTGCTGAGTCAGTCCGCCATTACAGAGAGAGTCCACAATTACAGAGGCAGGCTGCCATTGCCAAGGCAATTCTAATTTCACCCCTATAAACAGGACTGCAGGGAAGTTCACATGGCAGCTGGGTGGAGCCCACAGCAGCTCAGCAATGCCTCTGCTGGCAGACTGTGACTAGGTTGCCTCCTTGCTGGGCAGGGCATTCCTGAAAAAAGGCAGCAGCATGACAGAAACTTATAAATAAAGCCCTACCTTCCCAGGACAGAGCACATCAGAAAAAAAAGGCTGTTATGAGTTCTGCTGCAGCAGACTTAAAAGTACCTGCCCAGAATCTCTGAATGGAACAACGGAGCTCACAGCTCAGCACCTGAGCTCCTATAAAAGAAAGATTCTTTCCTCAAGCAGCTCCCTGACCCCCGTATATCCAAAGAGTCACCTCATAAAGGAGAGCTCAGACTGACATCTGGCAGGTATCCTTCTGGGACAAAGACAGGAGAAGAAGAAACTGGCAATAACACTTACTGTTCTGCAGCCACTGCAGGTGAGCCCAAGGCAAGCAGGGTCTGGAGTCAACCTCCAGCAGTCCTACAGCAGAGGGGTCTGACTATTAGAAGGGAAACTAAGAAACAGAAAGAAATAACTTCATCAGCAGCAAACTGGACATCCACTCAGAGACCCCATCTGAAAGTCACCAACTACAAAGACCACAGGTAAATAAATCCACAAAGATGGGAAGAAACCAGCACAAAAAGAATGAAAACACCAAAAACCAGAATACCTCTCCTCCTCCAAGGGATCACAACTCCTCACCAGCAAGGGAACAAGGCGGGATGGAGAATGAGTGTGATGAATTGAGAGAAACAGGCTTCAGAAGGTGGGTAACAAGAAACTTCTCTGAACTAAAAGAACATGTTCTAACCCAATGCAAAGAAACTAAGAACCTTGAAAAAGGTTTGACGAAATGCTAACAAGAATAAACAGCTTAGAGAAGAACATAAATGAATTGATGGAGCTGAAAAACAAAACATGAGAACTTCCCAAAGCATACACAAGTTTCAATAGCTGAATCGACCAAGCAGAAGAAAGGATATCAGAGGTGGAAGAACAACTCAATGAAATAAAACGAGAAGGCAAGATTAGGGAAAAAAGGGTAAAAAGAAATGAACAAAGCCTCCAGGAAATATGGGATTATGTGAAAAGACCTAATCTACATTTGATAGGTGTACCTGAATGTGACAGAGAGAATAAATTCAAGCTGGAAAACACTCTTCAGGTTATTATCCAGAAAAACTTCCCCAACCTAGGAAGGCAGGCCAATATTCAAGTCCAGGAAATACAGAGAATACCACAAAGATATTCCTCATGAAGACCAACCCCAAAGCACATAATCCTCAAATTCACCAGGCTTGAAATGAAGGAGAAAATGCTAAAGACAGCCAGAGAGAAATGTCAGGTCACCCACAAAGGGAAGCCCATCAGACTCACAGTGGATCTCTCAGCAGAAACCCTACAAGCCAGAAGAGAGTAGGGGCCAATATTCAACACCCTTAAAGAAAAGAACTTTCAACCTAGGATTTCATATCCAGGCAAACTAAGTTTCCTAAGCGAAGGAGAAATAAAATCCTTTACAAACAAGCAATTACTCAGAGATTTCATCACCACCAGGCCTGCTTTACAGAAGCTCCTGAAAGAAGCACTAAACATAGAAAGGAACAACCAGTACCAGTGGCTCCAAAAACATACCAGATGATAAAGAGCACCAACACAATGATGAAACTGCATCAACTAACGGGCATAACAACCAGCTAGCATAAAAATGGCAGGATCAAATTCACACATAACAATACTAACCCTAAATGTAAATGGGTTAAATGCCCCAATCAAAAGACACAGACTGGCAAATTGGCTAAAAAGCCAAAAACCATCAGTGTGCTGTATCCAGGAAACCCATCTCACATGCAAGGATAGAGATAGCCTCAAAATAAAGGGATGGAGGAAGATTTACTAAGCAAATGGATAGCAAAAAAAAAAAAAAGCAGGAGTTGCAATCCTAGTTTCTGATAAAATAGACTTTAAACCAACAAAAATCAGAAGAGACAAAGAAGGACGTTACATAATGGTAAAAAGATCAATGCAACAAGAAGAGCTAACAATCCTAAATATATACACACCCAATACAGGAGCACCCAGATACATATAGCAAGTTCTTAATGACTTACAAAGAGACTTAGACTCCCAAACAATAATAGCGGGAGACTTTAACACTCCACTGTCAATATTAGACAGATCAATGAGACAGAAAATTAACAAGGGTATCCAAGACTTGAACTCAGACCTGGACCAAGCACACCTAATAGACATTTACAGAACTCTCCACCCCAAAGCTACAGACTCTACATTCTTCTCAGCACCATATCACAGCTACTCTAAAATTGACCACATAGTTGGAAGTAAATTACTCCTCAGCAAATGCAAAAGAATGGAAATCATAACAAACACTCTCTAAGACCATAGTGCAATTAAGTTAGAACTCAGAATTCAGAAACTAACTCAGAACATCACAGCTTCATGAAAACTGAACTGGCTCTTGAATGTTGACAGGATAAACAATGAAATGAAGGCAGAGATAAAGATATTCTTCAAAACCAACAAGAATGAAGACACAACATAATAGAATCTCTGGGACACATTTAAAGCAGTGTCTAGAGGAAAATATATAGCAATAAATGCCCACATGAAAAGCAAGGAAAGATCTAAAATCGACACCCCATCATCAAAATTGAAAAAGCCAGAGGAGCAAGATAAAAAAAAAAAAAAACTCAAAAGCTAGCAGAAGACAAGAAATAACTAAGATCACAGCAGAACTGAAGGAGATTGAGGCACAAAAAAACCCTTCAAAAAATCAATAAATCCAGGATCTGGTTTTTTGAAAAGATCAATAGAATAGACAGACCACTGGTCAGATTAATGAAACAAAAGACAGAAGAATCAAATAGATGCAATAAAAAACAATAAAGGGGATATCACCGCAGATTCGACAGAAATACAAACCACCATCAGAGATTACTACAAACAACTCTATGCACATAAACCAGTAAACCTGGAAGAAATGGGTAAATTCCTGGAAACTTGCACCCTCCCAAGCCTAAAACAGGAAGAAGTCAAAACCCTGAATAGACCAATAACAACGGCTGAAGTGGAAGCAGCAATTAATAGCTTACCACATAAAAAAAACCCAGGTCTAGATGGGTTCACAGCCGAATTCTACCAGACATAAAAAGAGGAGCTGATACCATTCCTTCTGAAACTATTCCAAACAATCCAAAAAGAGGGAATCCTTCCCAAATCGTTTTATGAGACCAACATAATCCTGATACCAAAACCCTGCAGAGACTCAACAAGAAAAGAAAACTTCAGGCCAATATCCATGATGAACATAGATGCAAAAATCTTCAATAAAATACTGGCAAACCGATTGCGACAGCACATCAAAAAGCTTATCCATCACGATCAAGCAGGCTTCATCCTGGAGACACAAAGCCGGATCAACATATGCAAGTCTATAAACGTCATCCACCACATACACAGAACCAAAGACAAAAACCACATAATTATCTCAATAGATGCACAGAAGGCCTTTGACAAAATTCAACAGCCTTTATGCTAAAAACTCTCAATAAACTAGATATTGACAGAACGTATCTGAAAGTAATAAAAGCTATTTATGACAAACCCACAGCCAATATCATACTGAATGGACAAAAGCTGGAAGCATTCCTTTGAAATCTGGCACTAGACAAGGATGCCCTCTCTCACCACTCCTATTCAATATAGTATTGGAAGTTCTAGTCAGAGCAATCAGTCTAGAAAAAGAAATAAAGGGTATTCAATTAGGAAAGGAGGAAGTCAAATTGTCTCTATTTGCAGATTACATGATTGTATATTTAGAAGATCCCATCATCTCAGCCCAAAATCTCCTGAAACTGATAAGCAACTTCAGCAATGTCTCAGGATACAAAATCAATGTGCAAAAATCACAAGCATTCCTATACACCAATAACAGACTTAAAGAGAGCCAAACAAGAATGAACTGCCATTCACAATTGCTACAAAGAGAATAAAATACCTAGGAATATGACTAACAAAGGATGTAAAGGACCTCTTCAAAGAGAACTACAAACCACTGCTCAAGGAAATAAGAGAGGACACAAACAGATGGAAAAACATTTCGTGTTCATGGTTAGGAAGAATCAATATTGTGAAAATGGCCATACTGCCCAAAGTAATTTATAGACTCAACACTATCCCCATCAAGCTACCTATGACCTTCTTCACAGAAGTGGAAAAAACCACCTTAAACTTCATATGGAACCAAAAGAGAGCCCGCATAGCCAAGTCAATTCTAAGCAAAAAGAACAAAGCTGGAGGCATCATGCTACCTGACTTCAAACTATAATACAAGGCTACAGTAATCAAAACAGCATGGTACTGGTACCAAAACAGAGATATAGACCAATGGAACAGGGCAGAGGCCTTGGAGGCAACACCACACATCTACAACCATCTGATCTTTGACAAACCTTACAAAAACAAGCAATGGGGAGAGGAGTCCCTGTTTAATAAATGGTGTTGGGAAAACTGGCTAGCCATGTGCAGAAAGCAGAAACTGGGCTCCTTCCTGACACCTTACACTAAAATTAACTCCAGATGGGTTAAGACTTAAACATAAGTCCTAACACCATAAAAACCCTAGAAGAAAACCTAGTCAAAACCATTCAGGACATAGGCAGGGGCAAGTACGTCATGACTAAAACACCAAAGCATTGGCAACAAAATCCAAAATAGACAAATTGGACCTAATTAAACTCCAGAGCTTCTGCAAAGCAAAAGAAACAATCATTAGAGTGAATTGGCAACCAACAGAATGGAAAGAAATTTTTGCAATCTACCCACCTGACAAAGGGCTAATATCCAGAATCTACAAAGAACTAAAACAGATTTACAAGAAAAAAACAAACAAACCCATTCAAAAGTGGGCAAAGGAATGAACAGATACTTTACAAAAGAAGACATATATGAGGCCAACAAATATATGAAAAAATGCTCATCATCACTGGTCATTAGAGAAATGCAAATCAAAACTACATTGAGATACCATCTCATATCAGTTAGAATGGCGATCATTAAAAAATCTGGAGACAACAGATGCTGGAGAGGATGTGGAGAAATAGGAACACTTTTACACTGTTGGTGGGAGTGTAAATTAGTTCAACCATTGTGGAAGACAGTGTGGTGATTCCTCAAGGACCTAGAAATAGAAATTCCATTTGACCCAGCAATCCCATTACTGGGTATATTTCCAAAGGATTATAAATTGTTCTATCATAAGGACACATGCACACAAATGTTCACTGCAGCACTGTTTACAATAGCAAAGACTGGGAACTAACCCAAATGTTCATCGATGATAGTCTGGACAGGGAAAATGTGGCACATATACACCATGGAATACTATGCAGCCATAGAAAACAGTGAGTTCGCGTCCTTTGTAGGGACATGGATGAACCTGGAAACCATCATTCTCTGCAAAGTGACACAAGAACAGAAAATCAAACACCACATGTTCTCACCCATAGGCAGCTGTTGAGCAATGAGAACACAGGGACACAGGGAGGGGAGCATCACACACTGGGGTCTGCGGTGGGGAACCAGTGGAGGGACAGAGTGGGATGGGGAGTTGGGGACATATAACATGGGGAGAAACGCCAGATATAGGTGATGGGGAAGAAAGCAGCAAACCACATTGCCATGTATGTACCTATGCAACAATCTAGCATGTTTTTCACATGGACCCCAAAACCTAGCAATAAAATATATATTAAAAAAAAAAAAGATTGGAATCAAGAAACCCCTGCCACTGCCACTCAATGCTCTCAGCAGATGACAAGACATGGGAACATGTGGCTGTCACTGTTGGCCCTACAAGTGTCTCTCAACATCCATGGAACTGGAGAGCGGATCCTGGAACACAGCTGCAGAAAAACTCCACAACTATTCTTGCCAGCAGAAAACAGCCAAAAACAATAGAAGGTAAATTCCGCCTCACATTTCATTTCCAAAACTCACACAAATTCATCTTTTTAGAAGCCCTTAATAAATATTGAGAGCACTAGCTGCAAATGAGTCTGAGAAACGTTCTTTTAAAGAAAACTTTTGAGCCTCTGGAGCATAAGACATCACACTAGGAAGTAGAAATTAAGGCCAAGTGCTAATTGGTCACATCCAACATACCTGGATAGACACTCATAACATCAGGGCCTCCGAAATCACTTGGATATTAAGCTTCACTGCATCTTGGTGACTCTATTAGAACCTGCAAGCTACCACAGCCCCCCAAGCTCCTTACTCCTAGGGGTTCTAGTATATGGCTACCAGGACCTCTTAGAGCAATATCTGAGGAGTCACCCTACAGCAATATCACCACTATGTCATATACCTAATACAGGGGGCTCATTTACAGATGCAGTCTTTATTAAACATGAACTTGAGAAATTCATCCTCTAAAATTTTAGTTTTCATTTGAATTTGAAATGTTACAATATAAAAGTAATCCTAGAAAAAGATTTTTCCCAGAAGCAGATAATTTTTGCACTTTATACTTAAGTAAGGTTTAAGATAAAACACATCATTTATTAATTTAGACTTTTTGTTGCAGGTTTCTTGAAGCATGGTTTAGTCTTAAAAAATATTTTAGGAATTGATGTGCAGGTGTCACTCTTTATATTTATCGCTGAAGACTTTGATAAATGTTGATGGCACTATTTCCTACTTTTGCTGGCTTGTTATAGCTTGCCATGCTAGAAGTGTAAGTCTTGATGGATTATAGAACCTAAAGATATGGAGAAAGAAGTAATTCAAATGTAGTAAAAAGGTGTCAAACTCCTGTTGTTATTTCTGGTACTTGAGAAGCTCAAAGAGTAGCTGGAGAAGACCAGGGCCAGGAGGCAATGGTGGTTGGCAGAAAGGGAGAGCAGGAAGCCAGCAGGCACAGCGGACATCGAGGAATCTTGGATATGCTCTTGAAGAGCAGCAGAGAGCAAATTAAGAAGGGAGAGCATGACAAGGCAGGAAAGACTTTGCCCTGGAGAAAAAGCCAACTACTTGGTCTGCAGGAGAAACTACAATCAGCTCACTGGTCTGTTATTTATGCTAAAAACAAAGTTAGGGCTTGTGTTAAAATCTCATGTCCGAGTTGGTAAGTTAAGATTCACATTCAGAAGACTCAAACTGAGCGTGAGCCAAACTGGCTTTAAGCAGGGAATCAAAACGCTGGGGGTTAGAGGAGAACAATGGGTACCAACAATGCAAAGAACTAGAGTATGAGCAAAACAGAATGCACGACAAAATAAAGCAGCCTAGGGATGGAGGTGGAGAAGAACACCAAGGCATGGGCAGGCTGCCTCGCTGCTTTTGCCTCAACCAATTTAAAGAGATTGGCCTTGGGATGCAGTATAGAGTTTGGCAGGAACTAGAGGGGACATGGGTGCTGCAGGTCAAGGGAGGCCAGAGATGCCAGGCACCCAAATAGAGAAATAAAACGTAGTTGACCAGCAGGTCTTCACAGTCCAGCAGCTGCTACAAAGACTCACATACTTCTAGATGAAAGAAGAACCAGATCCCAAAATACAGAATGCTCAGGGGATCCAATGCAATGAAAGTAGCCTTGGTAGAGCAACAGATCTTGACAACAATAAATAGCAAAGCAATAAATGTTAGTAGAGCTCTTCTTGTGGTGACAGGGTTCAAGAGGACCAATTTTTAAAAATTATTTTGTATTATTTTTAAAACATTTATCTATAAAATACACAAAACACCTGCATTTTAAGAAAACTCTTCCAGTATTTTACATTTTATTATTTAAATATTCAACAGAAACCTAAAATATTAATAAATTAATTTATCAAAATCGGGTCTCATAAAAGTTGCTTCTATAAATGACCTTTTATAGAAGTATGATTTGTAAAAAGACAAACAGGCCTAGGCATCTGGAATGAGTCTTGTCTCTAATAATGACTACTGATCATTTCTGATAACACATAAAAGATAACATTCTATGCCCCAATATGAATATTCAGGCCAAGTGCAGTAGCTCACTTCTGTAATCCCAGCATCATGGGAGGCCAAGGCGAGAAGATTGCTTGAGCCTAGGAGTTTGAGACCAGCCTGGGCAACATAGCAAGACCCCTTCCTCTACAAATAAAGTTAAAAAAATTAGCAAGATCCTGCCTCTACAAATAAAGTTTAAAGTTTTAAAAAACAGACATATAGTCCTACCTACTCAGGAGGCTGAGGCAGGAGGGTTGCTTGAGCCCAGGAGTTTGAGATGTGTAGTGAACTGTGATCACACCACTGCACTCCAGTGTGGGTAACAGAGCAAGACCTTGTCTCTAAAAATGATTTTTTACCTAAAAGTTAAAAAAAACACTCAACCATTTCACAATAGCAGTTAAATATGCAAAACATGCAAATAATTATTAGTATCATTAATATAATCTAATTTTTGGAATGGGAAGAAACTCTTAGATTTTTCACATTGGTTGTATAATCTCTAAGGTCAATGACAGCTCAAATTACATACTTAAAGATATTAAAAAATACCTGACTGAGTGTGATCAAAAAGTTCATTGAGGTATTTGTTGCCTTTTGACAACAAATAGATTTGTATAATCAGCTAAAACTGCACTATGATGTCTGGAAATTTTTCTTTTTAATAAGGCAACAGCATCTTCCAGACAAATTTCAGATACTGGTGAACCTGACCAATATCTATTAAAACTTTGCAAGTTGGGCTTTCCTCTGATAGCACATTTCTCATTTCCATCCAAGTCCTTTCTCTGTTATATTTTACATTTCAATAACAAAATAAGACACAAACTGCTTTAGATGTAGCCAGTGAATCAACACAGGAATAGTTTATCTCAGTAGCAGGATTGTTCTGGGCAGACAATAAATACGTAATAGCAAGACAAACTGGAACACAAAAAACTGTTGTGTATGGTAATTATGATCTATTAGGTGCTCTAAGTGAATTTCAAGTTTATCTTCAGGAAATTGCAAATAGAATAGTTTACAGAGAGAGCCCTTACCTACTATATTTTCTTTCTGACGCGATTTTTGCTGAAACCTGGTGGCGTTACCTTCAGGACATGGAGAAAGGTACCACTTATAAATCCAGTTTTTAATGCATTTTTTTTTCTTTTCTTCAATCTACCATTACCTTGATCTTAATGGTTTTTAATACATTTTAATGTAATGATCACTGCTTCTCTGTTTTAAATGTTATAATTATTTTAAAGCCGACTTCGGTGAATACCAACATTATTAGCTAACCATATAAAGGCCATAAAATTCCAACTATAGTTAAAGTAAAAATAATTTGCCTAAATCTTTAAGGCATCTTGATAAACTTTAGGTTAGTTAAAACAAGTAAGGTGATTTGTGAGATTTTGGTGCACCCATCACCAGAGTAGTATACACTGCACCATATTTGTAGAGTGGGCACTCCCTCCCACTCTTCCCCCAAAATCCCCAAAGTCCATTGTATCATTCCTATGCCTTTGCATCCCACGTATCAGTGAGAACATATGATGTTTGGTTTTCCATTCCTGAGTTACTTGAAACCAAGGCTACATTCTCTACTTATCAGGAGCCATGTGACTTGGTTGTTGGTCCTCTCTCTTTGGATTGGATTCTTCTATTTATCAGAACATGGTCATCTGCTATGACTTCATAGTTTGGCTTCTCAGCGCCAGTGAACACCACCAACTAAAATGGTCCTTTATGGCCAGGCATGATGGCTCACGCCTATAATCCCAATACTTTGGGAGGCTGAGGCAAAAGGATTACTTGAGGACAGGAGTTTAAGTCCAGCCTGGACTACAAAGCGAGACCTTGTCTCTACAAAAAATGTTTTAAAAATTAGCCATGTGTGGTGGTGCACATATATAGGCCTAACTACTCCAGAGGCTGAGGCAAAAGAATCACTTGTTCCCAGCCTTCATTAAACTATGATCGTGCCACTGCACTCCAGCCAGGGCAACAAAGTGAGACACCTCTATAGAAATAAAACTTTTAATGTCCCTTTGTGTTTCCTAATTCAAGCTTCTGAGAGAGGGACTGGGAAAGAGTCAGCAATGTGACCTGTGAGGGGCCCCTTGTGGGTCTTCTGGAATAATCAATTGGATCAGAGAAGACAGATCACAAAAATGACCAAGCAGGCCTTGTGGGGAGGACCAGCAAAGATAGAAATGTCCAGTATGACCACTGAGTATATGGATAGTTAGTATTTGTGTGACATGTCATAGCTTCACAGTATTACATTTTAAAATTTACTCTTAGTCAAAATTCAACTAGAAAACAGAAAATATGTTTGCTTATTTACAACAAAGGGAATTTAAGACTGGAAATTGGTAACACAGGAGATGGAAAGTTTGAAAGTGAAACTGGAAACACGGTAGAGATTAGTAACAGCAAGATGTTTCTGGCTCCCCTATGCTGGAAGGACAAAAATAGGAGGTGGAACTTAGGGCCAGAACCACAGTCAGCCTAACGGCGAGGGAACTGAGGTCATAAAAGAGGCATAACTACTCCTGAAGATGCTGCAGGGACAGAGAGAAGAAAAGAAATACTCTGGCTTTTCTCTTCTCCTCACTTTCCAGTCTTCTCTGTACTTGCCATTGGCCTGACACGGGAACCTGGTATCTTAGTCAGTTCATGCTGCAATAACAAAATACCATGGACTGGCTAGTTTAAACAATAGACATTTACTTCTCACAGTTCTGGAGGCTAGGAAGTTCAAGATCAAGGAGACAGTATGGTAGGTTTCTGGCAAAGGCTCTCTTCCTGGCTTGTAGATGACCACCCTCTTGCTGTGTCCTCTCATGTTGGAGAGCAAGAGACATCTCTCTCTGTTGCTCATCTTATAAGGCTACAGCCCTATCGGACTAGGGCCCTATGCTTAGGATCTGATTTAACCTTAGTTATCTTCTGAAGACCCTAACTCTAGATACAGTAACACTGGAGAGTAGGATTTCAACATGTGAATTTGGAGGGGATACAATTCAGTCCACAGCACCTGGGAAATGCAGTTGCTGACACAGAAAATGCAAGAAATGCATCTGACATAGCAAACAGGACAAGGACTGGTATGCTTCTCACAACACTGCAAGGAGCTATTATCATTCTTACTTTACATGAGGGAATGAAGGCAATTTAAATAAACTTATTCAAGGTCACAAAGGCAGTAGATGGTAGCACCAGATTTTATTCCAGGTCTTCTCATTCCAAACCCAGCTGATAATGACTTCCATTGAGCCTTCACCATATGTTTCAACTCTCCTGGGCTTACCTTTCTCTGAATTTCTATACTACTTTTATTCTTTACCTTGCGATTCATTACTGATTACCATCTTATTTTATTTTCATCATTCTGTTGAGGAATATTTTATCATTCCACACCTGGCCAAATGAACCGCAAGTCCCTTGAGATCAAATATCACGTAGCTCCTTGGCTGGGCGTGTGGCTCACACCTGTAATCCTAGCACTTTGGGAGGCCAAGGCGGGCAGATCATTGGAAGTCTAGAGTTCAAGACCAGCCTGGCTAACATGGTGAAACCCTGTATCTACTAATAATACAAAAATTAGCCAGGCATGGTGGCACATGCCTGTATTCCCAGCTACTCAGGAAGCTGAGGCAGGAGAATTGCTTGAACCTGGTGGGCGGAGGTTGCAGTGGAACCGAGATGGAGTCATTGCACTCCAGCCTGGGTGACAGAGCGAGACTCCATTTCAAAACAAAACAAAACAAAAAACAAATATCATGTAGCTCCCCAAACAGTATCCATCCCATTGTCTAGGCATATAGTAGGTGCCAAATGACTGCTTTAATTTCTCCAACATTTCCTACTGTTTTTGAGAATGGGTGTATTATTTCTTGTTAATAAAATCTTTCATCTATTTTCCAAAATGCCATAGTTCTCCAGTCATCAAAGAAATTTGTCTGTGGCTCAAGGAAATCATCTATATAAATGTGTTTTATTACTTTAGATATAATCCCATAGAATGGCCTGTTGGTATGAATCAGAGTCTTTAAATACTTTCCAATTTCCCTCTTAACTGAGTTATCTGCCAAGGTTATCTTTTATCTTCTGCATCATTCATCCTTATTGTGAAACTGCCATCCTTTTTTGTCATAGCTGCCCTGCAAATATCCGGCTAGGTCACTATTGATTGGCCATATGTCATACCATCCTTTGCAGATGAAATTTATAGAAAAATCAGAAATTCCTTTGCAAAGCTCTTTCAGGTAAAATGATAAAGATGTATTTCATCATGACCATCTACATTAGAAAATATGGCATATATATTGCAATCACTCAGAATGTTATTAACACTATGAGATATGAAACAAAATCAAATTTCGTAGTACTTGTGTTAAAATCCCAGAATCATACTGTCTTGTACTTTTACCCTAACTCAGTTGCCAGCTTCTGGACCCTGTCATAGCTAGCAATTCTTTTCCTCAAGCATCTCATTCCCTGATCACCAGCAATTATTTTTCCAGATTACTTCCATAGGCATCTCTCCAAAAACTCTTCAACTGCTTTGAGACCCCCAGTGCAACGTCCCTGTCACCTTCCTCCCCGTCCACTGTTACACATCCCACCTCATCCCTCATCAGCTTAACTTTCCTTCTTTCCCAAAATGTTATTTTTCTGCATCTTTATTTAAGTTAATGAACATTCTTTGAGGAAATAGCAGGACCAGGCTGAATGATTTCTGAGGTCTAGTATTTTTCAGGTGGGGGAAGGATGTTCTGGGTTTTGTTTTTGTTTTGAAAGTGATAAAGGTTGCAGCTTTTCTTATGTTTTAAGGAGAATTGATGGTTCCCGTCAGACCCAAATTATATTTAAAGTTTTTAAAAAGCTGTAGTTTAAAAATTCAAGTAACATGAAAGGATGTAGAGGTCAACATAAGTCTCCCTCCAACCCCTGATAGTCTCTGGTTCTCCTCTGCAGCAACTGGGGTTTTAATTTTTCTGTATCGTCTTCCCAGAAGCATATTATATTCATCAAGACAGGCTAAGTTATGCTATGGCGGCAACAGACTTAACCCAAAATCTCAGTGGCTGAATATGACAAAAGTTTGTTTCTGCATCAAACTGTATACTTAAGCTGCATCATTTTGTGAGGCTATAATCTCAACATATGGTTTTGAGTGAAGAAAGGGCAGGAAGGTTGTGTAGGGGCTTTTTTCAACTACTTGGACTGACACTGGCCAGAGTTAATCGCATGGTCCACTTAACTGTAGAGTCATCTACTGTGTGCCCAGGTGGGAGCAGAGAGCCAGATATCAGTAAGCACTAACAATCTCTATCACAAAGGCACTTATATGTGCATTCTGCATATATGGGAGCATACGAGACATAATTTCTCCACTTCGCTTTGCTTTTTTCACTTTGCAAGATATGATGCATATGATAATTTCCTACATGTAGTCATACTATAATTTATTTACCTACTATTTGATTGATGGGTATTTATGTTATTTCTAGTCTTTTGTTACTATAAACAGTAGCTATAATAAATATTCTTGTAAGAGTAATACTGATGTGTATTGAAACCATAATGTGTGCAAGGCACTATTTAGATCATGTGGCATATTTTAAGTCTAATAATGTTGGCAACCTTATGTGACAGGTGACATAATTTACAGGTATCTTATTTATGGTGGCAGAGCCTGGCCTTAAACCTAGTCAATTGGTCCCAGAGCCTATCTAATTCACATAGATATTTGCAGCTATATGCACAAATTTCTGCCATATAAATTCCTGTAAATGAAATTTGTGGATCATAAAGTGTTTACATTTTAAGTTCTGTCAGATATTTAGAAGCACTAGATACGTTTTGTGGATACTTTCAAATCCACTCTGCTTTTAGGCAACCTATACAAGCGTCATGCAGATGTAATTTGTCAGCACCTTTTCTTGGCATTCTGAACACTCACACATCAGAGACCTGGAAGCACAGGCAAGTCTAATGCCCATGTAGCCCCCTTGACCAATGGAAACCAATTAATAAACACTTCTTTCTTTTTTCCCCAGCTGGAAACTTCTATGATATATTTCCTAAATCTCTTCAGAAGATCTCACAGAATTGAGTGTTAGTTTCCGAAAGGAGCAACACACTGAGTCTTTGCACTAGTTTTCTTTCATCCTTGTTCACTTCCCTGTCTCTCACTCTTGTTTCCTGTGATTGCTTCTTAAATAAAGTATCTGCAGAAAGCATTTGTCTCAACTGATTCCAGAGGAATCTAAATGTAGTAAATGTATGGTGCACCAATCAGATCCCTGCTTCAAGCCCACAGTACTCATTCCCTTGGCCACTGGGACTGTGGCCTGCTAAGTCCCTTTCGGAGCATTGCCCTAGTCAATGGGAGCTGCTTCACTCTCCCCACAGCCTAACCCAGTGACTAGTAGGGGTAGGTTTAGCGGTAAAGGATTCTAACTACCTTGTCTCTGTTTAAGATCTCTCTGAAGAACAAGCTCCGTTCCAGATAGTTCCATGGTGATATGGTTTGAATGTTTTGCCCTCTCTGATCTCATGTTGAAATGTGATTCCCAGTGTTAGAGGTGGGGCCTGATAGCAGATATTTGGGTCATGGAGGTGGATTCCTCATGAAGGGCTTGGTGCTGTCCTCGTGGTAATGAGTGAGCTCTCACTCAATGAGCTTAAGTAAGAGCTGGTTGTTTAAAAGAGCCTAGTATCTCTCTTGCTCCCTCTCTCACAATGTGACATGCTGGCTCCCCTTTGCCTTCTGCCATGACTGTGAGCTTCCTGAGGCTTTCACCAAAAGGAGATGTTAACATCAGGCTTCATGGACAGCCTGCAGAACCAAGAGCAAAATAAACCTCTTCATTATGAATTACCCAGTCCCAGATGTTTCTTAACAGCAACACAAATGGACTAACACACATGAGATGCACCAAGCCCAATAAATGGCAAATGCCTCACAATTCAACTTCTCCCTCTGCTCAGTCTTGCTTTCCTCACTCCACTAGTATGTGGTCATACTATAGTTTTTTTACCTACTATTTGATTGATGGATATGTAGGTTATTTCTAGTCTTTTGTTACTATAAACAGTAGCTATAATAAATATTCTTGTAAGAGTAATACTGACGTGTATTAGGACCATAATGTATACAAGGCACTATTCGGATCATGTGGCATATTTTAAGTCTAATAATGTTGGCAACCTTATGTGACAGGTGACATAATTTACAGGTATCTTATTTATGGTGGCAGAGCCTGGCCTTAAACCTAGGCAATTGGTCCCAGAGCCTATCTAATTCACATAGATATTTGCAGCTATATGCACAAATTTCTGCCATATAAATTCCTGTAAATGAAATTTGTGGATCACAAAGTGTTTACATTTTAAATTCTGTCAGATATTTTCAGAAGCACTAGATCAGTAGTGGCCCTAGAAAACAGGCCCTTGGGATGAGATTTTGGGGCTGGACCACTCACAAGCTGCAGTAAGACTCCTCTGCAATTCCTGAGCTCTCAATTGTGGGAGATTGAGATGAGGAGCACGTCAAAAGTGAAGTACTGGGTTTTGCCGTAGTTAAGATACTCAACAGGGTAATGTTCATTATGATTGTAGTGATGGCCTGAAATGCTTTTGATCTAAAAGGTTTTCGCAGTGACTAAACAGGTATATTGAGCACAGACATGATGGGGATCTCCACCACTGAATTCTTTAAATATTTGATGGGGCTAACATTTCCTCTGAGCTGTGGCATTATTTGTGATTCACTCTCTTGGCCAAGGGGTTGGGGGACAGTTTCAGAGGCTTACAGAATATCTATCCATCAGCCCGGCAACTGACACAATAATACCTCTAATGACGGTCTCATGGCAAAAGTAGAATGTCAGTGGGGACAGGACCACAAGACATAATGGTTTATCACATACCTCTTTACCCCAAAGCATCTGGCTTATCAGATGGTTAAGTTACCTTTTACAGGTTCAGGTAACTCTCCAACTCATATGAAGTACTTAAAATAAGCAAATTTATAAAGACAGCATAATAGAGGTTACCAGGCGCTGGAGACAGGAGGGAATAGGAAGTTATTGTTTTAATGAGTACAGAGTTTCTGTTTGGGATATGAAAAAATTCTGGAAATGGATCGTGATGCTTGCACAACATTGTAAAAGTATTTTACACTTAAAAATTGTTACAATGATGGCTTTTGTTTTATATATTCTACTACAATAAAAAATTTACAAAGTATTTTTTAAAAGTAATGCATCTAGAGCATAGAAATTCCACTGTACTAATGCTTTATCTACTTGGTATTCAGGCTACAGATAGGTAGAAAATTAGATAAAATATAAAGACAATTTACTGAAGTTTTCCATTTTCCTTCCTTTTTTTTTGAGACAGAGTCTCACTCTGTCACCAGGCTGGAGTGCATTGGCGTTGTCTCAGCTCACTGCAACCTCTGCCTTCCTGGTTCAAGAGATTCTCCTGCTAATGTGTTTCAAAATGAGCTCTGTAAACAATACTTTAAAGGAAAAACATAATGCTCACAAGACTGAATGCTCAAGGATAGACCTGGGAAATTCTCCTATACTTGAGTTTTCAGCTAACCCAGAGTCAATTGTTTATCCCCAAGTCTGTTGATGCCAGTCATAGTAGTTGTTACAACTGCAGAATTTAATAAAATGTTACATAAAATGAGAAATATGAATGCAAAAACGTTAAGCTTTAATTCTATGGAAACTAAGTCAAATGCTTCAAAATTCTTAAAAAGTGAGTTGCTTAAAAATATTCACAAAATTGTGGCCGGGCGCATTGGCTCAGTCCTGTAATCCCAGCAATTTGAGAGGTCAAGGCAGGTGGATCACCTGAGGTTGGGAGTTCGAGACCAGCCTGACCAACATGGAGAAATCCCATCTCTACTAAAAATACAAAATTAGCCAGGTGTGGTGGCGCATGCCTGTAATCCCTGGCACTCGGAAGGCTGAGGCAGGAGAATCACTTAAACCTGGGAGGCAGAGGTTGCGGTGAGCTGAGATCGCGCCAGCCTGGGCAACAAGAGCGAAACTCCATCCCCCACAAAAAAAAAATTTGCAAATTACATATAGGTAATTATAAGCAATTATATATTTTAAAAAATTTAATTGCAAAACTCCAGAAAGATTCTGCACTGAGACTGCTCTGCAATGTCTCCATGTTAATAAAATGAAAACCATGCAATGGAAGATAATGCAAATCAGATTGTGCCTTATTAAAACAAAGTGTAAAATTCTGATCAGGGACTAAAACTTAAAGAAAAGAAATAGATTCCACCGAACATTTGGTGAACGAATGCCTAAAATACAAAGGTTTAATTTTAAAACATGTTATAATTTTTGTATTGTTTTCCCCTTTAACCACTTTTTTGATTAACTGACCACTAGTAGCTAACGTGTCAGCAAACAGTGTTCCCTGTATTAGATTACAGTCTAAAAGTACCTGTCTAAATATTCTAATAGGTCATAAAAAGCTGAAGATTTTAATAGTACAAGATTTATGTGATTTGGTAGCATGGTTAAGTACAAAATAACAATGCCTAATAACAGAATTTGTTGCATCTAAAATAATATTGGCATAAGCAGATATGATTTATGAAATAAATTTTTGAAACAGAATAAATTGGGTTTTTGTCTTCTTATCTGTTTTATTCAAATTTGGGGTTGTTGTTGTGATTATTGTTTTAGTATAAGATGAAGGAGGATAGAGAGAACGTAACACTTTGTTTTTCAGGCTTTTCAGGAGTTAAAGAATATAAATACCAGCAAAATAATCTTTCAAAAACACATTTTACAGCTTTAATGAGGTATAATTGACATATAACAAACAGAACCTATTGAAGTGTATAATTTCATATGTTTTGACATATGGATACACCAAGAAACTAGCAAGTTTCCAAAGTGATTATACATTTTACATTCCTACCATCAGTACATCAGAGTTAGTATTGCTCCACCTCCTTGCTAACAGTCGGTATGATCAGTTCTATGGTTTGAATGTTCATCCCCTCTGAAGCTCATGTTGAAACTTAATATTCATTGTACAAGTATTAAGAGGGTAGAAAATCTGATTATGCAATTTGAGAGGTGGGACTTTTGGGAGGTAATTAGGATTAGATGAGATCATGAGAGTAGGACATCAGTGTCTTTATGAGAGGAGAAGAGAGATCTAAGCTAAGACGCTCAGCCCCCTTGCCATGCAGTGCCCTGTGCCATCTCACCCTGGGACTCCCCAGAGTCCCTACCAGCAAGAAGGACCTCACCAGACATGCTTCCTTAACCTTGGACTTCTTAGCCTCCAGAAGTAAAAGAAATAAATTCATTTACTATATAAATTACCCAGTCTCTGGTATTCAGTTATAGCAACAGAAAACAGACTAAGACAGTCAGTCTTTTAAATTAAAGCGGGTGTATTCTAGCAGGTGTGTTTCATTGTCATGTTACTTTTCACTTCCTAGTTATCAATGATATTGGGCATCTTTCCTGGTGCTTCTTTGTTATCAATATATTTTCTTTGGTGAAATCTCTTCAAATCCTTTGCTCATTTTTTTATTGGATTTTTATTCTTATTAAGATGTAAGAGTGTATGTATACTAAATAAAAGTTTTTTGTCAGATATATGTTTTGCAAATGTTTTCTTCCAGTTTATGGCTTGCATTTTCATTTTTATTACAGTGTCTTTTAAATAGGGAAACTTACTAATTTTAATAAAGTCCAATCTGTTAGATTTTTTCTTTTACATTTGTTATTTTGTGACTTTTTAAAAAAAATTTGCCAGATCTAATGTTTCTAAGATTTCATATAATGTTTTTTCTAGAAGTTTTATAGTTTTTGCTCTTAGATCTAAGACTATAATCCATTTAAAGTAAATTTTTGTATGTGTGAGGTAAGAGAGAAGATTTTTTTTTGCTTTATACTGCTGTCCATTTGTTCTATCATTATTAATGAAAAGACTGTCCTTTAACCATTACATTGCCTTAGCGACATTGTCAAAATCAATTTATCATGTATATCTGAGTCAATCTCCAAATTCTCTATTTCATTCCATTGATCTATACGTCTACCTTTATATCATTAGCATACTGACTTGATAACTCTCTCTTTGTAATCATTCTTGACATCCAGTTTTGTAAGGTTGCCAATTTTCTTCTTTTTCAAAGTTGTTTTGGCTATATTAGAGCCTTCATATTTCCATGTAAATTGCAGAATCGGTCTGCCAATTTCTACCAAAAAAAAAGTCTGTTGATATTTTGATTGGGATTGCATTGAATCTATTGTGACCATGGCTCACTGTAACCTTGACTTCTGGGCTCAAGCGGTCTTCCCACCTCAGCCTCCAGAGCAGCTAGGACTACAGGCATATGCCACCACACCTGGCTATTTTTTTATTTTTTGTAGAGATGGGTCTTGAGTGGCCCAGGCTGGTCTTGAGCTCCTGGGCTCAAATATCCTCCCACCTCAGCCCCGCAAAGTGCTAGGATTATAGGTATGAGGCACTGCACTTGGCTTCTCAGCAATATTCTGTAGTTTTCAGTCTACAGGATTTGCACATCTTTTTAATATTAAATAGAAAAATTAAATTTTTATATTTTATATTTTCATAGTTTTTGATGCTATTATAAATGGCATTTTTATTTGAATTTCTAATAGTTTGTTAAAGTATAAGGAAATATAGGTGATCTGTGAATATTGGCTTTGTATTCCCATCCCTGCCAAATTCATTTATTAGTTCTAGTTGCTTTCTTGAGATTCCTTAAGATTTTCTTCATAGAAAATTATGTTATCTGATAACAAAGAGTTTTGAGTTTTCCTCTTCAAACTATATGCCTTTTATTTCCTTTTATTTTTTCTTATTGCATTGACATAATCATCCACAACAATGTTAAATGCAAATAATGAGTATGGACATCCTAGCTTTGTTCCTAGTATTAGAATAAATGCATTCACTTTTTCCACAAACTACGATGTTAGCTGTACGGTTTTTTTGTAGCTGCCCTTTATCAACGTGAGAAAGTTTTCTTCTATTCTTAGTTTTGTGAGAGTTTTGTTTTGTTTTGTTTTGCCATAAATGGATGTTGAATTTTATCAAATGTTTTTTTGCCCCTATTGAGATAATAATATAATTTTCTTTTTGATTTGTTACTATGGTAAGTTACATTGGTTGATTTTTTTCAAATGCCAACCCAACATTTTATTCCTGGGATAAATTTCACTTGGTTATAATATATAAATCTTTTTATTTATAATTTGCTAACATTTTGTTAAGAATTTTTATGCTATGTTCCTGAGGGATACTGGTCTACAGTTTTTTTTTCTTGCAATATTTTTTTAGCTGTAATATCAGTGGAATACTGGCATTATAAAATGAATTTAAAATTTTTTTTTCTTCTGTTTTCTGGAAGAGAAAGTAGAATTGGTATTTCTTTTTTAAATGCTTGATAAAATTAACTAATGAAGTCATCTGTACCTGGAATCTACTCTGTAGAAAGGCCTTTAACTACAAATTTAATCATTGATATATGATTATTCAGGTGATCTATTTCTTCTTGAGTGACATTTTGTATTTATATATTTTAAGAAATGTGTCTACTTTATCTTATCAAATTTATTTTTATAGAGTTCTTCATAATATTCCATTATTATTCTATTAATATCTGTAGTAATATCTCATCTTTCATTCCTAATAATTCAGTTTATTCTTTTTTATCATATGAGCCTAAAGATTTATGGCTTTATTGATCTTCTCATAGACCTAATTTTTTGTTTTATTGATTTTTTTCCCTATTGTTTTCTGTTTTCTATATTATAGATGTCAGTTAGGTCAGGATGGGTCAAGTCTTCTATATCCTTACTATAGAGAATTTTGTTTTGTTTTGTTTTTGTTTTTGTTTTTTTTTTGGTGTTTTTAGTAGAGATGGAGTTTCACCATGTTGGCCAGGATGGTCTTGATCTCCTAACCTCATGATCCACTCGCCTCAGCCTCCCAAAGTGCTGGGATGACAGGTGTGAGCCACTGTGCCTGGCCTATCCTTACTAGTTTTAAATCTGTGTGTTCTGTCAATTATTGAAAGAGTGTGGAAATCACTGACTATAATTATGAATTCATCTATTTCTCTTTTCAGTTCTGTTTCTTTTTGCTTCATGTATTTTCAAGCTCCTTTATATGCATGTGCAATTAGGACTGTTATGTCCTCTTGATGAACAGACCTCTTTAAAAGAATCTTTAAAGCCAAATTATTTATATAAAGTCTGTGTAGTTGGAGTGGGTATAGGAATCTGGGTATTTGGGTCCTGGTTTCAGCTTTGGTGCTACTTGGCTATGGATCTTGTTTGCCTCATCTGTAAAATCTGAATTAGATTATCTCTAAACTTACCTAATTTGTGAATGACATAGATTTTTGTGGTTAAATTTTACATGCCTTGAGAAATTACAGAGGTAATTTCTTCTAAGATGCTTTCTTCTGGGAAAACCATCCTTAGATAACAGTTTTTACCTGAAAGTAAATATAAAGAAATATAATTTCAAAATATACTTTTATTAAGTTTATTGGAAATTCAAATAAAAATGCCATCTACAATAGCATCAAAAACATGAAATTTTAAAATATAAAAATATAAAAATTTTTTGTTTAAATTTATTATATGTACAAAGATTTCGATACAAACATTTAAAGCATGACTTTAAAATGTCCCACACATATAAATGCTACTTCCTTTATCTGATACTTCAAATGGCCAAAGCCTCCATCAACGCTAACATTAAGCTGTAGACTATTTAGAAGTTTGTTTCATTTGCAAATGTTGGAGATTTTCCAGATATCGTTGTGTTATTCATGTACAAAGAAGTCAAGTAACTTGCACAAGGACAAACTTGTAAGTGGCAGAGCTGGGATTTAAACCCAGACAGTCTGGGTCCAGGAGCCAAGTTCTTATCCAGACACATCATCATACTGCCTTTCTCCATAGATGTTCAGCTGTCTTATATGTCAAAAAGATTTTTGTTTGCTGCTTTGGGTATGTAACCATCTTGTGTATCATTAATTCTCAAGTAATATTTTATACAAATTTTTAGAATATATCCTGTACATAAGTTGATAAATACCCATACATTAGTACACTTTCATCAGTAAATAAGAAATGTCTGAGCATATATGTACAGGGACTACCAATAATAAAATAATAACTTTATTAGAAATATATTTTAATAATAAAATATTTAATAGCTACACATGAGTTAATGCTCATTAATGATGCTTACACCCAGTCATTTACAGAAAATATTAATGTTTTTCTTTCTATTTGGTTACTTTGGGAAAGAAAGAAGGGATAAGTACAGCTATCCCTTATTATCCATGGGGATTGCTTTCAGAACCCATTGTAGATACCAAAATTTACGGACATTCAAGTCTCTTATATAAAATGCCATAGTATTTCCATAGAAGCTATGCACATCCTCATGTGTACTTTAATTTCAATTCCTGGTTGATTGAATTCACGGATCCAGAACCCAGGGATACAGAGGGCCAACTGTACATGAAAGCACAATTAGAGAGTAACAAAATACAAACCTCTCTAATTAAAAAGATTTGAAAAGCAAGGTTCTTAAGCAATCAATGAAAGAGAAAATGAAGAGAGACAATACATTAGTTCATCTTAGGAAGACTTAGAACTCTCTTTTTATTTGTGCACTCACTTGAATCATGTAACAAATTATCTCACTTCTGTAACTGCCTATTCCTATTATCTTTCTTTAAAATTGGAATGATCATTTGTTACAAATAATAGGAGCCTGACCTAACCCCAAAAAGAAATTTACTAGCTCATGTAAGTTGGAAGTTCAAAGGGTGAATCGTAGGCATGAATGTAAGAATTCAAAATGTTGTTGTTATAATTCTGCCTATCTCCATCTTTTAGTTGTACTTGACCCCATGTTGATTTAGGCTGGCCCCTGTTGTCGAATTCAAGAAGAGTTTTATATATCTGTGTTGCTGGCCTGGAAAGATTTCAGAGGTGGCAGAGTTAACCACCAGCAACTCCAGGAAACAGCACATACAACTCTCTCAGAGCTCCAACAAAAGTCCCATATAACATTTCCACATGTTAAGATTGGCCCATCTAAGGTCATGTAGTCATCTTTAATCTAATAACTCAGCATAGGAGCCTGGAATATTCTGTTTCAGACTCTACTTAAACCACATGGAGCACAATCAAGGTTATCACAATCACGGTTCCCAAAAAAGGTGAAAAACATTATTGGCAGGCAAAAAATGTAGATGTTCACCATTTAACTTCTTTTTTCCAATTACTCCTTTTCTCCCATTCCCTAGCTTTCCTTTCTGGGAAAGGATTTGAGTCGAGTACTCTTTGAACATTTCCGAGTGGCTCACTGTTAACTTTGATACTACTAAGCCAAAAAGTAAGGTCTTTGTTGTTATGGGCTGAATTGTGTCTCCCCAGAATTTGTGGATTGAAGTCCTTGTACCTCAGAATGATCTTACTTGGAGATAGATCTTCACTGAGGTGACCAAGTCATTAGGGTGGGCACTAATCCAATGTGACTGGTGTCTTTTTTAAAAAAGGAAATTTGGAGATGCACACATACATATGGGAAGAATGCCACGTATACAGTCATGTGTCACTTAACAGGGACACATCCTAAAACATGCGTCATTAGACAATTTCATCACTATACAAACATAATAGAGTGTATTTGCACAAACCTGATAGTATAGCCTACTACATATCTAGTCTGTATGATATAGCCTATTGCTCCTAGGCTACAAACCTGCACAGCATATTACTGTACCAAATATTATAGGTAATGCTATGCATTTGTATATCTAAACATAGAAAAGGCACAGTAAAAATATGGTAGGTAATGTTATGGAGCCACTGTCATATATGCGGTTGCTCAATCCCTTAGCAAAATGTTGTTATGTGGCACATGACTGTACATAAAGTGGGTCATCTACAAGCCAAGGGAAAGGCCTGGTAGAGATCCTTCCTTCACAGCCCTCAGAAGGAATCTAACCCTAACCCCTGCTAGCATCCTGATTTCAGACTTCTAACCTCTGGAACTGTGAGACAATAAATTTCTGTTGTTTAAGCCACCAGTTTGTAGTACTCTGTTACAACAGCCCTAGCAAAGTAACACATCTAAGGAACACTTTGGAAGTATAGCCCAATATGATAAAGTTGTAGTAATATGACTAATATTAATAACCAGCTTTCTGACTGAACCTAATGTTCTTAATATTTGCCCATAAAACATTTTAGATGAAAAAATTAATGATTATTATAAATGCTAGTATACTCTTAAGATATTTTTTATCTATACCTTTACTTATGTGATTCCCCCTTCCTGAAATGGTCCCAGTGTTCTTCTACTTATTAAAATCGTATTGTCCTTTCATTAGAGCAGGTTTGTAATAGTGCCAATCTATAATGCATGCTAAAACATCATAGAGGCACTAAAATTATCTCTGGTAAATACTGTGATGGGAAGAAGTATTTTGATAAAAGGCTTAGAATAAGCATTATACTCTTAGAATAACAGAAACTTGCCAAACGCCAAAGGAAGATGAATCCAAGTACCTGCCATGCTTTCCTATTACTGAGAGGGTTCTGAGCTGGAGAAGAGCTCATTACATTATGAGTTCCCTGAGGGCAGGGACTAATTCTTAGTCTTCATTTTAACTCTGTTTTATGGTGCTTTGTTGTTTTATGATGATAAGGAAGAAAAAGTATGATGAAGTAAATACAGTCACAGCACATTATTCAATATGACATTTAGGGTGTGAATTAGACATGGTACTTGATCTTGAGTACCAGAGCATGTGGATATACTCAGGGGTATGCAGCAAATGGAAAGCATGCAAATAGACTTTCAATTCCAGAAGGAGAAGGAACATGTCTGTTTTATTGTATCGCAGCATCTACAATGTTCTCAACATCTACAACAGGACTATGTACAATTTATGGTATTAAAGTGCTTTCAAAAATGAATGACAGTCATGTAATATACCCTTGCTTCAAATTAACTGCGAATGCTCAATCATTGTTTTCCAAATTTTGGATATCACAGACTGGTGAAATTTCAGAACTACTTTTGGGCCCATCATAATATTTTCAACTTCTTAATTAGCAAGAAAAAATGTTAAGAAATATGACTACCATTTTCTTTGAAAGATGTTTTAACTCAAAAGTAATATAAAGGATGTATATCCCAGAATAACTGGCAATCCTTTAAACTTAAATGCATATCATTTCATTTCACAAAAAACTCACTACAGAAGCTGATGAGAGGTCTTCAAGTGGGACTAGTACCCTATCTCTAGTTCAAGCAAGGGTTAAAGAAAGGAAACATTATGTAAAATCTTCAAAATGGTATGGAAATAAGCAGGTTCCGAAGCTTTGGGACTACTTGGTTCTAATACTGGAAACAAGCAGTGACTGCAGGGAATTCAAATGGTATCAGTGGATGAGAATTAAAAGTGCCCTACTTATTTCTAAGGATGTTAGCCAGACGCACTTATTGAAACCTAAGATCTCAGAACTATAGCCAGAAGTTGTAACAGCTGGAGCCAGAAATTTAGGGACCAGGCCAAGGCCTGCTCAGAGGTAGATTTTTGTTATTCCTGAGGAAAGAGAGCCCTGGTTTACCAACACAAAACCATGCTCTAAACTAGAAGACCTACAATAGGTGAGAGGTGGTGTCAATGCCAAAACTGTTAGAGAAAGATTAACTCAGCAAAAGAGGGAAAATAAGGTTCCCAAAGATAAACCTGTAATGATGAAAAAAGTCAAAACTGTAAGGAAACTGTTACTATGAAAGAGCAACATAAACTCAACAAACTGAATAATTCACTTGCAAAGAAACTGAAATAATAGCACAATCAATGCTTGAAAATAAGCATGTTTGATATCTTCAAAGTGATAATAGAAGGAATAGCACCAATAACATATGAAACAAAAAATTGAAAGAATTTAAACATAAATAGATGGATAATTTTAAAAGAATCAATTAGAAATCCCCAAAGTTTTTTTTTTAAAAAAAAACATAGCTACTATATTTTCTTTTAAATGAAAAAAATATGGGAGAATCAACTCAGAACGCAACACAGGCAAATAAAGGGATGACAATATAAGAGAAATTAAGATACGTGAGTGGATGGATTGAGAATTTCCTATACACATTAATAGAAGGTCTAGAAATATAGACTAGAGAAAGTAACTAAGAATTTCCCAGAATTAAAATAAATAAATAAATAAATAGCATGAATCCTTATTCATTTTTTAATAGCTGCAATAAAATTTCTTGTGCTATAACTGTTTGCAGACCCATTAATAGGTGGGATCTATGGTCTCTCCCCTTAAAACTGGATGGGACTTTGTGACTCTTCTTGGTTAGAAGAGTGCAATAGAAGTGGTGCTATGTGACATCTGAGACCGGGTCATAAAAGGCAATCATTTGTCACCTAATTCTCTAGTGAGATGTTTGCCCTTGAAATATAGACATCATGCTGTGAGTTGGCCACAGAAAGATCAATATGAAGTGGAACCCAGGCCCCCAAGACTTAAGCCCCATCTGAGCTCCCAGCTGATCGCCAGCACCAACTGGCCAGCCACATGAGTAAACCATTCTGGACTCAGTTCCCTCATCACTCAGTTAAGCTACCCTAGCTGACACTATATGGAGCAGAGATAAATCCTCCCCACCAAGCCCAAACTGCTACAGGTTTATGAGCAAAATATTGTTGTTTCAAGCCACTGAGTGCTGAGTGGTTTGTTGTGCAGCAATAGATAACCGGAACACATACAACACAGATAATTTGCTACCTGCAAACCTTCACTAAAAAAAACTATTAAAGGACTCATTGAGAAAGTAGAAAAATCAAGAAGAAAGGAAGGGATGCAAGGAGAAATGATAAGCAAAGAAGTTGGTATCATTTTCTAGTAAAGCTAATTAACCATTGACCAAAAAATTAAATGCCATTTGTTTATGTTGAGAAACAGAAATAGAAAATTACAATGAAGTCAATGTAAAAGATGAATTGTGGATGGTTATTAAATAGTTCTAAAAAATACAAAGTTAAGTATATAAGAGAGTATGTGAGTCCACAAGATCTCTTATTCAATGCTGGTAGGAATGTAACTCAATGCAGCTACTTGAAAAACAATCTGGCATTATTTTATGAAACTGTAGAACTTCTCTAGAAAATAATTGCATATAATCTTGTAAAGTTAAACATGCTTATGTTACAATGCAGTACTTCTACTCCCAAGTATATTTCATGTAAATTCTATCTGTGCTGCAGGAAATGTGTTAGAATGTTCACAGCAGCAATGTCTGTAACAGCAAAACACTAGAAAGATGTCCGTGAGTAAACAAGTTATGGTTTATTCTTATAACAATGAAAATGAATGAACCTCAGCTCCCTGTACAATGTGGATTAATATTAGTCATAATGTTGAAAGAAAAAAGTAAACCCCTTTTAATGTCCTCTTTATAAAATATGTTGCTCCTTTTATATGGTTTTCTTTCTATAAAGCTCTCTTGCTGTACAAAGTTGAAGAAAATGAAAAACTAAAATATGTAACATTTAATTATGCATACGTTTGTGATAAAATTATTTTTAATGCTTTAAAATACAATTATAAAATATATTTGTATGTTTTTTAAAAATAAGGAATAATAAATATAGACTTCAAGATAATGGTTACCTAGGGGGTTTGGTGGAGGGGAGGCAGGCAGGGAGATTGTTATTAGTTCACTTTCATGCTGCTGATAAAGACATATCCAAGACTGGATAATTTATAAAGAAAAAGAGGTTTAATGGACTCACAATTCCACATGGCTGGTGAGACCTCACAATCATGGCAGAAGGCAAAAGCCACATCTCACGTGGCAGCAGGCAAGAGAGAATAAGAGCCAAGCAAAAGGGGAAATCTCTTATAAAATCATCAGATCTTCTGAGACTTATTCACTATCATGGAACAGAAAATGCCCCTGTGATTCAATCATCTCCCACCGGGCCCATCCCACAACACATGGAAGCTATGGTAGCACAATTCAAGATGAGATTTGAGTGCAGAAACAGCCAAACCATATCAGAGATGGAATAAAGGAAGAATCTATAGGTAGATATAAATTATTGGTACTTTTTGATTCTTGGCTTGGGTGGGTATTCATAACTTTGGTTGGGGAGTAAATGAATATAAATTTTCAAAATAAAATAAAAGTGAAAGTAAATAATATAGATTATTCATGAACAAATGTTAACAATGTATTATGATTAATTCAATTTTGTTTACCTGTGATGTAAATATAATAAAAAATGTTGATAAAGGAATAGCTTCCAAGCTACCAGGAAAAAAGCAAAAGTTAAGAGGGAAAAGTCACCGCAAAAATCTATTCCTTTGTTTTTCTGGTATATTTCTCTTTTCATTGCAGATTAGAGAAATTTTCTTCATGCACTAGTTACTGGACACCAATGACCTACACTGAGCCCCACCAAATAGTCAAAGAGTTCTAATGTCATCATTCAGCTTCATATATTGTCTTTGGAACTGGGGCAAAGGATTTTTATTTGTCTTGTCTGAGTCTGTATTCTTGAAAATGAAAATCTAGTGACCATAAACATTAATGCTATTGCACTTTATAAACGCATGGCTTAAGATGCGTGTTAGCAGAAACCAGTCTTAAGGTGTCACTCAACAAAAACATTTCCAGAAGCTTAGCACTTAATTGGCCTTATTAGCACCATCTGCTCATCAGTCTTGCTTGTAGAAAAGTGTTTTCATCAGATAGCAACAAGTCGAAAACAAAGCAGATCACCACGCTTTGTTTTGAATTTAACACCACGTTTTGCCTGCCTCTTAACACATTTTTAAATCATCACATTAAATAAGTGAGTCAAATCATAGCACTTAACATGACATGTTCAACTCTGGTTTCCTCTGTGATCTCTTAAGCATGTGGCTATGTTCAGAAGTCCTTTTCCTTTCAGACCTACATCTGTCAGGCTGCTTAGCCAGACATTTGGAGAAATCCTGTCTCAGTGAAGATATTCAAGGAAACCTGATTCACATACTCCATTTTTTTTCATTCTACAAGCCTGGTTGCTCTAACACATCAGGCATAAAAAGTTAGACCTAGGAACATGCAGAAATTAAAATCAGATACTGGGTAATGATTTGGGCTAAAAATTATTCCTATTATAAAGGCATTCTTCTGAGAGTCTTTTGAAAACTAAGCACTAATGATAAGAGAGTTTACTGTTTGGATTTCCTACCCTAAATGTCTACTTTAATATTAATAATTTGACCATAGGTTATTCTGAAGATATTTATATAACAAACTAAAGAAATATAGTTGATCATTACAATATTCATTTCAGAAGTGGACTTAAAATTTAGGGGAAGTTAAAATTAAGTTTTCACTTTTTTAGACTTACATATACATCACTTTTTACATGGAAAAATGTAACATTTAAAAAATAATAAATAAATTATTTTAATAATTAAAAAAACGATAAATATGTAGCTATTTAGCCAAAACAAACATAACACTAATTAAGGAAGAAAATATAAACAGCAGTTTCCTTTCTTAGGTATCTTGGCTGTTGGTATAATTGTTTATATTACACCAAATTAATACTTTTTATTTTAAAAACTAAAATAATAAATAGGAAAAATAAGACTATCCTCAGGAGGAATAACATGGGGAGAAATGCCAGATATAGGTGACGGGGGGATGCAGCCAGCAAACCACCTTGCCATGTGTGTACCTATGTAACAAGCCTGCATGATCTACATACATACCTCAGAACCTAAAGTACAATAAAAATAAATAAATAAACATTTTAAAAAGACTATCCTCGGAGTTCTATCCAGAACATAAAAGACTCTGCCAGGTGAAAACAGCACAAACTAGTTTTACAAATATATAAATTTAAGTTTATTCTTTTTTCATAAAGTGTGCATGTACACACACACACACACATGCACACACACATATCCTCACCTAGAGTTCATAATATACTACAGCATCAATCATGGCAATAAAATATAGCACTTTTGTAGACTTATAAAACCAGAAGGTTTTAATAAATGGTTAAAAACTCCTTTGTTTCTTATTTATAAATGTTAATAACTATACCTACCTCCTAAAGTAGGTTGTGTTAAAGTTGTGTTCATTACAAGAAATACATGTGAAAGATCTGGCACATAATAAACAGCAGCCATTATTATTTTAAAGCATGCATTTAAAAATTATAAATAAAGATTGTAAACAAATGACCTATTTCAGGAGATTTTCCCTAATTACTGTTTTAATAACTAACAGTATTGGCAATTATCACAAAACACCTTGTTAGCTTTATTCCACTTCCTAGCAAAACCTTATTAAGACTTGCTGAAAAGGGTTCATATTACTAGAATTTCATTATCATCTAGACAAAAATAATATAATACATTTATTAGCCCTGTAAACAGTAAATACACAAATATTTTAAACCAATTACATTCACACATTTTAGGTTACATCATTCTTAACTTTAAAATTTGTCTATAAAAATGAGTAATCTAATCAAAGCATTTCTTATTCATGACTATTAGGTATAATATTTTATCTCATTTTTAACAGTTTTGTGTAAAATCACATTATAAGCAAAGAAAGTAAATATTTGAAATGTACATGTGATTTACTGAAATGAAAAATTTTATATTAATATATTATCAATACATTAACTAAAATCTGTTAAAACTAATCTCAACATCACCTATATAGTACTCCTGCCAAAAATGTTTAATGAGAATGTAACCATGAGAGAAAAAAGAACATGTTAATTGAAATTGAAGGACAGCCTAGAAAACAACTGGCCTAGACTCTTCTATGAAATAAATGTCATGACAGACAGAAATGAATAAGCAGGTGTTCCAGATTAGAGAAGACTAAAGAGACTTGATAACTAAATGCAAGAGAAGATCTGTGATTAGATCCTGACTCATAGGAGAAAATGAACCATATATATAAAATATTACTGGGACAATTAGGAGAATTTGAAAATAGACTGTATATTACACAATAATAATGGATTTGTGTTCAATTAAATTAAGTGTAAAAATTGGATTGTTATTATGTAGAATGTCCTTGTTCTTGACATATACGCACAGAAGTATTAACATGTCTGCAACTAACTTTAAAAATGGATACACCTGCAATCCCAGAGCTTTGGGAGGCCAAGGTGGGCAGATCACCTGAGGTCAGGAGTTTGAGACCAGCCTGGCCAATATGGTGAAACCCCATCTCTACTAAAAATACAAAAAATTAGCCAGATGTGATGGTGTACACCTGTAGTTCCAACTATGCAAGAGGCTGAAGCAAGAGAATCACTTGAACCCAGCAGGTAGAGGTTGTGGTGAGCTGAGATTGCCATGCTGCACTCCAGCCTGGGCAACAGAGTGAGACTCCATTTCAAAAAAAAAAAAAAAAAATGGACCAGCCAAAGAAAAAACTATAAATATACAGAAAGAAGCAATTATGGCAAAATGGTAACAATTTTTGAATCTATGTAAGTAGTACATGGTGGGTTGTTCATCGTACTATACTTTCAACCGTTCTGTAAGTTTAAAAATATAACATTGGGAGTTAGAAATCTAAACTACATAATTTTAAAAGTATACTGTATCTAACAATAAGTGAGTGTCCCTTCCTGCCTTCTCACCCATGCCCTCTACCCGTATGCACTGTAGAGGTGCCAGTTGTCTATTGGCAAAATTGCCCTGTCATTGCTCTAGGTCTCCATTGTCATGCAGAAACCACTCACACAGTAAATCCACTGTAACCATTGACACAGTCACTGTCATAAGATGGCATGCCTTCTCAAGTGCACATGATTTATTTAGTTCAGACCATCTGCATGCATACTTCTTTGTATCTGAGTCTTCAAACCAGAATTTGTATGTTATTTTAATTAAAATAAAAATTATATAAAGCTCATGAGGAGGGACTTTATTTAAAATAAAAATTCTCTGTTGCTCAGTTTTCTACCTGTAATTAAGAGAACACTACCTGCCTCACAGGATTGCTATCAGGATTCAGTGAAAAAATATTATGAAAACATTGAGCCCAGAATCTGGCATTCAGTAAATTTATTGATATTCAGTAAATTTTAGCAATTATTATTACCCTAACTTTAATTTAAGAAGAACATTCTAATTTGTTTTCTGTGAGGAAAATAGCCAGGTACTATATGTAAGAATATATGATTAAGCTCAAATTTGTCATTTCTTGTGATAAAAAGTGTGTAAAACCTTATAAAATGTTCTACTCTGGGCAAAATAACCTCTATTATAGATGTAACCTGGTCAACAGAAGGCTAGAATTATGGAAATTCACAGATAATATTAAAGTATTAAACGCATTATAGCTAAAGTCTTTAATCCTTAGAGAATCTATCTTAGAGAAGCTTTCCTATAGCCTATAGGGGTAGTATGCAATGATTCTTTTTCCTTTTTCTGTCTCTAGCACCAGTAGGTGCAAATCAATAAATGTTTTCAGACTGAAGTAAAGATGGAAGAACAAAAAAAGTTTGTAAGCTTATGGAAATGATCATGGGGAAAGGAAAAATTGATAATGTAGGTGTCTTATTTCTTTTTTTGTACTGCTATCACATAATACCTAAGACTGGGTAATTTATAGTAAACAGGATTCATTGGCTCACAGTTCTGGAGGCTTGGAAGTCCAATATCAAGGTACCAGCAACTAGCAAGGGCCTTCTTGCATCATCGTCCTATGGTGGAAGATGGAAAGGGTGTGAGAAAGAACAAGATGGATCCAAATACACCCTTTAAAATTTTTATTTTATTTCAAAATTTTGGGGGGTGTAGGTAGTTGTTGGTTACATGGATAAATTATTTAGTGGTGATTTCTGAGACTTTGGCTCACCCATCACCTGAGCAGTATACACTGTGCCTGATATGTGGTGTTTTATCTAACCCCCTTTTACCCTTTCCCCCAAGTCCCCAAAGTCCATTATATCATTCTTATACCTCTGTATCCTCATTGCTTAGCTCCCACGTAAAGTGAGAACATATGATATTTGGCTTTCCATTCATGAGTTACTTCACTCAGAATAAGGGCCTCTAACTCCATCCAAGTTGCTGCAAATGCCATCATTTTATTCCATTTTATGGCTGATTAGTATTTCATGGTTTATATACACTACATTTTCTTTATCCACTCATTAGTTGATGGCTATTTAGGTTGGTTCCATATTTTTGCAATTGCAAACTATGCTGCTATAAACATTCGTGTGCATGTGTCTTTTTCCTATGACTTCTTTTCCTCTGAATAGATACTCAGCAGTGATCTTCCTCCATCAAATGGTAGTTCTACTTTTAGTTCTTTAAGGAATCTCCATACTGTTTTCCGTAGTGGTTGTACTAGTTTACATTCCCACCAGCAGTGTAAAAGTGTTCTCTTTATACCATATCCATGTCAACATCCATTATTTTTTGATCTTTTAAATTATAGCCATTCTTGCATGAGTAAGATGGTATCTCATTGTAGTTTTGATTTGTATTTCCCTGATGACTAGTGATGTTGAGGATTTTTTCATATGTTTGTTGGCTGTTTGTATATCTTCTTTTGAGAACTGTCTGTGCATGTCCTTTGCGCACTTTTTGATGACGTTATTTGTTTTTTCTTGCTGATTTCTTTGAGTTTCTTATATATTCTGGATAATAGTCTTTTGTCAGATGCATAGTTTGCAAATATTTTCTCCCACTCTGTGGGTTGTTTATTCTGCTGATAATTTATTTTGTTGTGCAGAAGTTTTTAATTTCATTACATCCCACTTATTTTGTTGTTGTTGTTGTTGTTGTTGCATTTGCTTTTGAATTCTTAGTCATGAATTCTTTGCCTAAGCCAATGTCTAGAAGAATTTTTCTGATGTTATCTTCTAGAATTTTTTTTCATTGTGAAAAAGTCTTTAAGAAAAAAATTTAGTTAACAAAAAATTTAACAAGTTTCACTTAGCAAAATACACCCAAAAGGAAATCACAGTACAAAGAAAGTTTTAAGTCAAGGCCTCACCAATTCCTACAGTATTAGTATTGTGTCTCAATTCTCAAAACTAACTTTTAAAAAGCTTAAACTTAACCTAAAGGATTTTAAATGAAAATATAAACTAGAATGAACAAATGAGAAATATTTCTTTGAATCAGGGAGCTAGCACCTTTGAGTTTTCCAAAAAAGCACATCTCCCCAGTGTGTTCAGTGATGTGGTGTAAAAGGTCCACATTTAACATACTTAAACTACTTAAACTCAGATAACATCACTCTGAAGTATACTACCAAAATGTTAATTAAGAAAAGCTGAAAATAGTTTTAGTTTACTTATTATCACATGCTAGAAGAAAATTTGGCATGAGAAAGACTGAAGAGGTAATTTTTTCAATCCAGATTTCACAAACTCATGGTGCAAAATGGGTCCCACAACTTCCTCTATTATAGCTGCTCTTAACTGCTTGTTGGCTGCCTGTGTAAAATTTTATTGAAATAACTCAAATGTTCCTAACAAAATTAGTCATATCCACCCATGCTGTTCTGCCCATTGTAGCTGGCCCCATAACAGCTGCTCACTTACTGGCTCTCCAGGCCACTGTAAGTGGCTTGGGCGGCAGACACCCCCATGCCTTGCATCACCTGGCTGCTATATGCCCGATTGCTGGCCCCTGTTGTCGAATTCAAGAAGAGTTCTATGTATCTGTGTTGCATGTTGGCCCTGTCTTTGGACATGGCTGCAACAGCTTCTTCATGAGTAGCAAACTCAACATCTTCTTCGCCCGTCACTCTTCCATCTGGACCTATCTCAATATGGACTCTCACAGGATTGAGAGGAGAGAAGAAGTTGTAAATGTCGTTCTCGGTCGCTTTGTACAGCAGACCCCTCATGTGGACACAGTGGCCTGTGGTGCTCTGCACTGTGAACTCACTACCGCCGTATCTGTGGTCATACATTCCGGAGAGACAGTAGTTGAGGTCTCTCCCGAACAGATCTGTGGTAAAGCCATAACCATCGCTGAGGCCACTGTACTCCTCATAGCCCCCATAGCCGGCGCTGTAGGCACCGGGCCGCATCCTCCCCAGGCCTGCCTGCTTCACAATGCCAATATAACTCCTGGCGGTCCCGGGCCTGCCATAGGGCCCTGGCCGCTGCACGGACACGAAATTCAGAGGGGGATCTGAGTATGACCTAACTTCCTCCTGGCTGCTCTTAAAACACCTAGATGTACTTGTGCCCTATCCTCTCCTTGCGCTTCCCTAGAGCTTTATCAGCTAACTCCTGGGAGGCAAACTGCACAAATGCTTCCCTGTAATCTTGCCCTCGTGGTCCACAGGCAATGTGATCCCGTTTGGCACGATTTCCAACCCTGAGAAGAACCGAACAATTTCTTCCTTTGTGCACCCAAATGGGAGTCCTCGAAGCCGTCGTTGGCGCTGTCGGCACTGTTGGGACCACTGTGCTTCAACACCCAATCCACCTCGGTTCTGTGGGACTTGAACACCTCCATGTACCAGTGGCCCATGCTTTCCCTTTTTTCAAAGCCAGTTTTACATCATCTTCTGATCCAAGTTCAACAAAAGCCTCACTACTCTGCCTGCCCTCTCTAGTGTAGATGCGGCCCCATCGTGAATCGTGCAGAGAGGAAGTTCTGCACGTCCTCAACAGAGCAGGACCAGGGAAGGCCACGGAGCTTGACCACAAAGCCCTCACCTCCCTCAGGGCCAGCATCATGGACACTTGACAGGATGGGTGTCAGGTGATCTTGGGTGCGGCTTTTCTTGTGGCACGGAGGCAAGCGGGACTGGTTTCTGTTGCTATCAGGCAAGCGCTGCTGGCAACTAAGAGCCCCAAAATTCCACCGAAGCTCAACCACGCAGAGGGCTCTGGGGAAAGTCCAGGTGCATCTTTTTGTTCTCAACCTCGGCCTCCGAGTCTCTATGTTCCCGCTCTCACATCAGGAACCCGGGTAGTCCCTCGGAGCATCTAGAGGAGGGTGGAATGCGGGGAACTTGGCAGTTGTAGCTGAAGCAGTTGAGGCTTGTTGACCATCACCATGGAAACCCTCAACTGCGAGCACGGGGCGAATCCTCAGCGCCTGCCAGTCGAGTGCACGCGGCTTTGCCCGAAGCCCTCCTGCTCCCGGCGTGCCAGGCCTGGCTCAGCCCTTCGCCCGGGACACCTGGAAACAGAAACTCAAGGAGCCCGCATCACCACCCCGCTGCTACCTGCAGGCGTGACTGCCTATCTTCTAGGATTTTTATGGTTTCAGATCTTAGATTTAAGTTTTTGGTCCATCTTGAATTAATTTTTGTATAAGGTGGAAGATGAGGATTCAGTTTCATTCTTCTGCATATAGCTTTCCAGTTATCCCAGTACCATTTGTTAAAAAAGGGTGCTCTTTCCCCACTTTATGTTTTTCTATGCTTTGTGAAAGATCAATTGGATGTAAGTATTTGACTTTATTTCTGGGTTTTCTATTCTGTTCCATTAGTCTATATGCCTATTTTTATACCAGTATCATGTTGTTTTGGTAACTACATATCTCCAGATTTGTTCTTTTTGCTTAGTCTTGCTTTGCCTATGTGGGCTCTTTACTTGTTCCTTATAAATTGTAGGATTGTTTTTTTCTTTTTCTGTGAAGAATGGTGGTGTATTTTGATGGGAATTGCATTGAATTTGTAGATTGCTTTTGGGAGTATGATCATATTCACAATATTCATTCAACCCATCCATGAACATGGGATGTGTTTCTGTTTGTTTGGGTCATCTATGATTTCTCTCAGCAGTTTTGCAGTTATTCTTGTAGAGATATTTCACTTCACCAGTTAAGTATATTACTAAGTATTTTTTTGGCAACTATTATAAAAGGGATTGAGTTCTTGATTTGATTCTCAGTTTGGTCATTGTTGGTATGTAGCAGAGCAACTGATTTTTGTACATTGATTTTGTAACCTGAAACTTTACTGAATTCATTTATCAGATCTGAGAGTTTTTGGATGAGTCTTGAAGGTCTTTATGATCATATCATTGGTGAACAGCAACAGTTTGACTTCCTCTTTTCCAATTTGGATGCCCTTGATTTCTTTCTCTTGTCTGATTGCTCTGGCTAGGACACCCAATACTATGTTGAATATAAGTGGTGAAAGTGGTCATCCTTGTCTTGTTCCAGTTCTCAGGGGAATGCTTTCAACTTTTCCCCATTCAGTATAATGTTGGCTGTTCTCATGATAGGAAGTTCTCATGAGATCTGGTTGTTTGGTAAGTGTGTGGTGCTTTCCTCTTCTCTCTCTGTCTCTTGCTTCACCGTGGGAAGATGTGCCTTGCTTCCCCTTCACCTTTCACCATGACTGTAAGTTTCTTGAGGCTTCTCCAGCCATGGAACTGTGAATCAATTAAACCTCTTTTCTTCACAAATTACCCAGTCTCAGGTAGTTCTCAGTAACAGTGTGAAAACAGACTAACACACTCTGTTTACCAAGTGTTTTTCATTTCCTTAAAGTATAGCCCTGTCAAATGACCAATAAAAAATAGCTGTCGTTTGGTAATAAAAACATTGCTTTCATCAGTGTTCAAGATGTGTATCCATAATCCAGAAGAACTGAACTGCATATGGCTCTGCTCTGCTGCCCCAATTAAACCACCATATTCATTCATTTCCAATAAGTATTTATTTATTTATTTTGAGCAGAGTCTCTGTGTGTCACCCAGGCTAGAGTACAGTAGCACGATTTCAGCCCAGTGTAACTTCTCCCTCCCAAGTTCAAGTGATTCTCTTGCCGTAGCCTCCTGAGTACCTGGGACTACAGGCACATACCACCACACACTGCTAATTTTTGTATTTTTAGTAGAGTCAAGGTTTTGTCATGTTGCCCAGGCTGGTCTCAAACTCCTGGCCTCAAGCAATCTGCCTGCCTCGGCCTCCCAAAGTGCTGGGATTACAGGCGTAAACCACTACACCTGGCCTCATTTTCAATAAGTATTCACCGTCTACTATGTTGCATCAATCACAATGGTGTTTTTACCCTAGGTATATTTACCTGAGAGTCATGTTAGATCATGAAGTTTTCGGGCTTTTTCTCTTTTCAAAAATATAATTTCTGCGCTGTGTATGGTGGCTCACACCTGTAATCCCAGCACTTTGGGAGGCCAAGGTTGGTGGATTACCTGAGGTCAGGAGTTCAAGAATAGCTTGGCCAACATAGTGAAACCCCATCTATACTAAAAATACAAAAATTAGTGCAGCGTAGTGGCAGGTGCCTGTAGTCCCAGCTGCTGGGGAGGCTGAGGCAGGAGTATCGCTTGAACCCAGGAGGCAAAGGTTGCAGTGAGCAGAGATCACAACACAACACTCCAGCCCAAGCAATGAGTGAGACTCTGCCTCAAAAAAAAAAAAAAAGTATATATACACGTATATATATATGTAACTTCTTACAGTTATGTTTTGATAACACTACTGTGTAATGATAAATGTAATGCACATAAAGCCAATTTTGAAGAAAAAAAGCAGATAGTATACTTCAGTACATTTCTCATTAACATTTAACTCTCAACAATCACTGCTCAATCTAACCTTCATTTGCCCAGAATTAGAATGCTCCTTTTTAACTCTATCCTCCTAATTTAAATTTTTACACTATTTATGTGCTCTTGGTTTTGCTATCATTTACCTAAAGAATTCAAAAACTCTAAAATAAATGAGGACTAAGTCTGATAACTTTCAATTAACTCACCTTTCAGTTCTTAAAAATTATATTTTAAGTGATTGAAAAGTTTCTCAGATCTATACAGATTCACACACATAGACATATACGTATACATATACATACATAATTAGCAAAACAAAAAATTATAATTTAGATTGAGCTTATTTTCTATTATAAAGTGTGGTAGGAAGAATTTTATATTCTATTACAAATGTTTAAGGTTAAATTTTTTCTGCCATTAACACAGATGGAATGTTTTTTGTTTTTGAGGGAAAAGGAGATTAAAATCTTTGCTGTTTTCTAATTGCTTAACTGAAAAAAAAAAAAAAAACTCAAGAGAATCCCTATTCTTAAGCCGCTTTCCAGGATTTATTTTCCAAAGTTTAAGGCTTTAATTTAAAAAGACAATATTACATGATGTTGTCAATTTCTTTCATACTTCAAGAAAGGATGATACTTTATTAAAGTTGAAGAACAACTGGGCACGGTGACTCACGCCTGTAATCCCAGCTCTTTGGGAGGCCGAGGCAGGCGGATCACTAGGTCAGGAGTTCTAGACCAGCCTGGCCAATATGGTGAAACCCCATCTCTACTAATAATACAAAAATTAGCTGGGCCTGTAATCCCAGCTACTCCAGAGGCCGAGGCAGAAGAATCTCTTGAACAGGGGAGGCGGAGCCGAGATCATGCCACTGCACTCCACTCCAGCCTGGGTGACAGAGGAAGACTCCATGTCAATAACAACAAAAAAAATGTTGAAGAGCATTGCATTACTTATTTTGAAACAACAGCAATTTACAATTCACTTCAATAAAATTTAACCTCCTCATAAAATGTCAACGGATATCTATTTCTTCAATATTGTTCATGTCAATAGAGTCTTTAAATGTTTAAAATGTCAATAACTATTAAATATAAACTCTACTTCTGAAATAGAAATTTGATTATCATGAAGTAAAAATGTAAGTAATCATTATGTGTGTTGACATGTAAATTAATGTTCAAGTTTAGTGTTTTAAAACTGTTACAAAAGAACAAATTGCTTTGTTTTAAACAATTTTAATGAAGACATAGTTGAAAACAAAAACTTCTCAATTGCAATAATTTATATTTTAATTTTGAAATAATCTTTAAAAGTCTAACAGTCACAGAAAGGGTTAAATTCATTTTTCACCATTTTATATTATGTATAAACAAAAGCAAATTTGTACTCCTTAGGTGTTAGGCTGACATTTCCACTTCTTACTCTCTGTTTGGATTAGACGCATTCTTTTAAGTTACTTCAAGTATTTTTGGAACAAAGCAAAACACAAAATCAACAAATGCATTATATTTGTTGACATTTCTTTTTCTAGCATATCTGAGTATCTGTGTGATCTCCAGGACTGATGATAAAAATCAAACACTGCACAGTACTATTTACTATAGTCTTTCATGTAAGTGAGTTGTAAGAAGGTGAAATTATACTTTCTTTTATATTCAAATAGAAACAGTAAGATATTGAGTTATTGCCATAAGCAATCTTACAGATATGTTCCAGAAATAACCAAAAGATCATTAGAAGATGTAACAAGCTTTCTGCCACTTGTATTTTATTTTTCCTTGTGATAATAGGAGCTTTACAAACCCTTTAAGTTCTTACCAAGGCATCTTCAGCTCAGGCATGACTGAACAAAATACCAAAAGAAAAGGCCAACTCTTCCTCTAGTTCATCTCTCCCATATACCCACTCCCACTCTACCCCGCCCTACCACCATCCCCAGAAGTAATTGTGACTATAACCTTTCACTTACTCAATCTACCACCCCATTCTCAATGCATTCCTAGGATTCTGCAACCACTAAAATTCAGAGAATTATTTCAAAACTGAGGTAGATATGGTTGATTGTCTATCATTTCCCTAATTTTTAATTGTTTATATAGCAATTTAAGGAATCTTGAATTATTTCTAGCAGTAGCATTTCAGAAAAGGTGGGTTTTCCTTCCAGACCAGGGCATGAACATAATTGGTCTAAATGAAGAGTGTAAGTTCATCCTGCTTTGCTAATGGTTGATATGACTTAGTTCTGCCTAATTTTGACCAATTAGGGGAAGTCTGGTGGGTGGATTTCTGGGAGGTTCTTACTCAAAGTAAAATAATTCCTTCTTTCTGCCTTGAATATAAGGATGCAACAATCTTGTCACTGTGAGGTGGTAAGTCTAGAACAATAGGACAACAATCTGAGGAAGGCAGAGAAGAGGGTACCTGGGTCATCTGGAATCCCCTACTTGCAGACTACTTGTTTTCTGAGATATTTGGATGTCTTTGTGGATTACGTAATTAATGATTGGGTAATCTGTTACTTGAAGTAGATAATCTTCTTAACTAATTTTCAGAAAAGTAAAAGTTAATAGCTTCCCCATTCCATTCAACTTCAAGCACTATCTAATGCCTTTTAATGATACCTCTTTCGGGACAAGTATCGTTGCTCACATCTGTAATCCCAGCACTTTTCGAGGCCAAGATGAGGCTGATTGCTTGAGGTCAGAAGTTTGAGACCAACCTGGGCAACATGGTAAGAAAAAAAAAAATTATGGCTAGGCACGGTGGCTCATGCCTCTAATCCTAGTACATTGATAGGTCGAGTGATGTGATAAGACACTGTCTTTATAAAAAAATACGAAAAAAAAAATTGCCTAGCATGGTGGTGCATACCACTAGTCTCAGCTACTAAGAGGCTGAGATGGGAGGATTGCTTGAGTGTGGGAGGTGGAGGTTGCAGTGAGCCATGATTGTGCCACTGCACTCTAGTCTGGGCAACAAAGTGAGACCCTGTCTCAAAAAATAATAATAATACAATAATTAGTGGTGCATAGTGGCACACATCTGTGGTCCCAGTTACTCGGGAGGCTGAGGTGGGAGGATCGCTTAAGTCTGGGAGGCAGAAGCTGCAGTGAGCCAAGATTGCACCACTGCACTCTATCCAGGGTGACAGAATGAGACCCTGTCTCAAAAAAAAAGGTTGGGTGCAGTGGCTCACACCTGTAATCCCAGCACTTTGAAAGGTGAAGCTGGTCGATCATTTGAGGTCAGGAGTTCAAGACCAGCCTGATCAACATGGTGAAACCCCGTCTCTAACAAAAATACAAAAATTATCTGTGTGTGGTGGTGTGCACCTGTAATCCCAGCTATTTAGGAGGCCAAGGCAGGAGAATCGCTTGAACCTAGGAGGCAGAGGTTGCAGTGAGCCGAGATCGCCCCACTACACTCCAGCCTAGGCAACAGAACGAGACTCCGCCTCAAAAAAAAAAAAAAATGCAGAATTCTCAGCTCTATCCCAGAACTGGTGAAACTGGAGTCTCTAAAGGTAGGACCCAGGAATCAGCATTGCAATAAGCTCCCTCATTAAAGATTGAGAGCCATGGGCTTAAGGTGACTTATTTTGTTTAGAGTTGGTTGGAGGTAAAGGAGACTTTGAGGCAGGGTAAGTCAGACCCTTAAATCACCCTGAAGAAGTGAGACAGCTGAGGGCTCTCTTGGTCATTTGCCATGTTACAAGCTTGCTTGTCAGTGAACATACAAACTTCTAAACTTTGATCAGGAGAGCATGGCACAGTGAGACTTCCCCTTCTAATGAAATCATTTATGTAAATGATAGCAATAATAAAGTCCATGGACTACTTTTTTTTTTTTTTTTTTTTTTGGCTTACACTGAGTTATCTCTGATAGAAAAATCTTTGCTAAAAATTGGCTTTCAATACCCCCAGGTGAGAAAGTAAAGGTATTAATCAGAGATCATCACTGTCTATCACCTTGAGAATTAAAGGAGATCAGTCCCATTAAGGGATGGAAGCAACGACCAGTTTCTGGATATTGTGTTCCACCCAGACAAACCCCTTTTTATTCTGCCTTCCATAAGAAAGATAGCTGGAGTGAAATAAAGCATAGGGAATCTCTAATTCCTGTTTGGACCTTTGAAATCATTCAACAATTTCAGAAAGACACTACAGTACCAGTGGTTGAGTAACTAGTATAAGTAACATTTCATTATTTACCAGTATTATTTTGAGTAGAGAATAAAGAGACTTTGCTGAAAAGTATTTCTCACTGAAATCTGAACTTTTCACTCACCGGCTTACAAAATTACCTATTATTTCCATGATCTAGCAAGGAAAGGGAATTTCCCAGATCACTAGCCAAAAATTCCCCTAAAATTGATGACTATCAATGAGTTCTGTTGTGTTTCACCTGAGACTTAACAGGTACCTGAATACTTAATCAGCTTACCTCCATTGTTCTACCCCACCTGAATCTTTAGAAGATCAGGTGCTAAAATCTTTAGAAAATTCAGGAACTAAAAAGAAGGCCTCTCAAAAATATGAGACCCCTGTCCCCAAGAGACTGGTGGAAGGCAAAGGGCAGACAAGTATGATGAGTTATAGATATTGCAGATGAAAGGGCCCAGATGAGAATAAACTTATCTATTACCTGAAAGAATTGGGCCAGGGTAATTGACTATATCAAAATAGAAAGAGCATGGCCCTTCTCAAGTCCAGCTCAGCCAAAAAGTCCTATGCAGGAGGATTGCCCAGTGTGGACAAGTCTTCCAATTTTTTCAAAGAAGCTAGAGGCCAGGTGCTGCGGCTCACGCCTGTAATCCCAGCACTTTGGGAGGCCGAGGCTGGTGGATCACAAGGTCAGAATTTCAAGACCAGACTGACCAACATGGTGAAACCCCGTCTCTCCTAAAAAGTACAAAAATTAGCCGGGCATGGTGGCACGTGCCTGTAATCCCAATTACTCGGGATGCTGAGGCAGGAGAATCACTTGAACCCAGGGGGCAGAGTTTGCAGTGAGCCAAGATCATGCCACTGCACTCCAATTTGGGCAACAGAGCAAGACTCCGTGTCAAAAAAAAAAAAAAAAAAAAAAAGCAGCAGCAGCTAGAAAGCTGAATGCTTACATGAAAACTCCCAATTTCTAAATGTTGGTTCAGAAAGCTTTTAAACATTGTGTGAGCCAACAAAACCCATCCTCAAGGTTGAATTTGGCCTACAAGCATACACTTGCAGCCACAGAAGTTTGCCCTCAAAGGTAAAATAGAAAAGTTAAAAGACTTTTCTTTTAACTTGAAATCAAGGTTTCCAAGTTAACTAGAGAGGACAGGTTAGGTATACTTTGAAAATTATTACATGTTTTTCTTCTCTGCCTTTCTGAGTACATGACATTGGCTCCATTCCAGTTAAAACATTGAAACATTCATTGGCCTGGGGGAACAAATTAGGATATTTTCATTGAAAAAAATTAAAGAGAAAGACCAATATAATACTTAGCTTCTGATGTTTAAAAGTTGTTTTCTTCCATGTACTATGTCAGCAAGCAGTAAGTAGCAATAAGTGGTTCTGGGAACCAGATAACAGTATTATTTTCCAAACAGTTGAGTTTCCCATAGGTAAATTTAAAGGATCCACAGAGAATTCAGCATGTTCTTCCACTCAGTGATAGTTTTTCTATAAAATAGAACTCTCTTCTAATGTAGAAAACCCTGATTAATTACTTGATGTCATGCCACATATGTAACAGCAGGACAATGTTAGTCAGACAGGGAGTAGGTATTGAGAGAGCCAAGCAAAATGTCCATTTCTGGAATTAACAATTCAGGAGTTAAAAGTTCAAAGTGAACAGGGTCTGGAAATGGGAAGTCATGTCAGAGTCTGGACAAGGTATTTGCAGCACAGTCACTACAGAACGAGGTGAATTGGGATTACCAGGTCTCAAAAGTCAGTGGGAGTAAGATCTAGAACTTCCCTGTTCAATATGGTAGCCTCCAGCCACATGTGGCTAGTGAGAACTTGAAACGTATCCAGTCTGAATTGAGATATATTTTAAGTATAAAACATACACTGGATTTAGAAGACATTATTTTAAAACAACATAAAATGTTTCATTAAAATTTTAAATTTTGATTACGTGTAAAAATGATAGTATTTTAGATATATTGGGTTAAATAAAATATATTCTTAAAATTTATTGCACCTAAATCTTTTTACTTTTTTAATGTGGCTACTAGAAAATTTAAAATAGCATATGTATCTCATATTATATTTCCACTGGTCCAGGACATAAGCTATTAATGCAAGATGAAAATCAGGACCCCAGAAACATCCTGATGGCAAAGCATGCAGTTCACATTCTTCTGCACTTCCTGATGAAGTCTGCAGATGGGGAATGTGGGTGTGGTAGGGCAGCTTTAGGTCTGCACACATAAAAAAGGAAGTTAGAGAAATAGAGAATTCTGGTAGTAACTAGACCTGATGATGTTTACTAAAATGGTAAGAGAGCTAAGATAATAAAGATGTTCTAAAAATATTGTTATAACTAAAGCAAGATGAAAAGAAATGTAAACACATAAGTATAACCAGACACCTGTTTCACCAGTCTTGTACGCTACCAAATCATTATTAGAGGTAACCAATGCTGAGGCTTCCATAGTGTGACCTGGAAATAGTGTTTGTTCCCAGCTTATTCCTGGCTTCAAGATTTCTAACCAGGCTTGTTCAAAGTTAAAAAACTGTTGTAGCCATCCTTCAGCTAGGATTTTTGTTCACCCAGATCTTCATGCCAACATGAAGCACCTTTTTCCTACTGTATGCTATTAAAATTTTCCTTTAGAATACAATCCAGACCTCTTCACCATAGTTTACATAACCTAGCCCCTGTCTAGCTCTGCCACCTCAATGTTCACCACTTGTTCATTAGATCACTGACATACTGGAATGAATCCATAATCATTCCCATGCAGGAATTTTGCCCTTCCTTTTTTTTCTACCTGGACTGCTCATTTATCAAATCTTTGTATGGTTGCCTCCTTCTTTAAACAGGCTTTTTCCCTGGTCATTCTTTGTGATCCTGCACCCAACATCACTTTCTATCTCACTGTGCTATTTTATTTTCTTCATAGCAATTACTGTTGTCTGAAATTGCCTTAATTCTTCCTTATTTATTACTAGTCTCCCCATCCTTTTCCCAAATGTAAGGAACCTGTTCACTGTCATATCTTTTTTGCAGGGTCATCATGGACAGTTGTACTGGTTGTTCATTGCACAATCATATCATAGTCAATGTGTATACATACATGGTGGCCTGCTCTCTAGGTGCCTGGTACATATAGGTGCTCAATAAAAATCCAGTAAGTGAACAAAAAACTGCCTTTGTCCTTCAAGTTCCCCAGTCTTCCTTCAGCTCCTTTTGTACATTTGTGACCCAAGAGGATAAGACTGAAATATTGATATAGGAAAAAAAAATAAAATAAAAGAAGTTCTAGGATAGATAAAATTCTTTAAAAGTCTTTTCTAATCAACAAATTCTCTGACATCTGTTATATTTGACCCTGTTTATTCTCGTTTGTAAAAGTCTGCTTTTCAGATATTACCTCCAAACTAACCCAAGACACATGCTTCTCATTCTCTTACTGAAAATTTCATTCTTTATAATCATTCTTCTTGCTAAGAGCTACAAGATCTTGGCAGGTTTGAACTCGTAGTATTCATTACTGATATCATTCATTTAGGATTTTTTTTTGTAAGTTGACATATGAAATTTCTCCTACTTTTGTATTTATTTCTCTCTTGCACTTGTATTTACATCTAACTTTTTATAGTGTGCCCTGCCTGCACTTCTACTATGTGTTATTATGTTATTGAGGAGACAATCTGATATTTCTACCTTTTTTTTTTTTTCTGAGACAGAGTCTCGCTCTGTCACCCAAGCTGGAGTGCAGTGGCACAATCTCAGCTCACTGCAACCTCTGCCACCTGGGTTCATGCAATTCTCTGCCTCAGACTCCCAAGTAGCTGGGATTACAGGTGCCTGCCGGCATGTCCGGCTAATTTTTGCATTTTTAGTAGAGACAGGGTTTCACCCTCTTGACCAGGCTGTTCTTTTTTTTTTTTTTTTTTTTTTTTTTTTTTTTTTGAGACAGAGTTTCACTCTTGTTACCCAGGCTGGAGTGCAATGGCGCGATCTCGGCTCACCGCAACCTCCGCCTCCTAGGTTCAGGCAATTCTCCTGCCTCAGCCTCCTGAGGAGCTGGGATTACAGGCACGCGCCACCATGCCCAGCTAATTTTTTGTAGTTTTAGTAGAGACGGGGTTTCACCATGTTGACCAGGATGGTCTCAATCTCTTGACCTCGTGATCCACCCGACTCGGCCTCCCAAAGCGCTGGGATTACAGGCGTGAGCCACTGCACCCCGCCCGATATTTCTACTTTCAATTCTCTAGACAACTGTCAAGTGTCTAGCATATGATAGGTCCTCACAGCAAATGCCAATTTGAGATGATTCACTTTGTTTAGTAGCCGAATTTCTGATTCAGAATGAAATCTTTAAAAGGAACCAGGGTCCCTTTCTCAAGATATATCAGTGAAAAACACTTAAAAGTGTATATCCAGCTGTTAACATTGTTTGTTTAGAGGTTATTTAATTATGGTGGGTTTTTTCCTTCTAAAGTTTCTGAAATTTTTAAATTTTTCTCACTGAGTTTTTATTATAATTTTAATTGGAAAAATAATGGAAGTACATTGTGTTTTTGAAGGCAACACAACAATTAAATATGCCATAAATAGGTTTTGAAGACATAAGTTCTGCTCAGAACTCAGGAGACTCTGTTCTTGAGTCCAGGCCTTTCCTCATGTTGCCGAGGAAGGTAGTGCCAGAGCTTGCCAGAAAGAAAGAGAATTGGCAAGTGGTGCCAGAAGTCTAGAACCAGGAGCAATCACGGTAAGTCAGAGCAGACGTTGGCAGAGAGAGGTTGAAGAGACAGGTGGAAGTTGGAAACAAGGAGATCATTTTATTTCACTTAATCCATTTTATTTCTAGTTAGTTCTAGGTAGTTCTATTTTGAATTTTTTTACTTAGCAGTTATCATACCAGCCACTTTCAAATTCATGATCTCACTTTAATCCTTTTATCACTTTATGGAAGGTATTTATACACTAGTTTTCAGATGGACAAATAGTATTCTCAGAATTGTAAATAATTTGCATTAGTTCGCACAGCTGCTAGGTGGCAGAGACAAGATTCAAACTTCACAATAATTCCATGTAAGATTCAAGTAAGAGAAGCTTGGTGGTTCAGAACTGAGGTCACAACTGCTCACTTTCTAGACTGATGCTGCTTGGAAAAATCCTGTTGCACTTGAACTTGCCTGGCTAGATGTTTTAAAGAAGCTTACCAAACCAGTCAGTAGGACCCCAAAATCTGGTCAGACACTAGCAAGAAAGTGGGAGATATATTTCAGGGGTTCTTGGGATACAGACTTCAGAGGCCTTGCTCAGTCATCACATTTATTAATATTTGCCCAAATCCTGGGATGGGAATGAGAGAATGAGGTGCGCACTGATTTGCAAGTTTCGATCTCTGCTGACCTAACATTGTGTAATAAACTGGTCAGAAGCTTAGTCTTTGTAATAGAGCAATCATAAGTAAATTCTCAGTTCTGTTTTTTCCTGGCTGGGTGACACTGAGGCCAGGCCCTTAACCTCTCTGAGGCTTCATTTCCTTAATGCTGAAACGAACATGGGGGTGTCGGTATCCCTTTGATACACTGATCTCCTTTTCTTTGGATAAATACCCAGTAGTGGAATTGCTGGATCATATGGTAGTTCTGTTTTTAGTTTTTTGAGAAATCTTCATACCGTTTTCCATAATGGCTATACTAATTTACATTATTACCAACACTGTATGAGTTCCCTTTCCTCCACATCCTTGCCAGCATCTATCTTTTTGTAGTAAGCATTCTAACTGGGATACAATGATTTCTCATTGTGGTTTTGTTGATTTATATTTCCCCAATGATTAGTAATGTTGAACATTTTTTTCATGTAGTTGTTGGTCATTTGTATGTCTTCTTTTGAGAAATATTTATGCATATCCTTTGCCCAACTTTTAATGGGGTTATTTTTGTGTGTGTGGCTAAGTACCTTGTATATACTGGATATTATTATTCCCTTGTCAAATGAGCAGCTTGTTTTCTCCCATTCCATAGGCTGTCTCTCCACTGTGTTAATTGTTTTATTTGCTGAACAAAAGCTTTTTAGTTTAATACAGTCGCCACATTAGTTCATTCTCACACTGCTATAAAGAAATACCTGAAACTAGATAATTTATAAAGAAAAGAGGTTTAATTGGCTCACCGTTCTACAAGATATACACGATGCATTGTGGAGAGGCCTCAGGAAACTTTTACTCATGGCAGAAGGCAAAGCAGTAGTGTTTTACGTGGCCAGAGCAGGAGGAAGAGGGATAGGTAGGAAGTGCTACACAGTTTCAAACAATCAGATCTTGTAACAACTCACTCACTGTCATGAGAACAGCACCAAAAGGGAAATCACCCCCATAATCGAATTACCTCCCACCAGGTCCCACCTCCAAGGTTAGGGATTGCAATTTGACATGAGATTTGGACTGGGACACAGACCCAAACCATATCAGTCGCTTTTATCTATCTTTGCTTTTGTTGCCTCTGCTTTTGAGGTCTTTGCCGTAAAATCTTTGCCTAGACCAATGTCTTAGAGTGTTTCTCCTATGTTTTCTTCTAGTCATTTTCTAGTTTCAGGTCCTATATTAAAGTCTTTGATCCATTTTGAGGTGATTTTGAGTAAAACGGTCTAGCTTCATTTTTTTTTTTTTTTTTGCATATGAATATACAGTTTTCCCAGCACCATTTATTAAAAAGACTTCTCTTTCCTCAATGGATGTTCTAGGTGCCTTTGTCAAAAGTTAGTTGGCTGTAAACCAGGCTTGGTGCCTTACACCTGTAATCCCAGTTACTTGGAAGGCTGAAGTGGGAGGATCATTTGAGCCCAGGAGTTTAAGGCTGCAGTGAGCTATGATCATGCCACTGCATTCCAGCCTGGGTGACAGAGAAACACCCCATCTTTAAAAAATAATAATAATTTTTTTAACCAGCTGGCTGTAAATACATAGGGTTTATTTCTGTGTTTTCTGTCCTCTTCCATTGGTCTATGTGCCTGTTTTTATACCAATACCATGCTGTTTTGGTTATTATAACCTTGTAATATATTTTGAAGTCAAGTAGTATAATGCCTCCAGCTTTGTTCTTTTTGCTCAGAATTGCTTTGGCTATTTGGGTTCTTTGCTGGTTCAATGCAAACTTTAGGATTGTTTTTTCTATTTCTGTGAAGAATGTCATTGGTATCCCCATAGGGATTGTGTGGAATTTGTAGATTGCTTTGGGTATTATGGTCATTTTAACAATGTTAATTCTTCCAGTCCATGAGCATGGGATGTTTTTCCATTTGTTTGTGTCCTCTTCAATTTCTTTCATCTGTGTTTTGTAGTTTTCCTTACAGAGGTCATTCACCGCCTTGAATAAACTTATTTCTAGAGTTTTTGTTGTAGCTATTGTAAATGGGATTGCTTTCTTGATTTACTTTTTTCCTAAATTATTATAGGTGTATAGAAACGTCACTGATTTTTGCATGTTGATTTTGTATCCTGAAACTTTAGTGAATTTGTTTATCAGATCCAAGAGTTACTTGGTGGAGTTTTTAGATTGTTTTAAAATATAAGATCATGTCATCTGCAAAGAGAGTTCCTTTGCAGATTTGCAAATTTGACTTCCTCTTTTCCAGTTTGGATGCCTTTTACTTCTTGAATTAGCATTTCAACAGATAAGAAAGGCATTTACAGATGTTTTCTTTCACCAAAAAGTATGGCACAAAAAGTTATTCATGAAATATTAAACTATTTATTATGTAGTATTTCTCAGCAACAGAACAACAGAAGAAGGTATGTTAGCTTTCATGTTAGCTTAAAAGAAGCTTGCTACACTGTGTTTTACAGACATATAACATATGCATTTAGAAAGGGTCTACCTGGGTGGCAATTCTCTTTTGCTAACAGACTCATCAGGGGACTGTCCTATGCTTTCCAGAGCAGGTGGGCTGCAGAGCTGACCACATTCCATCTACTCCTCAAGGGGTCTCCACTGCCACTCATACCTGCAGCTTCTCACGATTTCTACCATTTCTAACCTCTGCTACTTCTGCAGTTGTACTTACCACCTCCTTTACTAACCACTCCTCTTTCTTCTTCTGTTTTCAAGTTCCTTTCACTTATTCCCTGCTTCATGGATTTAACAAACAAAAGTTAGCAAGATGATTTTTATGAATAGTATTAACCAATTAAGGCACTGTTTTGTTTTGGTTAACAAAGCCATCATGACACAAAGGCTTCTGCTTTTCTTCACCTCAAACTGAAGCATCCGAAGCCTTTCTCTGCAATAATTATTTTATTTGTAAGTTCAGACTTGTTCTTGATGATTCAAAGTTGTTAAGAATGGATGCTGGTTAAGCAAGGATTTACAGTAATTCTATCAGAATAATAATTCCAGATCTGCTTTAAAAAAGAAAAGAATTGCACGAGTCCTAAGAAAAACTCAATGGTCACTCCCCCAATGTTAATTTGTTTTAAAATATATGTAAAAATAATGCACAAAATATGATTCAGAAGCATAACAGGCATACATTGTAAGTGTAACTTCATCTTTTGATCCCCAAATCAGCATTAAAAAAATTATTCATTGATTAGTAAACCAACAGCAAGAATAAAGGACAGTTTAATTTTTAAAAAATCAATTCATTAAAAATATCTTAACCTACATCTGTAATTTGGTAAAATAAACTAAAGTTAGACTTGAGATTATCATAGCAATTAGCTAAGTGGCACTAATAGGCGTTCACTGAGGTATCATATAATTCTTTTTGTTTTGTTTTGTTTTGTTTTTTGAGACGGAGTTTTGCTTTTGTTGCCCAGGATGGAGAGCAAATGCAGGATCTCCACTCACTGTAACCTTCACCTTCTCCATTGTTCAAGCAATTCTCCTGCCTTCACCTCCCAGCAGCTGAGATTACAGGCACACTCCACTGCACCCAGCTGACCTTTTGTGTTTTTAGTAGAGACAGGGTTTCACCATGTTGGTCAGGCTGGTCTCAAACTCCTGACCTCAGGTGATCCATCTACCTCGGCCTCCCAAAGTGTTAGGATTACAGGGGTGAGCCACAGCACCTGGCCAGTATCACACAATTCTTAGAGAAAAAGTACCAGCAATGATACCCTTGACATTATATAAAGAATGGAAGTGATGCATTTTTTTTTTTTTTTTTTTTTTGAGAAGTCTTGCTCTGTCGCCCAGGCTGGAGTACAGTGGTGCGATCCTAATTTTTTTGGATTTTTAGTAGAAACAGCGTTTCACCATGTTGGTCAGACTCGTCTCTAACTCCTGACCTCAGGCAATCTGCCCGCCTCGGCCTCCCAAAGTGCTCGGATTACAGGCATGAGCCACCTTGCCCGCCCTCACATTTCTTTTTTTTCTTTAAGTACTGCAACATATTCTTTAAGAACTGCAGTTCTAAAAGGTAGTACAACATTTACTGAATGAATTAAGAATGTTTCTGAAATAACCAGATAACAATCCTGGCTAGTTTATTACAAAAGCTGATAACATAAAGTTGTATAGTAATGGATTCTTTTTTGTTTTGTTTTGTTTTGCTTTGTTTTAGTTTTTGGGTTTTTTTAAGATAGAGTCTCACTATGTCACCCAGGCTGGAGTGCAGGGGCAGCAATCTCAGCTCACTGCAACCTCTACCTCTTGGGTTCAAGAGATTCTCCAACCTCAGCCTTCTGAGTAGCTGGGATTACAGGTGTGCACCACCCACCCAGCTAATTTTTGTATTTTTAGTAGAGACGGGGTTTCACATGTTGGCCAGGCTGGTCTGGAATTCCTGACCTCAGGTGATCCACCCATCTTGGCCTCCCAAAGTGCTGGGATTACAGGTGTGAGCAACACTCCCACATGTAGTAATGGATTCTTTAGAATAGTATAGATAATCTGGTGACTGAAAAAACACCTAAATCAAGCATCATTAACTTGAATCAATTGTATATCAAAACTCTTTTATCATAGTTCATTATTACATAACATAGATTTTATAGTAATTCAAGGTGTCAAACTCTATCTCATGAAAATTAAAATAATTTATAAATAAAGGTTGTAACAACTAAGTCACCCTATAAGGAAGCCCTATTTCCTATTTCCCCACATCAGCGTTACAATAGGGAACATTGTTATTTCTAAAAAAAAAAAATACTGTGCAAGTCGGGTACATGCCCGTAGTCCCAGCTGCTTGGGAGGCTGAGGCTGGAGTATCATTCCAGCTCAGGAGATACCAGGCCATAGTGCATGATTAGCCTCTGGGTGAATAGCTACTATTCTCCAGCCTGGGGAACATAGTGAGACCCGCCCCCCTCATCCCTTATCCCTCTATCTAAAAAAGAAAAAATACTATAATATTATATGATTCTTTTTTTTTTTTTTTTTTTGAGCCAGAGTCTTGTTCGGTCACCAGGTGCCAGGCTGGAACGCAGTGGCGAGATCTCGGCTCACTGCAACCTCCGCCTCCCGGGTTCAAGCAATTCTTCTGCCTCAGCCTCCCGCTAGCTGGGACTACAGGCGAGCCCCACCATGCCCAGCTAATTTTTGTATTTTTAGTAGAGACGGGGTTTCACTATGTTGGCCAGGATGGTCTCCATCTCTTGACCTTGCGATCTGCCTGCCTCGGCCTCCCAAAGTGCTGGGATTACAGGCGTGAGCCACTGTGCCCAGCCAATATTATATGATTCTATGTTTCTGACACTAGCGAGGATATTATTGTAAGAGTACCTACCACAAAATAATTAAACATGACTCCAGATTGAACTTTATTGATCTGTGTCTTCAGTTCTTAGTACAGTGCTCAGCTCATCAAGTAATTGGTGAATTTGTTGCCAGATGGTTTAATTTTAAGTGTTACTTATATGGCCAGATGCTAAATAAAAGCCAAAACCAAGACAATTATTTTTTGCATTTTCCTTTCAGTCAGATATTCACTTTTAAAAGAACTTAAATGAATTCATCAAATTTATATTTGTGTTGTTAATAACATCTTTGAATAATTAAGAGGTAAGCATTTCAAATAATTACATGTATAAATACTACATAATCCTGTCTGAATTTTTGCAAATGCTTTCCAATTGGTACTTATTTTCTTATACCCCACAGCTAATCTATTTTTTAAATTCTGTCAGTTCTACATTCAAAACATATACAAACACTTACCCCTTTCTACTACACCTCCACTACCCCAAACACCTTTGCCTCTCACCTGGACTACCACAGTTAACTTCCTGACTGGAGTCCCAGTTTCCACTCTTGTCCCCTAAACACAGCAGAAAGAGTGATCTTTCTAAAATGTTACTTATATCAAAGCTCAAAACTATCTACTGGCATCCCACCTCACTGAGAATAAATCTAAAAACATACAAGCCCCAAGCAGTTCTGTCCTTGGCTACAGATCTGACCTCATCTCTTACCACTTTTCTCCTAGCTAATTCTCTAGACACCTTGCATCTCTCTAAGCATCTCGGGGCCTTTGCACTCACTGCCTATGACACTTCCCCTTGCATATCTGCATAGTTCATTGCCCTCCATCCCTTCATTGAGAATTCTGCTGAATGTTATCTCCTCTAAGGAGTCTTGTCTCATCAGTCTATCTAAAATAGTGCTCCTTTTTCTCCCTTCCTGCTTCTCCCGATCTGCTCTTTCTTTCATAGACCTTATCACCACCAGACATGTATTTATGTGATGGTTGATTCATTTTATTTATCTCCCTCCCCCTGGTATAATGTAAGTTCCAAAGAATAGGGATTTGCTATTTGATTTAATCTTCAAGAAATTTCATTTTTCCAAAAACAAAAAGCCTTCTTGCTATTCTACAACATGCAAAGCTCCATCGCACCTTGGCCTAACCTTTGTTTTCCGTCTGTTTGGGAACTTGGGCCCAGACACACATACGGCTCACCCTCCAATTCATTCATGTCTCTCCCTAAATGCTATCCCCACAGACAGGCCTGGCCCTGACCAACCGCCATCATTAACCATCCTCTTTATTTTTCTTAACAGCACTTATTGCACTTCTATATTTAATATTTATTTGTTATTTTATGTTTTGGCTGTTTCCACCCACTAGAATATAAACTCTTGTTCATCACTGCATCCTTAGCACTTAAAATGGCTCCCCAATAAATATTTATTAGGTGTTCAATAAACATTTGTCAAATAAATAAATAAGAGAAATAATTTGAAATTTTTGGAGTCATATGTATAATGCACGGTTATCATAAGTTTTTATAGATTCTCAAGATGAATGCCCATTAGAGCTTCGTTTTGCTTTCAACTACAAAATAGAATAAATTTCCACTTGCACACAATTGAAGCAATTGAAAAGTAAAATAACAAAATTATGCCATACGAGTATAGAAAAATGATGTTCATCATTATGACCTTTGGTCCCAGAGTAGCCCACAGACAACCTGCAAAGTAAATGAAATTTGTCATCTTTCTTCCATCTCCTCTGCAAAAACCTACCATCCTGCCTTTGGCTCACCTCACTTCCCTTATGTATCTTCTTTGTCACTGATCAATTTGACTCTCTGTTTTACAATTATGTTGTAGTGAGTATCTAACAACTAACCAATATCTATTAATAACCAGAAAATAGTCTTAATGATCCTTCTTATCATATATAACAATTTAACTGCTTTTATTGAAGGATGCCATGGGCCCACTCAAAGATATTTTTAAATACAATTACTAGCCTTGAGGAAAATTGTATTAATTCAATAAAAATGTATTTTTCTGGCCAATTTAATACATCGTACAGATAAGCTAACAGCCTCTAAAGAGTAGAATAGTCCATAAATTTAATGAACAATTGATTAGATTTGTCAATTTAGGTAATATTTGTCAATTAATTGAAATCAAACATTTATTATTGTTCTTATAGCAAGCAAAACATCAAGAAAAATGGTAACTGGGTACTGCTTTAAATTTCAATTTGTTTCCAGATACATTATCTCTTTTGATCCTCATGACCTATGATGCAGGTAAGGCAAGTATTATTACAGCAAGAAGTAGACTTACTGTGGAGCTGAGTTTCAAGACCCCTGATTTACCTGAGACTCCTGGGAGAGACCTAGCCATATGTGGCTGTATTATTTTTCCTAACGTGATCTCTGTAATTGCCATGTTTTAGAAATTCTTTCCTGGCCACCTAGTTGAAAATACATGATGTTCCAAGAGACCTCTGATGAATGAAGACCTGTTAGGTGAGGGTGCAGAAAAACCCTTAAGTCAGAGGAAACACCATAGTGGGTACTAAAGACAAAAGATTCTATGAACTAAGAGACGACCAGCATTAAGAGTGAGGGCCGTGGCTCATGCCTGTAATCCCAGCACTTTGGGAGGCCGAGGCGGGTGGATCACGAGGTCAAGAGATCGAGACCATCCTGGCCAACATGGTGAAACTCAGTGTCTACTAAAAATACAAAAATTAGCCGGGTATGGTGGTGCGCCTGTAGTCTACTCAGGAAGCTGAGGCAGGAGAATTGCTTGAACCTGGGAGGCAGAGGTTGCAGTGAGCCGAGATCGAGCCACTGCACTCCAGCCTGGTGACATCTCAAAAAAAAAGAAAAAAAAAAAAAAAAAAAGAGTGAGGGTTGCAAGCTGGGCGCTCACTGAAGGAGGAGACAGATGTCTGATCATGGAAGAGCTGAACAGTTAATGTTAAGAATCTGGGACTTTTATGAAAACTATTTTGAGATTGTATTTTAAAAAGATCATTCTAGCTGCAATTGGCCCAATTCTTAATCTGATTACATGTGAAATGCCTTCAGAGATTAATGGAAAGTGAATCCAAGGATTTAGGACAGAATGTATTATTTTACATTTTTACTTATTTTTCTGCTCAAAAAGGTATATTTTCCTTATTTTAAAAAGTCAGATTTTTCTAGTTGTTCCTGTCTTTAAAAAATATCTAGAAATATGGAGCAAATTTTATCATGATTAATTTTTTAATACAAAATATATCCCCAAAACTGGGCAACCTAATGCATGTGGAAATTATTTTTAAAAGTATTAAAAGTACAATAAATGTCCCTTCTATGCTTAGCAAGCTCACAACAACAATTATTATTTTAATTGAGACAGGATCTCACTCTGTCACCCCGGCAGGAGTGCAGTGTCGAGATCATGGCTCACTGCAGCCTCCACCTCTGGGGCTCAAGCGGTCCTCCCACCTCAGCCTCCCAGTAGCTGGGACTACAGGAGCATACCACCACACCTGGCTAATGATTGTATTTTTTTGTAGAGATGGGTTTTCACCATGTTGCCTAGGTTGCTCTCAAACTCCTGGGCTCAAGCAATCTCCCCACCTTGGCTTCCCAAGTGTTGGGATTACAGGCATAAGCCATCACACCTGGCCAAAAATAATTATTAATAACACTCAATAAAGTTGAGATGGAATAAATATAGAAACAGGGTTGGTATTGCTCATTTGGAGAACAATATGGTACTAGGTAACAAGAGTTATATAGCTGTTTCTATCCTTTGATCCAATAATCCCACTTTTGAAAATTTTTCAAAGACAATTTAAAAGAATAAAAAAGCTTTTCATAAAACAATGTTCATGGAGGTTTTATCTAAAACAGTGGCAGTTGATAGTGACTATTATTATCCTAAAGCAATAGGTCACATACTTGCTCATAATTACTAGAATATAATGTTTGTCAGGAAAGGTTCTAGAGCCTGGTGTGCTTTTCTGGTATTCTAGACTTCAGGGTGGAATGCCTTCCTCAGGCAGTCTAGAAAATGTGTGAAAGTTCTCAATATCTGAAAAAAAAAATAGAATAATGGGAAAATGAATTGTCTCTTAAATTGCCCCTTATTGTAGGTGTGCAAATCCTTCGATTAGATTTAAATTAGGGTTACTTTCTGTTACAGTTTTGCTAGGCTGTGACATTTTACTTTGATAAAACTGCTTGTGGAAGGGCAAGTGATAAATCAATCAAATGAGTTACTGACATACCTCAGAAAATAGTGGAGCTGATAACCTGAGAAAAGACACCTAATTTATAATTCTGTCTATTCCTATATTTTAAAATACAATTCCAAACTCAAATAGTAAGGTTTATTAAAAATATATAGATCTGTTCACTTTAAATGATTATATGTATAAAATACACAATAATAAAAATTAAAAGGCAGATAATAAATTGGGAAAATGTGTTTATTAATATTAATTATTAGCATGTTTGTTATTAAAAACAAAAGGTTAATATTCTTAACTATGAATTGTTCCTATAAATAATTAAGAGATAGATGGTTGCCACAATAAAAAAAATGTAAATGACATGAACAAAGTCAGAAGATGAAATGCAAATGGACAGTAATTGTAAGAAAATATATTTGACTTAACAATAAAGAAAAATGTTTTGGCTTGTCAAAGCTGGAAAGGATTGGTAACAATGACATTGTGCGTTAGAAATGGATATCATGTTTCTTAAGGACAATTAGAAAATGTGTACCAAAATTTTTAATACAGTAGGCATATTTTTTGATCCAGCAATTCCATTTCTAGAAATTTATTCTTAGAAGATAACCCTGCAAGTACTCAACTTTTTATGTAAGAGAATATTCTCTCCAGCACTGCTTACTTGCTATTAAATGAATTGGAAACAATCGAATTATCCTTTAACAGGAATTGATTAAATAGCTTTATGTTTGATGATACTATGCAGTTATAGAAAAAATAATGTCGACCTACATTTAATGACATACGAAAATATATACAACATGCTATTGCATTAGAAAGCAGCATACAAAACACTATGTATACAGAATTATCCAGCTTATGTAAAATTATATGTATATGTGTGTGTATATGCATTATAAGATGATTCGAAAATTGCTCAGCAAAATTTTAGCAGTGATTATCTCAAAGTGGTAAGATTTCAGGTGATTTTTCTTTCTCCTTTTATGCCTTTGTGTACTGTTTTGATTTTTTAAAACAATTATCGTATACTATAATTAAAATTAGAAAAATACAAAGCTATCTTCGTTAGAAAAAATAAACTTCACATTTTATTTTTCACAATCTTTATATTTAGAAAAGTAATCATTGTACTCCATTCAATTTACATCATCAATTATGTAAAAGTAAAAATAAAACTGATTCATTGTAGTTTACCTCAATACTAATACAATTTCTTTTTAAGTATTTTCTCTCATTATTTCGATTACAAAAAAAATCTCTGTTACGGTGAGCCCTCTCTTTAAATAAGAAGATTGCCTCCGCTGGACTGTGAAGTATGGCCCCTCGCCGTTCTTCCCTAATGCACAAAACAAGCTCAGGCAGCCAGGAAGCCACGTGCGGAGCCACCTGCCGAGCCACTAGTTGAACTGATTGATCCTAGACCCCAAGGACAACCAGTGGACTGTTCCACTTTCCAGGAGCAGGGGGGGAATTTTCTTAGAAATATAATTTATTTGGTCCCAAATTTCGTTAAAGAACTTACACCTTCCCAACGCAATCAACAGTACAAATTACAATAAACAAACATGTGCAATGATATAAGTGAATCTGAGGTAAAATTTTGAAGTTGAGCTTCTCTTTCTCTCTGCAATAGGAACTCGCTAGGGAGAATGGTTTAATCCAGGCGTGTCCAAACTTTTGGCTTCCCTGGGCCACATTAGAAGAATTGTCTTGGGCCACACATGAAATACAGTAAGGATAGTGGATGAGCTTTAAAAAAAATCGCAAAGAAAAAAAAAAAGTTTTTGAACTTCTGTTGGGCCACATTCAAAGCCGTCCTGGGTCTTATGGGCCCGCGGGCCGTCAGTAGGACAAATTTGGCTTAATCCAAGGTTTCCCGCGCAGGTAAGAGGCTCACTATTTTTTTTCCCCTGCCTTAATAATTAGGTAATTCTGTAACAGCACCCATTAGTGTGTCTCCTTCCAGAAATATAAGCACTCATTTTGTTCCTCTTCATGAATTCCCCCAAACTACAGCGATTAATAGAAATGCAGAATTCTGGGCCTTGTCCCTCAGGGGTACAGAAGGTCAGGGCTGGGAGGGCACGTGGGACTTCCTCGAATCCTATAAATCGAATCTGCATTTAAGCTTCATACCCGGAATATTTCAGAGCCTGACAGGGTGGCCTTGGCCAGTAGTGGGAGGAAAACCACTCGCCTTGGATTTACCAGGACAGCCCTGACTTCATGTCAATGTATTTTTTGTTTTTTGTTTTTTTGAGATCGAATCTTGCTCTGTTGCCCAGGCTGGAGTGCAGTGGTGCTATTTCAGCTCACTGCAACCTCCAACCTCCTGGGTTGAAGTGATTCTCTTGCCTCAGGTTCCCGAGTAGGTGGGATTATAGGCATGTGCCACCATGCCCGGCTAATTTTTATATCTTTAGTAGAGATGGGGTTTCACCACTTTGGCCAGGCTGGTCTCGAACTCCCGACCTCAGGCAATCCGCCCGCCTCGGCCTCCCAAAGTGTTGGGATTACAGGCCTGAGCCACCGCGCCCGCCAATGTATTGTTTTCAATGAGTGTCACTCATTAAGTGTGTAATTAAATTCAGCTAAATGTAATTTAATTTTTAATAATGTTCAATATTTAATACAAACAGAAAAAAAAGAATCGACGTGCCTAGATTTCGGGTCATTGTAGTTGCCAGCTCAGATGGAAAGATGATGTTTTTACAAGGAACACAGGAGAAATGTAAGTTTGCGAGGGAGAAATGAACACGTTTTATTTCTCACAATCTTTATATTTAGAAAAGTAATCGTTGAACTCCACTTAATTTGTATTGTCAATTACGTTAAAGTAAATGTAAAACGGATTCGTTCTAGTTTGAGTATCTCAATTCTAATACGATTTCTATTTAAATATTTCCCTCCTTGCATTATTTACTTTAAAAAACATCTCTATTAGGACGAGCCGGGTCTTTAAATAACAAATTGTCTTAGTTTGACTGTAATTTACAGCCCCTGGCCCTTCTTCCCTAGTGTACGACACAGGCACAAGCAGCCCTGTTGCCGCGGGGAGCCACCTGCAGAGCCGCTGGTTGAGCTGGGGCTTTACATGCCTTACCTCATTTCCTTTTTTGTTGGTTTGTTTTTTGAGACGGAGTCTGGCTCTGTCGCCCAGGCTGGAGTGCAGAGGCGCGATCTCGGCTCACTGCAACCTTCGCCTCCTGGGTTCAAGTGATTCTCCTGCTTCAGCCTCCCGAGTAGCTGAGAATTACAGGCGCGCATCACCATGCCCGGCTAATTTTTGTACTTTTAATAGAGATGGAGTTTCACCATGTGAGTCACGCTGGTCTGGAACTCCGGACCTCAGGTGATCCGCCCCAGCCTCCCAAAGTGCTGGGATTACAGGCCTGAGAGAGCCTCATTTACTTTTTTTTTTTTTTTTTTGTGACTCCCTCAGTCACCCAGGCTGGAGTGCAGTGAGGCGATCTCAACTCACTGCAACTTTCACCTCCTGGGTTCAAACAATTCCCTGCCTCAGCCTCCCGAGTAGCTGGGATTACAGGCGCCCGCCACCACGCCTGGCTAATTTTCGTATTTTTAGTAGAGACAGGGTTTCACCATGTTGGCCAGGCTGGTCTTGAACTCTCAACCTCGTGATCCACCTGCCTCGGCCTCCTAAAGGGCTGGGATTACAGGCATGAGCCACTGCGCCTAGCCATCTCATGCATGTGAGGTGGTGGGCGCCTGAATCCCAACTAATCCGGAGGCTGAGGCAGGAGAATTGCTTGAACCCGGGAGGCTGAGGTTGTGGTGGGCCAAAATCACACCACTTCACTACAGCCTGAGAGACAGACTCCATTATCAAAAAAAAAAAAAAAAAACAAAAAAAAAAAAAAAGAAAAAAAACAAAACAAGAAAAAAAAAAAAAAAAAAAAAAAAAAAAAAAAAAAAAAAAAAAAAAAAAAGAAAAGAAAGAAAGAAAGAAAAAAAAGAAAAAGATATTTAAAAAAAAAAAAAAAAGGAAACTTCTTTGCATAAGAAATCTCAAAGAACATAAACTCAAAGAACAGGTAGAGAATATGGCCCTGTTTTGGTTTAGTTAGAAAACAAATTCTGAACAATGTCTATTCACTCCATAACCAAAACGTTTGAACAATTAATTATCAGTTCAATTTGAAATTAGATAATGTGACTTTCCACAGAAAGACAGTTTTCATAGGATATTAATAGAGGTTATGTGATAACAGGATTTCATGATTAAAAAATGAGTTAAACAAAATTTAACAGATTTCTTCAGTGAGGAGCTTTCAGAGCATTTAATATTTTGATATGCATGATAAATCTTCAAGTGGAGGAATATGGCCAAAGAATTCTTTATTTCTGGATCATTTTGCAAGATTAATGTTCTGTGAGATAATATGAGAAATAGTGGTGTGGTGACTCGGTCTAGTTTAATCATCTTTTTTTTTTCCCATTTATTTATTTTATTGCATTTTAGGTTTGGGGGTACATGTGAAGAACATGCAAAATTGTTGCATAGGAAAACACGTGGCAGTGTGATTTGCTGCCTTCCTCCCCATCACCTACATCTGGCATTTCTCCCCTTGCTATCTCTCCCCAGCTCCCCACCCCCCACCGTCCCTCCTCTATTTCCCCCCAACTGACCCCAGTGTGTAGTGCTCCCCTCCCTGTGTCCATGTGTTCTCATTGTTCAACACCCGCCTATGAGTGAGAACATGCGGTGTTTGATCTTCTGCTCTTCTGTCAGTTTGCTGAGAATGATGGTTTCCAGGTTCATCCATGTCCCTACAAAGGACCCAAACTCATCGTTTTTGATGGCTGCATAATATTCCATGGTGTATATGTGCCACATTTTCCCTATCCAGTCTATCGTCGATGGGCATTTGGGTTGGTTCCAGGTCTTTGCTATTGTAAATAGTGCTGCAATGAACATTCGTGTGCACGTGTCCTTATAGTAGAACGATTTGTAATCCTTTGGATATATACCCAGTAATGGGATTGCTGGGTCAAATGGAATTTCTATTTCTATGTCCTTGAGGAATCGCCACACTGTCTTCCACAATGGTTGAACTAATTTACACTCCCACCAACAGTGTAAAAGTGTTCCTATTTCTCCACATCCTCTCCAGCATCTGTTGTCTCCAGATTTTTTAATGATCGCCCTTAAAGTAGATTTGGTACAGACAATATCATATTGTCAATTTGTTTGTAAAAAAGTTAGTGATTTGCCAAAAAGTGTAATGTCAGTAAGTCCTATCTCATTTTACAGTCCATGGGTTTTATCATTAAGTTTTATTCCAATCTATAGGTTATTTCTTGCCCTGATAGTATATGAGAGGAAAATAAAAACCAGAAACATGTCATTTTTAATGAAATATACCATTTTGGGTGGAGGGGTGTATCATTCATTCAACACACATTTATAGAGTGCCTAGCCAAGCACTGTGTTGCTGCTGAAACTACAAGAGTAGTTAGAGGAATGAGTTTTTTTAAAGTGTAAAATATATTAATATGCAATACATATTAAGCCCTAAACAAACTAAAGAACAAGTGAAGAAAGTCTCCAGTTTATTACTTTTTTAAAAATTCTGCATATTTTATCCCACTAAGACCAATCTTCCAGTTAGAATTTAGATATTTGATAATTAATTCAAGAAATGCTGGATTTTTTGGTCTATAATTGGTATATTATAACTTAATTTATATTTTCTCTTCATAAAATTTTTCATACTTTTTGAAGCTTTGAAATCCTTAGTCATTCAACAATTTGATATAAATCCCTTATATTTTCTTCTAGATGTGTACTGCTGATTTTTAACTCTAACTCTTTAAAGTACATGGGATTTGGTAGATGATGAGTGAGACACTAAATAGATTTTCCCAAATGTTCAATCAGTTTTCACAGTACCATTTATTGAATAATTTTCCATCCCACGCTCTTTCTTTCTGAGAGATTTTATATGAGATGAATGTTGAATATCTTTTGAGCATCTGTTAAAACGATCATATGTGTTTCTGATTTCACTGGCTGATATGATGTATTTATATTATAGTAATGGGTTCATATGTTTGCAATTATGTTATGAACTTAATTATTATGGGGTATTCTTTAAATTACTGTTGAATTAAGATTTTTAGTATTTAAGATTTTCTTTAGTTTTTGTTTTAATAATTTTTGGTTACATTTTAGTTTCAGAATTCTATTAGGCTAACAAAATGAATTGGATCATTTTTAATCACTTTTAAGTTCTGAATAGCTTCTGAAGCACGGAAAAATGCGATTTCATAAATGTTTGATGAAATGATCTATCTGGACTTAGCAATATTTCAGAGTAACTATTTAATAATCTTAAAAGTATGTATCTTTTAGTTGGTTATTCTTGATCAACTCTAAAAAGTTTGGATAAAAGAAAGTATGGGGAAGAGAAATTAATTACTTTCAAGCCGTCTTTCAGAGATAACATTTTGGTGTATTTCTTTCCCACTAATTTTTAAATAACAAAATTAGCATTATGATGTATTTTTTCTGATTTTCTATACCATGATTTGTGCTTATTCTCCTATAATCCAATATCCTTTAAAACATATATGTATACATTTTAAAACAAGCAGTCAATTGGTAGACATTTAAGTTTTTATTTCTTTGCAATTATAAAAACTTAATTTTTATTAAGTTTTTATTAAGTGGTACATCATTTTCCTATGAGTCCCTCCAAAATATTTAAAAAGTCCATTCATATCCTGAGTTCTATTAACTTACCTGAATAATCTCATGGTGGATTAATTTTGCTTTTACATTTAAAATTTAGAATTTCATCTGCAAGTTAGTGCATATAATGTGAGATTGCAGTTTTGTATTCATTTATTTATTCAATGATTCATTCAGTAGATATTTATCAAGTACATATTCTGTTAGGTGCTAATAAACCAAACATAGTCCTTGCTCTAGTGGAATTTACAGTTAAGGGAGTGAAGACAGACATAAATCAAATAATCACATCAATAATGTACAAATATAAACTGAGATAAGTGCCCAAAATGAAAGGAATTGTGGGTTTCTTGGCTGCAGGGGGCATGATATCATTTAAAGTATTAGAAAGAGGGCCAGAGTGGCTGGTGCTGGACTGCAAGGGAGAAATAGTTGAGAGATGAGACTGGAGAAGCAGGCAAGAATACACCATGCAGATCTTGTGACTTATTAAGAATTTTAGTCTTTATCTTAAAAGTAATGAGAACTATTTAAAGATTTTAACAGCAGGCTTACATGATCACATTTATGTTTGGAAAAGATCACTATGGAAGCAGAAAAAAGGGTTGGGGGGATGAGTGTCTTTCTGGATGGCAGAAACCCATAAGCTACTACAGTAACATAGGCAAGAAATGATGGTAGCCACTTCTGGCTACCAATAATAATTGATGACTAAGTTGGTGTTGCTGGAGACAGAGAGAAGTAGACAGATTTGATGGATATTTAGAAAACATCATTTGTTAAATAGTCTATCCTTACTCCTTGGCTTATGACATACTGGAGTTTCTTCCAACTATCTGTACATTTCCATGGCAAATATGTTGCAACCATTTTAGCTTTACGATGTATTTCAATATTTAGAGAGGTAAGTACACTCCACCAAAACTCTTTTTTAAAAAAATATATTTGTTGGCTGGGCATTGTGGCTTATGCCTGTAATCCTAGCACTTTGGGAGGCTCAGGCAGGAGGATTTCTTGAGGTCAGGAGTCCAAGACAAGCTTGGGCAACATAGCAAGACCCCTATCTACAAAAAAAAAAAAAAAAAAAAATTAGCCAGGCATGGTGGTATGTGGCTGTAGTCCCAACTATTCAGGAGGCTGAGGCAGAAGGATTGCTCTAAGTATTTTGTTGTTACTGTTGTTATTGTGCTATTCTAAATGCAATGGATTTAGTTTATTTTAATGTAATAAGATGACAAGATTGTGGAAGCTTGTTGAAGAGAGCTACAATGATGCTACCTCAGATCTAAAACTTTTGGTAATTAAATGGACCCCTCTTTGTCTGAGCCCAAATAGCTAATATGATGATATTTTGTTTGATGTTGCAAGCAAGATACACTGAATACACTGAACTTAAGACTGTAGAGAAAAAAGTAAGAGAATGGATGAGACTGTGAAGGAACTACTGGTATTAATATTAATACCAGTACCTGGGGAGTAGGCAGATGCTACTTGCAGCATGCATTCATGTCCCGTATCAGAACTGTCCTGTGCTAAATGGAATCACAGAATTTAAAGAACGACTGAGCTATTTGGTAGAAATAAAATCTGAATTTCAAAAGAAATTCGCTAATTTTCATTACCATGAATTATGCTTTAAGTTTCTGTAGCTGACTTTAGAGAGATATGTTTGGATTTTGTAAGCATCTGCCTTGTCAACATGGCTCTACTTCAAGAGGAACTGATTGAGCTGAAAGCAAACTATGCTCACCAAGAACCCATATATCTCTAGGATTTTTTAAAAAATGAATATATACATCATCTATCACTATTCTGAAATTTCTGGCTCTGTAGTCAAATTCTTGCAACACTTGAGTCTTCCAACTTTTTTAATGTGTATTTTCTTTCCTGAAACTACGGAAATAAAATCTAAGGACCACTTTCAATAATGTAAACCTGGACTGAGAATTGAGATGGGCCCTGTCTATATACAGTTCCCCCTCTTTTTTTTAAAACAGCTTCATTGAAATATAATTCACATACCATACAATTCACCCATTTAAAGTGGACAATTCTGTGGTTTTTTATTATATTCACAGATATGTGCAATTCACAACAGTCAATTTTAGAGCATTTTCATTACCTCAGAAAGAAACTCTGTACCCTTTAGCTATTCTCCTGCTCACCCATGCTCCCACCCTCGGCTTTAAACAGCCGGTCATCTACTTTCTGTCTGCATAGATTTCCATATTCCGTTCATTTGATTGCAGTCATATAGCATATGGTCTTTTGTGACTAGCTTCTTGGACTTAACATAATGATTTCAGGACCCACTCATGTTGCAGCATGTATCAGTACTTCATTCTTTTTTATGGCCACATAACACACCGTTATATAGATACCGTATTTTGTTTATGCATTTGTCAGTTGATGGGCACTTGGGTTGTTTCCACCTTTTGGTGATCCTGAATAATGCTTCTATAAACCAATGTGTACAAGTTTCCGTGTAGACATATGTTTCCATTTCTCTTGAGTATATACTTAGAAGTAGAATTGCTGGGTCATATAGTAACTAGATGTTTAATCACTTTAGGAGAACTGCCAGACTGTTTTCCAAAGTGGCTGCACCATTTTATACTCCTATTGGAATATATAAGGGTTGCAATTTTTCTCTGTGTCTTTGCCAATAATTGTTATCTGACCTTTTTATTCTGGTTATCATAGTGAGAACAAAGCCTTGTAAGTGAAGAATGAGAATCTTGTAGGTTTTTAATTTGCTTTTCTCTGGTGATGTCAAGCATATTTTCATGTGCTTATTGGCCATTTGCATTTCTTCTTTGGAGAAATGTCTATTTAGATTAATTGCCCATTTTAAGTGGGGTTGTTATTTTTTTTTACTGAGTTTAAGAGTTCTTTATATATTGTAGAAATAGATACCTTATCAGATACATGATTTGCAAATACCTTTCCTATTCTGTGGATTTTTTCACTTTCTTGATGGTGTCTTTTGAAGCACTAATGTTTTAAATTTTGATGAAGTTCAATTTGTGGTGTTTTTATTTGTTGGCTTCCGGTGGCTTGTGCTTTTGGTGTCATAGCTAAGAATGCTGTCAAATCCAAGGTTATACAAATTTATCCTTTTTTTTTTCTGAGAGTTTTACAGTTTTTGTTTTACATATAGGTCATTGATCCATTTTGAGCTAATTTTTTTTACAAAATGGTGTGAGATAAGGTCCTCGTCTTTTGCATGTGGCTACCCAGTTGTCTCACTATTTGTTGAACAATAGCCTTTGGTTCTTGAACCACATTTGATCTGTTATATACCAGTATTCTCGCTGACTTCAAAATTACTTGAAGGCTAGTACTTGTACTTGGCCCATAATTTTATACCTTTTTATAAATAAAACTCATTTAACTAACGTGACACTGCTTTGTAATACCGTAAAACTAAATGCTTTTTTCTGGTTGTTGAGACAGGCTCTCTCTTTCACCCAGGCTGGAGTGCAGTGGTGTAATCATGACTGACAGAAACCTCTACCTCCTGGGCTCAGGCGATCCTCCCACTTCAGCCTCCCAAGTAGCTGGGATGACAGGTGCACACCACCACACCTAGCCAATTTAAAAAAAATGGTTTTTAGAGATGGGGGGGTCTCACTATGTTGCCCAGGCTGGACTCAAGCAATCCTCCCACCTCAGCCTCCCAAACTGCTGGGATTACAGGCATGAGCCACTGTCCTCAGCCAAAAACTAAATACCTTTGAATAGCTAATAGGTTATAATTCTACTATTGTTATAATTTAAAATGTATGTGGCCCACATACATATGGATTTCTGATAGTTGTGATTCACTACTGGGAAACATACAACCCTCTGAAATATGGCATAATCTTCACTTCCACCCAGTCATGCTAGTTTTTGTCTTACTACTAGGTGACATGAACAATTAAGACTATATTACCCTTAATTTAAAGGAACCAAAATGTGTGGGGATGGTGAGAACCAATGGTGAGATAGTTATTATGAAAGGGTTGGTAGTAAGAGAAACTGGTTAAGAAGGAGTGATGAAAGTGAAACAGCAAGAATGGTGAGCAAGCGTGGATTGCATTGGAGTTGCACCTTGGGGCTAGAACAGACAAAATACTTGGAAAGTTTGCTGTAAACTTTCTAGATGTGGGTTGAAAATATTATTAAGTTGAAAGTATTACTGTCAAGGAGAATTTGCTGCTAAAAAAGAAATCACTTGACTGGTTGCATTACATTTCTCATTGATTCACGTTTCTCCAGCCTCTCTTATATTCAATCTTTCCTTCATTCAGTTACCCTTCATTCCTTCTGTTTTTTATCTTTTGTTTTTTTAACTATTTTTTAAAACACGTTATGTCCCCCGAGAGGGTGCACCATTCCTGGAAGTACTGCAATACCAGGTCGATGCGTGGAGTGGACGGAGCAAGCTCCTATTTCAACTCCCTGCTCCAAAAATCCATTTAATATCTTGTCCTCGGATAGAGGACGTATCAGATATTAAACTGATAAGAACAGATACTACACTTGATCTTAGCCAAAAGGCCGAGAAGCGATGCTTCTGTTTTAATTGAAATTACAAAAGCAATATATAGGCACCTCAAGAGTCCAGATGTGAAAGTATCATGTCATGAATATGAACATTTTTACAGCTCAATACATATTTCTAAATTGTATGAAATTTCCAAGTTCACCACACGTTAAGTATTGTTCCTTTTGTGGGGTAATATTACAGGTACTTCCTTTTATTGTTAATTGTAGTTATTCTAAAATGCAAATTTTGTCATATTATCCTGTATGTAAAGCTCTTTAATATTTACTTGTTGAATGTGGGGTAATATCTGCCTCCTGAGTTCAAGCAATTCTTGTTCCTCAGCCTCCCGAGTAGCTGGGATTACAGGTGTGCACCACCACACCTGGCTAATTTTTATATTTTTAGTAGAGATGGGGTTTCACCTTGTTGCCCAAGCTGGTCTCAAACTTGTGACGTCAAGTGATCTGCCCACTTTGACCTCCCAAAGTGCTAAAATTATAGGCATGAGCCGCCACGTCCCACCTAAGAATATTATCTGTCAACTTGGATATGCAAATTCAACATTTTGTTAAGCTCATATTCTGATACTCTTAGAATACTAATATTCCAAAAAATGTAGGGAATTAGAGATTTACTTATATTCAGAGGCATACTAAACTCTTATCAGTGAATATAATAGCTACATTGTAGTCAGAATAGTTTTCAAACCTGTTTTCTTGTGAGCATTTCTTAAAGAGCCAGATTCCACAACTATGATGTTTTATAGCAATATTGTATACAGAATTAAAATCCAAAAGATTTAATGTAAACACAAAATTAAGCATGATCATTTCTAAGCTTCTAGCCAAAATGGACAGTCAAAAATTTTTACAGAAATTCTGAAAGATGTCCAATATATTCTTTAAATTAAAAATACTTTTCCATCTATAAAGTATTGTCAGGTACTACTATAGCTCTTCTAAATTCATAATGTAAGCTATTTTCCCATACATCAAGCAAAAGTTACATCATTTGCCTAGATATGATTGTAAGTAATCATCTGACTCTATTGGAGAAAGCTGATGAATGGTGATGTTAGAATTAGGAAGAAGGCAATGCTGAGTGTTAATTGTACAGTTTTTGTAGAGATAATTGTAGGTGCTTTAGAAGCAGTACAGAATTTGACAGTGTAAGATGGAAAGAAGCTGATAAATCAGAAACACAATATTAAATAAATTTGGGTTTTGGTGCTTTTTTTAAAGGAGAAAATAAAATATTTCAAATGTCTAAAGAAAAATATTAAAAGTAGTATTCACGTGTGGGTACAAATTCCTGACTAAACTTTTATATTTAATTTTTTAGGAAAAGAGAACTTCTTTACTGAAGTCACTTTTTTGATGCTTTTCCTTATCTGTCACCATTCCTAACTTTGGAATAAGATTCAAGTTATTTTCTCACCAGACTTTGGTTTTTGAGTTGTTAGTCAGAATCTGAGATTATTAAATGAAAACTAGATAAAACGGAAATAACTACACTACATCTTAGATTCCGAAATGTTGACTTTGGTGACATAGTAAATAGTTTTTATTGGACTTTGACATTAGTTAACCCACTATTATGCTTATCAATAAGGAATAGCTCATGGTAAACCTATTGCCACTTTATTAATTTTTAAAAGTTCATAATAGCTATTTTTCATGAGTGGAAACATTTAAAAGGTTAGGCTGTTTATGCAATTCAAATAGCCCATATTCATCACAACTCCTGTGTAAAGGAAACAAACAATTACAAGCAGTAATACTGGTTACATTGAGGTTTTTCTTTTTTTGGTATTAAACTATCTCTAGGACTGTTGAGTTGTACATGTTGGATATCATTGCTGTGATTAACTGACAACACCAGATGCCAATATATAAAATAATGCCAGTATAATATAGCATTATAAAAGAAGTTTACCGTCTACTTTCTAGTACTCAAAATTGAATAATTTGTTTTTTTTTTTTTTTTTTTTTGGCTGGACACCGGAGTTTTATTATAACTCAAATCAGTCTCCTCGAGCATTTGGGGATCAGTTTTTAGGGAAGGCAAGTGAAACGAGAGTGCTGATCGGTTGGGTCGCAGATGAAATCATAGGGAATTGAAGCTGTCCTCTTGCTCTGAATCAGTTCCTGGGCGGGGGCTACAAGATCTGATGAACCAGCTTATTGATCTCGGTGGTGCCAGCACTGATCCATCAAGTGCAGGGTGTGTAGAATATCTCAAGCACTGATCTTAGGAGCAGTTTAGGGTCAGAATCTCGTAGCCTCCAGCTGCATAACTCTTAATTTCTAATCTTGTGCCTAATTTGTTAATCCTACAAAGGCAGTCTAGTCCCATAAGTGATTTCCTTCTAAGTATCACTTTCTTGAAATCACTAGTTGCATATTGAATTTGTATGATTGTTCACATATCAGGGAAATTAAATCTTTCAATAAAATTTAAGAAGTTTGTCTACTTCACAATGAAGATATGCTCCATGTCCTTTGGAGATAGTAAGTGCTTAAGAAGTATATTTTTGGAAAGAATAAACACATGAGTAAAAGTATATATGGTATGTTTCCACAAACCTTGCAACAATTAAGGGGCTAGACTAGCTAATTCATTTGGTTATTTAACTAAAAATGTTTGAGTCTTTACATTCTTCATTTTGATGCAGTTACCTAATGCTCAGCTTTTATAGTTTTACTCTAAATAATAAATAGATCACATCTGTTCATTCAATATGCACCCATTCTATCAGGCATTTTGAAGTTCTTAGACAAAATTAAATAAGCTGACAGTAATTACTTAGCTACTACATTCCTCCAAACATCTCTCACAAAACATATATTACTTTATTTGTTGTGTTTATAAACGGTAGTGGAAAAATCCTATTCTCTAATTTTAAGCTGAAAAATCACATCCTTATTACTTCACTGTAATCATTTTTTATTAAATTTTATCCCTTCTTAGATTAAATGCATATAAATTTGATGTACAATCTACTTATTTCTACCAACTTTATAATCTTAAAATGTATCAATTTATAGCCTAATTTCAACTTTAAATCAAAATGGAATTACTAAGAAATATTCACTGTTACATTTGGATAGCAATTCATCATGGCTCTAAGGTACTGTTTTCCATGGTTTTTCCATCTTAAATTACAATACCGAGACATTTCACTTTTATATTTCTATGTTCAATTTTTCTTACAATTTTTTTTTGCAAGGTAATCTTGAGTTATGATTGTCACCCTATCGTTATTTGATATACATTGGTAGCCTTTCTCTCCTTATGATTGTCTTTTTCGTAAACTCAAAAAGCGAACAGAGGCCACACAGTTAAATTCGAAACAGGAAGTCATATGATGTTCCTTTATACTCCTACCTTTCATGATTGACTTGGCTCCCTCTGCTGGTTAGTAATACAATTCCTTCCTTAGTTCAACAGGGTGTGTATTACATTGGTGAAATATTTGGGGTGAATAAGCTTAGAGTTAGAGCTTCTTAACATGTTGATTCTCTAGCAAATTTTGTGTTTAGCTAAGGTTTTAACCAACCTAGGCCTTACTTATCTATAATGGAAAGGGACTTGGTATCACATGCCTGAAAAAGGAAATCTTTACTAATGTGCTCTTAAATAGACTCGCCAACATTATAATACTGAAATGTACACATAGCAAATAAAGTGAAAGAGCAATATTTAAATTTTATTAAAATATTTCAGTATAGTAGAATCCTTACCTTATTTGCTTTCTGGTTAGATACTTTTCATTCTATTTAAACAATATAATGCCTCCCTTTTAAATTCTTATACACAATTCCTTTCTTCCTTCCTAAGTTTCCCTCTTTTAAATCCTGTACACAATTATAAGTACATTTATTCAAATATATAGAATGAGTTGGATGGTGAATGAGAGTTACCTACTTAATAAATTCTTATTTACTGTGGCTAGAGAGAAAAATCTTATTGAAGGTTTATTTTTCAGAGAGAGAAAAGAGTTGTCATCATTTTCAGGGAATAAGCTGTTCCTAAGATAATTACTCTGTGAAAGATAGAAACTGCTTTGCTCTGACTTACTAGTAAAAATTTGTTTTAAGATTGAAGGGAAGGTGGGAAGAAATAGAAACAAACATGTATTTTGCCCCATGTTTATTATTGTGCTGTATTGGACATTTTAGATTGGAAAATGTGCTATAACAGATCAATAATAGTCACAGATCTAAACACAACAAATGTAGGTCCACTAGAAAAATAATTCCTCTTCACAACTTTAACCATATTTCACATTTCTACTAACAACATACTTTATTTCCTACTCTTTGTCTTAACATTACCTTTCTGAAACCAGTATCAGATCTCTAAAATACCCTGGTGTTCCTCTAAAATCCTTCAGCAGTTCATGGGCAGTCACATCTTTCTAACATTCCTTTTTTTTCCCCATTTTCTAAGGAAAATATGAACTGTAGATTTTTAAAAATAAAAGCAAACACTTTTTTTGGCCTGTAACCCACTGTAAGGAATATATTTTACAAAGTAACCCAGCACATACACATGAAAAAATCTTTACTTAAAAACATATACCTTTACCATCTGTGATGTACTCTTCTATTTCCTATTCTATGTTTTAAATAAAAAATACTAGTCATAACACAATAAATTAATTTCATAACCATAGTGGTACTATAATCCACAGTTTAAAACACTGGTTTGGAGCAGATGCTTTGACTACAAGCTAACCTACTTAAGAGAGCTGTTAAAATGAGCACCATAAGCCTCCCTTCATACCTATTTTAAATGTTTTAAATTTTTAATAGATTTTGTATTCTTCCTTCATAAATACAGTCATTTTTTAACTGATGTTTTTCCAGATTAGTTCAGTATTAAAATACTTGAATAGCTTAACTCTGGTTCACATCCAGAATATGTGTAGGTTCCAGGAAGATTAGGCTTTCATGAAACTTTATGATCTTAAATAATTTTACATAGAAATATTTCAGAAGTGTATTTTTTGAGGCCCTTCCCTATGTGTAATTCCATATGCATTACAAAGTGAAACTTTTAGTATAACATGGAACTGGTCACTTTGATTTAGGAACATAAGGCATAGATACAAAAAAACATAATATTGGAGTGCCATAGGATTATAAATAGATGGTGTGCATAATAAAATCTACAAGTTTAGAGAAAATTCACAGTTATAGGCGAGAAGTATTAATGAAAGGACAAAGCTTGCTCTTAAAGGACCAGAATAGGCCAAGATGAAAAAAGACATCCATAGGAAAAGAACTATTCGTTTCTATAATTTTAACAAAATGGATAATCTATCTTGAATAAACTCCATAAATACTATTTCCAAATTTGATTAGGGTATTTACTTTGAAAACCTGAAACAGGAACATATTTACAGTGCTAAGTCATTTGATAATTTTGTAGCTCTGCCTTAAAAATCAATATCTTTAATTAACTCTTCATCATTTTCTTACGTCATCCATCAACCTAAAAGCAATTTAATTATTCTAAATGTGAAATAATTCTGGTAGAGTCTAATCTATAAAACATACATATACTACCAGTTTTTTTTCTAACTTTAACAAATTTGTTCCCATAAGAGACAATTTATCACTAACAAACAATAATCGGCAGGCATAAAATAGTGAGAAGAAAATGATTTTCTAAAATTTTTCACTACTATCATTTTATAGCAAATTACATTTATCTTAAAGATAAATATTCTTCAATAAAAATAACAATTCATAATTTTTCAGATGTAGAAATTCCTGGTGATGACATTTGATACAGATAGTTTATACCTGAAATCCATTTAAAATTTTTAATAAAATCTTCTGCAATTCATTGATCTAGAATACAGATAAGACTATCCAGGTATATTCCTAGCAAAGAAAACTGAGTCATGCAACTCAGTTATTAAAGCAAGGAGGCAATTAAAGTCAGAATAAAGATTTATTGAGCTATCCTCCAAACTAAAATGGACAAGTCAAGCACGTAAGTCACCTGATTTGGAACATAAAAGACTTAAAAATATAAGAGCAAAACGAATGGATGGTATTGGGAAAAATATTAAGCAAAAAAAAAAAAAAAAAACAAAACCCAAAACACCAAGGCAATGAAATAAAGAAAACACTAAGATTAACAGATTCTAAGTAAGAACTTAATTTGGATACTTAAATTTACACAAGTAAAATACTATTTAATAGAGAAATGCTGTGATATTCATGGAAATTTATTTAATTCTATAATCTGGAAAAAAAAAGTGGTATAAACTATATACAAGTTAAAACCCTCAATGAAGTAGTATTGTGTTTTCATTCACTACCATGTATGAGGTGCCTAGCATAAAGCTAATTAGCAACTAATAAGTACTCAATAAGGGGAAGAAACAAAAAATTTAAATTAAATAACACAATAATGCCAAAACTTTCCACAGTAGGCTGACTGTAGCAGCTGCAGTTACCTGGACATCTAAAATTACTAGTTTACCAGTAACATTTAAGAAAGCAGACAAGAAAATAATTGTGCTTCTGTTAGCAAATTAAAATACTGGTATTTTGAAACAGTGAAAAACACATTCTGAGCCATCTGTATTAAAGCTGTTCTGAAGATTAATAGGAAAAATAATATTGGATTTACGAAACAATATTTCATTAATTGTATTAATGGTTATGAAATACCTATCAAGGCTGTCTTTTCTTGTCCAAAAATTCAATACACGAAATATGAAACTTCGGAATACCACAGCCAAAGCCTTACTGCATAGCTTCTAGCTTACTGATATGTTTACTTATTTTAATTTAAAAAGCCTACTTTTCCGGCAACTAGGAAATACAGTTTCCCACGTTTGTTTTATAGTACTCAAAAATCATGATTAAGTAAATCTAGTGCTACCCTAAGCATAAGCAAACAGCAAACTAAATGATGAATTAAAATATCCACACTAAGCCTGACCTCAGCTTTCACTGAACCTTTTCTTCAGAAGAAAACTAAAAATAAATCTCACTAGTATTTGCTTTGCTTGACAGCATAATTGAGTAGCAACCAAAGTAGCCCTATGTGGTCCTTTATGTAAGGTCCTATATGAAGTCCTAGCCTCAGAAACACACACCTTTTGAATCACTGTGCCTGGTACCCACTTGTGCCCAATAAATATTTGCTGAATGAACTTTTCCAATAGTGCTGGATTTGGGCTGAGCCAACCAAATAAATTCTCACACTTTTAATCTATTTTGCAAGACAGAGGACAAGATGAAGAATGCAGTTTGAGACTCAGGAGAGCAAAGCCAATCGGCCCAGTATGGATATGATCATTTTTTATGCACTGTCCTCGGGCATTCCCATTTACAGAAGCCTAAAAACAAATTTTATTCCTTGTTTGTGGGTTTCTGGTGTTGCGGAGGGCTTTCCAAAGTTTAGAAGCAATCTCTTTTTATAGAATTCTCTTATAAACTTTAAATCTTTTATAAAGCTCTCTGCAGCATGTAAATATATGTAAGTACATATCAAAGACAGAAATGGGGATCGTCAAGGCCCTTATAATCGTCATTCATTCATTAACCGAATACCATGCATCTATTGTGTGGCATTCCAGGAGCTGGGCACACCACCAGTGCAGAAAAACACAACCTCTTGTCCTCTTAGAGCTTACATTCCACTACGGAAGGAGAGAGAAGAACATAAACATATACGAATATGTAGATTGTTCAAAGGATAAAATGAGAAGGGGGCTAGGGAACCTGCAGTTTAAAAGTGGCCGCAGAAGCACAGAGTGACACTTGAGCAAAACCCTGAAGGTGAAGAAGCAAGCCCTACGGGCGCTCAAGGAAGAACCTGGCAGAGGGAACGGCGAGGACACAGTCCTACTCGCAAGGATGCCAGGGCAGGCCCGCCCCCACCCCCCACGGCGCGCGGGGACTTCCGTCAAGGCTTTCACTCACACCCCTCAAGACGGGAAGCCGTCGCAAGGCCTAGAGCAAAGGAGTGACGGGATCTTGGCCCCCTCAGTGGCCTGAGGCAAAAGGAATGATCTAAGCAAGTTTTCCTAATCACTTTTAGCCCACTGGTACACACACAAATAATACAATTCATACAACATGAATTTCGTCCCGGTTGAGTAAAAATCCGCTTACCTACTGCACTTTTTTAACCTGAAGAATAGCCCCCTTTTAATTTACACAAATTTAATAGAGAACTGTGGAACGACGGAGTTACTTCTTGTTTTACAATTTAAAAACTACAACAAGCATGGTACTGCACGTATAATCACATTTTGTATTCCAGCCTTGTCCAGCGCCTCAGTGTTCCAAACCTAAAGAGGAAAACGATGTTTGAAATCAGCTGGCCGCAGGCCCGCCGGTCGCCCGCAGTCGCCGGTGGCCGAGTAGGGGCCGGCGGTTCTCCCCGCGTGCTCGGCTCCACCCACACCTAGAGGGGGGCGCCGGGGCCGTCGCAGCACAGCTTAGCGCTAGCGCAGCGTCGCCTACAGGCCTTTATCCCGACGGTTAGAGAAGAACCACCTCTGCCAACAAAAAACAAGAGCAGCGGAGACCGCATATTTCCAGAAATAAACGCATCACAAACACCATTCCAATTCAGTCCAGTCGAGAGTCGTCTTCACTTCCAAGGGCTGCGTTCTTACTCAGCAGAAATAACACGCAGAGGGCGTAAGGTCCCGGCCTCAAAAGGAGAAGAGTACGATCCATCCATCCACCCGGCTGCAGGGACACCATTTAAAACGGGCACCATCGCCGTCGAATCGCGGGCGTCCTCTGCGGGGCCGCCCAGAGCTCCGCTCCCTAAAGCTAAGGACGACCTGGGACAGCCAGCGCGGCCTTCAGCTGCCGCCGTCGGCGACCTGCGAGCACGTCCGGGCCTGACTGCCCCCCACGCTCACGACCACTGCCGAACTCGGGCCTCGCTCCCATCGGCCTCCAGGAAAATAAAGACCGAGGAGAGCCGGCCCGCCCGTGTCGCGGGGCAAACGTAGCTCTGAAGCATCGACAATACTGGCAACATCCACAGCCGCCCTGAGGAGAAGCGTGTAGAAGAGAGCCGCCGCCGCCCGGCTGCTGGCCCCGGCTGGGCCCGTGCGCGGAGCGGCCGAGGACGCGAGCCCAAGTGGCAGTGGCTGCGGCGGCGGCGGCGGCGGCGGCGGTGGCGGAAGTGGAGTGGGGAAGAGGGGGTGGTTGTTAGTGTTTGGCGCCGGCGGAGGGAGTCATTCCTGCAGCTGCACTTCCGGTCGGCATTTTGTTCTGAGAGGGAGAGACGGAACGAGAGAGAGACACACACAGGGCTCCTTCCCCCCACCCTCCCCCCCCCCCCCCCCGCCGGTCCCGCCCCCCCCGCCACCACCAAGCCGCAGGGAGGGACGCCCCCGCCGACAGGAGGATTGGTTCCCGGGCCCGCGGCGATGCCCCCCCGGTAGCTCGGGCCCCTGGTCGGGTGTTTGTGAGTGTTTCTATGTGGGAGAAGGAGGAGGAGGAGGAAGAAGCAGCAACGATTTGTCTTCTCGGCTGGTCTCCCCCCGGCTCTACATGTTCCCCGCACTGAGGAGACGGAAGAGGAGCCGTAGCCACCCCCACTCCTGGCCCGGATTATAGTCTCTCGCCACAGCGGCCTCGGCCTCCCCTTGGATTCAGACGCCGATTCGCCCAGGTAAATTCCTGCTCTTTATTTCGGCGGCGGCGGCGTCGGCGGCGGCGGCGCCAGGTCCTCAGCGTCTCTCCTCCTCGCTCCCCTCCCCGCCGTTTCCTTAGCGGCCCCAGGTCTCTTCCACGGGCGAGTCTAGAGTTCGCTCCTCTCTGGTGGCAGCCGCCTTGGGTGGCGGTGGTTTTGTACCCTCTCCCGGCCGGCTCCGGTGGCGGGGACTGGGCTCCTGCCGGGCGGCCGGGGAGGCGTAGGCCCGGCGGAGAGTGCAGGCCGCGGGCCAGCGGAATCTACTTGAGCTCGGGGATTAGGAGAGCTCCGGGCTGAGCGGAGCGACTGCTGGTCGGTGACAGGCCTCGCCCGGGAGAGGAGCCGTAGCTAGTGAGGAGGCGGAAACAATACAACTAACAGCAAATGTGCCCTGATCGTCCCCATATTTACAACTTTCCCGGTCCGGGAGTGGGGAACGTCCCAGTGAAACAAACAACCCCCCTTCTTCCCCCTGTGACCCCATGAAGGGAGGAAGTAGTTTCAGTTAGTGAGACAAACGTAAATACTCAGACACGGATCCCGAGGTAATTCTTTCTCTTTGTAAAACTTGTTTCGACGTTGGAAAGTTCATAAAGACTCATTTTCTTTTTTAAAGAATTAAATCGTCCGCATGAATATTTAATACAGAAAACCATACTATGGTAGACACTGCACATCTCCCCCTCCAAGAGCTTTTTATTTTGTTGTTTGACAGTGTTGTTGCACATGGACTTTTTATTCAAAGACAAGTATAAAGTACTTGACAGGTTTACTCTGCCACTTTCTATTTGTATGCGTTATGTAAGGGCAGTTTCAAACTACTGTACATAAAACACTCAGGTACTTCCTGACCAAAAGGTGTAGGAGCATAAAAGAAATTTTAAGTGTTCTCAGAATTTTGCTGAGATACGGGTAAAACCGATTTTCTTTTAAGAAAAAAAAAAAAAAAAAGGAAGAAAAAATTAAGTTTACTTAAAATCCTTGGGAGGTTGAAAAATTGTAGAAGGTGCCATCCTTTCATGTCAGGGCAGTTCTTCTTGAGGTCCCAGGATTGTCATTGGCTGTTTGTGCCATGATGTTTGACTGTGTAATGAGAGAGGTGTCATTTTAATAGGTCAAATGTATCTGTAAATGATGGAGAAAAATGTCAGTTCTAACTTGACAAGTTCTAGTTCATGAGTAACTTAAGTGTTTCGAGCTTGTTTATGGAGGCGTTCGTAATATAGGTTGGTATAAGAGGGAAACGCCAATTAAAAATTCCTCAGGCAAATAGCTAGGAAAATGTACCTGGGTTACACTATTTTGATACTTTGTTTCATATTCGCTGAAGGAAAACTTTCACTGGTTAAAATCAAGCGGCACTGCTCAGCGAAATCTCTTGTTTTACTAGTTTATGTTACATTGGTTCAAATTTTTTGTGTCGTTAAATTATTGTCACTGTAGAGTGAGTTACTTTGTGAAGGTTATTTTTTAGTTTAGCGTCCTGCTTACAATAAATTGTTCCACATTTCCTGCAAATGTACGGATAAATGCTTAAAAGAATGAAGTTAATATAGCTGTCACGTACTAGGCATGTTTTTAATGCTATAAATCCGTGTAGTAGTCAGTAGCGTGTCCGTGATTTGTATTGGTCAGGGAGCAGTTTGAATTTTAAAAAGCCTGAAGCTCCTGCTGAGCCCCAATCCCGGCCTCCCTCCCTCCCACTAATCTCCCATTCCTGTCTTTGTGCTGCCTGCTCCTGTTAGACACTGTTTGCTACGGGGCCTCAGGCCTACTGCGGGTGGGGGGTGTGCGAGTGGGGGGCATGCCAGGGAGGGAATGCAGACGGGGAGAACACATCTTAAGAAAACAGAGGGTTTGCTTTTTTGGTGCTGGGGGTGGCAAGGACTTCATATAAATGTTTTAAAGGCCCTTATATATTCCTGTGATTATCTCTACAACTTTTATTTAATTAAAATACTAAGATGTATATCAAGGGATAAACATATTTCTCCTAAAGATAATGAAAAGAGGAGTTCTGCTTGCTTAGTTTTCATGAACTGAAGCAACTTATTTTTAGAGGTTGTCTTCTTAGGAAGATATTTGAATAAGTGCGTTAGATATTGGGTTTATATGACTGATTCTTTTTCTCTTGAGACTTTGGAACTAAGTTATAGTGAATTAGTTCTTCCCAATTTGTTTTCCCAATTCTACATATTTAGTAATTTGTGAGTAATATAGGTTGTATGGAAGCTTTCATTATGATATCTACAGTTAAAATTTCTTTAAATTTAAAAATATGTCTTGTTTGGTTCAGACCAGTTAAATACGTCACTTTTAAAGGAGAAAACATTGTGTAAAATTCAAATTGTAAAATTTAAACTAGTAACCTAGTTGGAGAGAATAATTTGTTTCCCTAAAGAGTGTAGTCTATTCATTCTGCTTCCCCTCTGTTGGCTGGAATATTCGCCAGTGGCTAATCATCTATTTCCATTTTTAAAAAATTTAAATTCAGTGAAAGGAGAGATCAGAAGTGTTCCAGTAATCTTATAATCCTGGTTATATTATTTGGGGAAATATTTTCTAGTATACCTAAAGGAAATTTCAACAATATCACTTATTGTTTGTCTTGACTCTGAAGAGTTATCAATAACTTCTGTTATGTGAAAAGAGATTTCAAGTGAATAATGAAAGTAAGTCAGAGTTGAACATCAAATAATTTCCAGTGTTTGAAAAGTGTGTATAGGATGCTTCCTTTTTAAAGTCATTCAACAATTTGTTTACTAAAGTTATTTGAGAACATTTTTGAACCTGTTCTAGAGATCTATTATAATATTGTCTGCTTTTAAGGAAAAGTTGTACGTTGAAAAAAGAAAAACTGTCTACGTAAGATTATTTTTAGGGATGAAAAGTGAGTTTTTACTATGGCAGTAAACTTGGTTCTTCATAGTAGTCATTATTAAATTTCAAAAGTATGAGTAAAGCTGTACCAATTCAAAATTTTCTTTACTTGGAGCCAGACTACCCCACTGAAAAACGTATTTTCTTTTCTTTTTTTTTTTTTTTTAATTTATTTGAAAAATGTATTTTCTAAGGCTTCTTCAACTAATTTCATGTTTATCTTTTTGGTACCAATCCGCCATCAAACTGTCAGAAATATTTGAACATATCTGTGTTACATGTTTGATATACCCCATTGTGGCATTTTTAGTTTCTCAAAATAAAATGTGTTAATAATATGAGTAAATAAAAACCAGTAGTTTGCATTTTATATAATTTCATTTAGTCCTCCTTTCTGGTGTTTATTAGGAAAAGCATAATTTGTAAGAAACTCTAAAATTTTAAATTAAGATTTCCATTTACGTGAAGCGATTAGGAAATCTGAATGAAACAAGAATTGCTTTTAGAGAAATGTAACTTTAATTCTGTTTATCACATTTACTTGCCATAAAAGTGAATGGGAAATAACTGACTAGGAACCTTTATAGAAGTCTGACAACTAACTGTTCAGCTGAACATGCTTATTTTAATATCCTGAGCATACTAGGTTAGGTTTGGTGGTAATTTATGGTCTTATATAGACTTTAAAAATTATCTTAAAGGTGGACTTTTTAAGCAAAATTTTTTCTTTTTTCACAGTTGTCATTTATAGTAATTCTTTGTATTTTAAAACTAGTTCTTTTTCAAGGTGACCTGAGTTTATTTAAAAATATTCTGATATCCCTGTGAGAGAAGTGACCAGCATGATTTCTGTTTAATGATGAAATACTTGACACTTAAGAGGCCATGTGATTTGTGTAGATTCATGTAGTAAGTCAGTGGGAGAATAAGGGATTCCCTGACACTAGTTTTTCTTAGATTTTGTTCCTTTAAGAAATGTGTGAGCTCTGGTCTTGAAGCTAGATGTTGCTCCGTCATGACACAGTTACCATTTGTGACTTTTTGAATTCTCTAAGTTCAAAATACATTTTCCTCTTCTTTTAGAGAGATGCTACCTGTTTCTTGGTTGTATTTTCCTAGTATTAAAATAGAGTGGAATTTTAGTGTTTCTGATTAATGTAAAAGGAATTTTAAACTCCATGTCTCTTAAGGCCATCATTGTAATTTTAAAGGGTATTTTATGTGCTTAGAATATTTTGCCCAAATAAATTAAGTAATAAAAGTAACTTTAGATATTTGTCATGTGTAATTTCTTTTTCTTGGTGTAAATCTGGAGTCAATTTTATTGAATTGAATTTTGTCAAATTGCATTATGTTTTAAGGCATATTCTTTTCTATTCTTAAAGCTATATTATTAGGAGAGATCACTTGTTGATGTATGTAGCATTGCCAGCTAAGATTTTGTCACACAAAATTTTGAGGGCTTATTATTTGCCAGGAGTTAAGTCTGTCCCTGTAATATTTAATCCTTTAACAAGCCCAAAAGTAGAAACAATAATTATCTACAATTTACAGATGAGGAAACTGAAGCTACAAAGGTTTAGAAAACTGCTAATGGTTCTATAATTAGTAAATGATTAGTCTGATTTACGTTTGTTCTTGTGGATTCAGGATTCTACATATCTAGTTTCAGTAAAATTTTAATACTATCCTTTGAGTGTTGAGTTGATTTGATACTTGCCAGTCATTTAGTCAAGAAAATTGTGTACTTCAGGCAAAGAAGCTGAAATGAAATTCAGGCTATATGTTCTGTAGATATAATACTTTTAAAAAATCAACAACTCTTTACTATCTTTAAAAAATTTTTTTTGTTAAGCAGTCTGTGAAGCTTTTAGTTCTTTTAAGATTTTAATATTGAGTTGAAGTTCTTTGTCAAAGCATCTGTTAGAAAGAAAAAATTCAGCTTTGGAGAGTCATTTCGTTCAAAGAAATGTATATGACCAATATTAGGATAGTAGCTGAATCTATAAATTAGTATGACTGATCATTTTGTAAAGTTTCAATATTTTTATAGCCAGAGAATGTTGATCATTCCAGTTATCAACTTGGGAGGTTGTACACTTATTCCAGAACTGTTGCCATTACATACAACCTTAGAGGAATTTATTTTGTGAATATCTTTAACACATTTGAAATAGTCTCTTTCTCATCTTTATAACAAATCTTTTTTTTCTGGGGTGAATTTGAGTTTTAGATACAGTACAACATCATTTGAAACTTAAGAAACTTAGTTTAGGAAACTAAGATTTAATGGATTTTTTTGTGTCTGGCACTATGTTGAGTGCTTTATGTTTATAACATGTAATATTGAGTGTTTCCATGTGCCAGAAACTGTGCCAGGAAAAGTTTTTCAGTTCCTTAAGGTATTGAAAACTTGTATATGAAGTTGAAGTTGGCTGTCTGAGAAAACTGAGATATAGAATGATTACGTGACTAGCCCAAGGTCACACAACTAATAAGTTCAAGAAAGTGGAGAAAGGACTTCAGATTTGAAACTTTACCCGTAAGTCTCAGCCATGAGACTGTGTATCATGATTTGAACCACCCAGGTACTTAGTGAAGTTAATGATAGTGTTCTCTTTTTGCAGAGGAAATTGAGGTTCATCATGTTTAAAAAACTTATCCAGTGTAGCAAATCTAGCAAATGTTAGAATTAGGATTCCAGTTAAACTATATCTAATTCCGAAACAACTATTATTTGTATTCTTCTAACCTGGCTCTTCAAAATTTATAATACAATTTTTGGTGAAAGGATAGTCTTGATTATAAAGTTAGTGACACTGTTTTTCTTGTGGGGCTTAAAAGAGTAGTCCTAAAATGTTTTGGTCAGTTACAGCTGATTCATTATTTGATTATAGTCTTAAAAAAAAAAAAAGCAGCTTGTTACTTTACATCATGTATAGCACACAAAATGTTTGTATATTCACATGTGCATATATGATATTGCTTTTTAAATACATGTACTGTGGAATATAGTAAATGTAGATATCTGTGGACTAGGTAGCGTTAGAAAATTTGGCAAAAGCTATTTATTCTCAGGCTACAAAAATACTGAAATTTAAAAAAATGATCAGTCATGCTAATTTATAGATTAACTATTTTTATGATTTTACTGTGGTTCTTGTTACTTTTAATAATAATGTTAAGCATTAAAAAAATTCCCAATAAAGCATTAAATTTTCAAAACAATTCATGTAGGTAAATTGCTTTGCCATCTTACATGTGTAACGTATCACTTAACATGGATATACTAAATTCCTTTAGAGTTCTCTTTTGTACATATTTGTTCTTTAACAGAAAAGAAAAACTTTTTCAGAAATTAGCAATATTCATTTATTGAAATAATTATGTATACTTTTACCTCTCCTGAGAATTTCAGAAGCTGTGACATAATTTTAAAATGCTCGATTTCCTTTTGTTAAAATTAACATATTTGGGTCAGTTATGCAGATGAAATACATACTTATTTTTATATGAGCACTGTTGAAAAAATTCATATTCTAGATACATTAGAACTAACAATGTCTAAAGCACTAATAAATTATTAAATTCTGACTATAATATACTTTTAAAATATTAGTCTTTATGATTTTTATTTATGATCTTTAATTTGGTATTGTAATTGTCCTTTAATCCTAGCCAGGAAATACATTGCAGCGTTTTCTCAACACTGCTACTTGTCAACCCTCTCAGTATTTTGAAACCTGCGTTTAGTTGTCTTTATTTGAATCAGATTGTGGGTTGCCAGTTTCCAGCTAAAGACATTGATCATCTGAGTGTATGTTCTATGTAATTTAGTTTTTTCTTGGTAATGACCAAGTTGAAATTTTACATGGTTTTAAGTTGAACATAACTTCATTTATTATTTATTTATTTTTATTAATAATACTATTCTTTAAATTTGATACACATGAAAAAACTTTTTTCCTAGGGCTCTGCTTATACCTCAGAAAGCTCAATTGAAAGTTAAAATGTCATGACGTGAAAACTACTGATTCTTTCCCCTTTGAGAAAATAATTCAGAAACTACTGTTTATTCCCTACCTTACCTTCAAGTTATCCTGAAAGACACAAACACTTTTATTTAACACTACTAATCTTTTTACTTTTTTTTCTTTCCCTTTTGTTATGTATCTCTTCCTTTCACTGTCAGTGTCCATTGCATCTTTATCTCCCCCAAAGCAAATTTTTACATGCTGTGGCTAATGTAGGTATTTGTTGTTAATGTGGATGGTCTTATAATGTGTTACTTTCACTGATGAAACCTAGGCAGTTTCAGAGGCCTCAAATTCTGAGATCTTCATAAGTTCAAAATAGATTGCTGGTGGAAAAACATTGATATTCACCATGAAAATATATATTTGTGTATTGTTCCCACTTTGTTTCTGCAGATATATATTACTTTTTAAAATGTGAGCTCAAGGATCAGAATTTTTTTGTAAGGAGAAAGAGAAAGCATTGCCTTTGCAAAATTTCCCTGATCATTCCATTTTATAGCCTTTGTATGGTTTTTTACTTGTAACCTTTGATAAAAGAATTTGTTTCTATCTGTCAGCCATATTTGTTGTTTAGTTAGAATTGAGCCATATGTATTTCTTAAAGATATGTTTTTAAATCTAAGATTAGTGAATGGCAACTATATTTCTCTTAATTTCAAAATATAATTTTCTTACGTAGAGTTGTGTTCTTGAGGGCTTCTTGCTTTGGGGATAAGAATATTTTATTTACATATATCCCTAACAATACATACATAACTTTATAAAAATAAAGAAAACTTTAAAGCAGAGTTCCTTTTTAAGCTGTTAGTGAGGATCATGAAGTACAGGAAGGGTTTTTTTGTTCTGATTCCTTAGCCAATATAATTGGAGTAAGATACTGGAATATTGCAAGAGGTGAAGTATTTACTTTCTTATTTTAATCTTTGGATTTATTATAGTTTTTTCTTTGCCAATTTAATTAGTATATACAATCAGATAAATTAACTAATGAGAAATACATTACAGCAGGTAAAAAAAAAAAAATGCTATTCAGAGTTAGCAAAGCCTGAGTCCTTTCCTCTTACTCTCCTACCTGGACAGCATGAGCTTTACCACTCTTTCCACCTTCTCCACCAACTACCAGTCCCTGGGCCCTGTCCAGCTGCTCAGCTATGACGCCTGACTGGTCAGCAGTGCGGCCAGCGTCTATGCAGGTGCTAGGAGCTCTGGTTCCCGGATCTCTGTGTCCTGCTCCACCAGCTTCTGCAGCAGCTTGGGGTCCAGGGACCTGGCCAAGGGGATGGCCCAGGATCTGGCAGGAATGGGAAGCATCCAGTACAAGGAGACCATGCAAAGCCTGAACGACCGCCTGGCCTCCTACCTGGACAGAGTGAGGGGCCTAGGACCAAGAACCAGAGGCTGGAGAGCAAAATCCAGGAGCACCTGAACAAGAAGGGGCCCCAGGTCAGAGACTGGGGTCATTACTTCAAGGTCATCGAGGACCTGAGAGCTCAGATCTTCGCAAATACCGTGAACAATGCTTGCATCATTCTGCAGATCAACAATGCCCGTCTTGCTGCTGATGACTTTAGAGTCAAGTATGAGACAGAGCTGGCCATGTGCCAGTCTGTGGAGAGCAACATCCATGGGCTCTGCAAGGTCATCGATGACACCAGTGTCACTCAGCTGCAGCTGGAGACAGATTGAGGCTCTCAGGGAGGAGCTGTTCTTCATGAAGGAGAACCACGAAGAGGAAGTAAAAGGCCTACAAACCTTGCCAGATCTGGATTGATCGTGGAGGTAGATGCTCCCAAATATCAGGATTTCGCCAAGATCATAGCAGACATCCAGGCCCAACACAACAAGCTGATTCAGAAGAATCAAGAGGAGCCAGGCAAGTACTGGTCTCAGCAGATTGAGGAGAGCACCACAGTGGTCACTATGTTGTCCCTGTAAGTTGGAGCTGCTGAGATGACGCTCACAGAGCTGAGACATTCAGTCCAGTCCTTGGAGATCCACCTGGACTCGAGAAATCTGAAGGCCAGCTTCTGGAGAACAGCCTGAGGGAGGTGGTGGCCCGCTAGGCTCTGCAGATATAGAGCATCTCAACAGAATTTTATAGTACTTGGATTCGGAGCTGGCACAGACCCGGAAAGAGGGGCAGGGCCAGGCCCAAAAGTATGAGGCCCTGCTGAACATCAAGGTCAAGCTGAAGACTAAGAGAACCACCTGCCACGACCTGCTTGAAGACGACGAGGACTTCAATATTGGTGACGCCCCGGACAGCAGCAATTCCATGCACGCAATCCAAAAGACCGCCATCCCCTGGATAGTGGATGGCAGAATGGTGTCTAAGACCAGTGACACCAAAGTTCTGGGACATTAAACCAGCAGAAGCAGGGTACTCTTCAGGGAGCAGGAGGCCAATAAAAGGTTCAGAGATCATTGGGGAAAAAAAGATGCTATTCAGTTAAAATAGTGATCTGATGACTGAATTTTTTTTTTAAATGTCAGTTGTATTGAGGTATAATTTATACAGTAAAAGTCTTTTGGGTGTACTGTTTGAGTTTTGACAAACATACGCAGTCTTACAACCACCACCGCAATCAGAATATTTCCGTTATCCCCAAAAGTTCCCGTGAGTCCCTTTATAATCAGTTTCCTACTGCTACTGCAGCCCAAGGCAACTAGGTCTGATTTCTGTCTCTATAGTTTTTCCTTTTCTGGAACATAAAAATGGAATCATATATAGCCTTTTATGTCTTTTTTTTTTTTTTTAATTTAGCAGAAAGCTTCTGAGATTCATTCATGTTCTATGTATCAGTAGTTTGTCACTGAAGCTTAAAATTGTTAACTTTGGTGATGCTCTTATGAAAGAGTATTATCAAAAAATACCACTTTGAACAGCTGTAGATATTTCTCTCAGATTTTAGCAGTGGCCTCGTTATTGAACATTTTACTTGCTCACTTTTACCTCTCACCCCTGCCCCAAATTTTACTTGCCTGTTTTTACCCATCACCCCCCAAAACTAGTGTAATTGACATTATGATATGGCATTTATTTATGTTGGTAAATGCTGTTTAATGCTCTATCAGGCAGGTGAAATAGACCTTACTCTCTTTTTCATCATAATTAAAATAAGAAGCATCTTACATTTTGAACTTACAGCACGTAGAAACTAGAATAAAAAGTGAGGGATGATGCAATAATACCAAAAACTTGAGTTTACCTTTGCTTTAGGTTTAGTGTTTATAAGGTTATGCTGAAAATAGAGTATAGTGAATAGCAGTCATAGCCTCTCTTCCAATGATTAAAGTTAGAAAAGCAGTGTTCTTTACTGAAAGCTGGGGGCAGATAATGAGAGAAGAGTCATTTTCTGGACATTTTATTCGACTACCTTTCCTTTATTCAACCACCTTTCTCCCTTCCTTTTTGAAACAGCTTCATCTCTGGGGTATTCTCTTCTTGTTGTTTCCTTATGTATTTGACCTCCTATTTGTTAAGTCTTTTGCTAGTTTGTCCTCCTCTACCTACCCCTTTAAATGTTTGTATTCTCCAGGTAGTGCTTCAAACTTAGTTCTGTTCTCTTTTCCTGTTGATCTCATTTATTCACATGACATGTTACATGCTACCTGTATGCTGATGACTCACAAATCTATCTCTCGAATATATTTCTCTTCTGAGCCAGATCCAGCTGTCTACCAGATACATCCTGATGTCCCACAAATAGTAGAAATTCCAAAGTATGTAAGTCTGCATTCATTCTTTAATTCTTCCCTACTCTGACCTCCTGTCACCCAAAGAAAGAAAATTATTCTTAAAAAAATATATTAAGTAGGTTAGTGTTTTCATTATCAACTCATTTACCTAAACTAGAAATTTGGGATAATCCTTAATACTTCTTTACCATACTTCCAGTCCAGTTGTTCACCCAGTTCTGACATTTGTAACACTTCCTAAATATCACTTTAATCTACCCCTTCCCCAATGTTTTGATTCTGTGAGTGGACCTGAACATACAGTTTTGTCAGATTGAATAACTCCTAGCATTTAAAGAAAGATTTAGAGATAATTGTGAAAGTAATATGTATTTAGTACTGGATACTTCTTGCTTCTTTGCTTGGGCTCTGGTATTTAAAATTAAGGTGTAATGTTTAGTAACAGTGACACTGTATAGCCTAAATGTGATTGTGTTCTATTATATCTAAAATTTAGGGCTTTTGACTTACAGCCCAGTTTATCAGCTGGAAGACTTGAACTCATTTTTTATCTTTCGATACCTTGCTTTTAGAGTATTGCATTTCATGGAGGTGTATATTAATTTCAATACTTTGTGTTTATGTGTTTTGGAGCAGGGTAGAGGAAAAAATGGGAATGTGTAAGGAAATTTCAAGGAAGGGCTTTTGAATTGACTTTCCTATAATGTGGAAACAAGTTTACTTGAATAACATTTTCACTTTTATTGCTAAGTACAGAAAACTAAAGAAATGTTGTGGGATATGGTACTACTCAGGTGCTAGGCATGCACATGTTTTTAATGACAGGAGTCAGATACGTTGTAACAGTATTACTTGTGAGTTTGAAAATTAATGTTTATGGTGTTGTATATAACCTTATGATATTTCTTCCTTAAAATAAGAAGCTACCTCTCCACCCCACAGTTTGAGCCAAAGGGTCTGCTTGAAATTATTAGTTTAAATAATCCTGAGTGGCTCCTTTGTAAAGGGCATTTTAAAATGTAATACTCCCTTCAAAAAAAAAAGCAAGCATTTTCTTCAGTACATCTAGAGTTTATAACTAAAGAAGTAATATATGCTATGTTTTGCTCCAGTGCCATGTACTATATTTTGGAATGAATACAGTCAGCCTAAAGGCAGTTTACAAAGGCTGAAGGGAGACCCAGTTTGGTGGTCATTGGATCGTTGTGGTGGATTGCACGTATTAAGCACTCAACAAACAATTGTTGAATAAATCAATTTGAATGTATTTCATTTTGGGGATATAGGACTAATTGGAGTGACAGATGATGGGTGGGGCTTGCTAAATACTGAGCAAGTTTTATAGAGGAAAGAAAACTTGAAGCCCAGAATGGTGAGCAGCATTGACAGCAAAGAATTGGTGTAATTTAGTGAACTATTTGTATTTGGACAATAAGGTTTGCTTAGCTGGTTAAGAGAAAGATTTAAGGTTTGCTTAGCTGGATAAGAATGAATTGTAGGCTTGGGCTAAAATTATCTTCCTAATCCAGATGTTCGTATTAAGACTTGGGAGGTGTTGTGAGAAAAGGGAAAGAGATATTTCTTACAGTTATTCAATCTACTCAGCGTTTCCTAGTATATGTCAGGGTGCCATTGCACTGTCCTCAGTATTCACATGAGGGTTTCTAAAAACTAGAATTTAAAATCACATATAATTTACGGTAAACTCGTAACTATCCTAGGATGAAGTTCAGTATCTGAGTCTCTAATAATTAGTTACCTAGTTGTTGAGCCACGTTGCCATCTACTCTGATTTAGCATATGTTTTTTGTGATTCTGATATTTTAATCTGAAAGATAAACACCACAGTTTTAGCGTGTTTTATAAAAATTTTATAATTCAATAACAATTCATTCCTTTAGTTTTCTTGGAAGCCAAAACTACATATAGTTTTCTGATATGTTAAAGTTAAACTGTGAAATTTAGAACTTAAAAATTTTCAAGAGCTTTAAAGTTGAGGACTTTTCTTTTTTTCAATTATAGAAGCAATGTGAAAAAAATTATATGCTTTTTGGGAAATGGGAAAAATATAATCTCAAATCTTATGTTTTTCCTACTAAGTTTTTACATAAAAATATTTATAGTGAATGTAATTATGGTTAAATACATGTATTCATGCTATAAATTTATTCCTCTTTTCTATTAAGGTTGGTTCATAAAGATTTTCCCAGTTTTCTGTATGATGTTCGTAATTCTATAAAATGTTGCCCAGCATTTTGTCCGTGGATGAACCATAATTTATTTAGTCATTCTATTCTTGCATATTTTTTGCTTTTACTTTTTTGGTATATAAATAATAAGGCAGTAAACACATTTATATGTACACCCTTTAGGGGCTTTATTCCCTTAGAGTAGAATCTCGTAAGTGGAAGTCATTCTGTAAGTGTTAGTTGGGCCAAAAGATTTGAACATTTTTATGGCCCTTGATACATATTTCCAAAACTAATTTTACTCTGCTGTAATCTTTATTTTCATTCACATCTTAATGTCAGTCAGTAGATTTATTGTATTTTTCATGTAGAATACACACTTTCTATTAATATTATTAGCTCATTTAAATGCTCCCTTTTCCCACTATTGTGGCTGTGGTCCCTTTTTGCTATATATTTTTAACCTCTTAATGATAAACAGTTATGGCTTTTCATACTGTGTATATCATTTGGAGGTATTATATAGTAAAATTAGCGTGGGATCTAAACTATTAGCCAAGTAACATTTAGGCCAGTTCTTAACCCAAGCCCATGTCTTCAACTGTAAACTGAAGAGGTTCTCAGCTTTTGAGCTTTTGAGATTTCATGGACGATGAATTTATATATTATATGTGTGTGTGTGTGTATTTTATATATATGTGTCAAATCTTTGTTTCAAAATCTAGTTAAAGAAAAGCTAGGGGTATAGTTGCAGTTAAGGGATCTTCAGTATCTGCAGAAAGAAAGTGGTAAGGATATTGTAGACGGAGTGTAGTAAAAGAAAAGTCAATGTCTAGGTAAGACCCATTACTTAGTCTTAATATTGAAATATGAAATACCCAGTGTGATGCGAACATGGTCATGATCTCTCATATTCATTTTCTTATTCATCAAACACTGAGTGATTCCTATGTCTTTTCTCAGAAACTATTAAGCATTGCAGATGGTGGAATAAAAGACTTCATCCCACCCATCTTACAGTCTAATATCGTTTATAGACAGATAAACAGAGATTATGTTGCAATATCTAAGTGCTATGATCAAGATAAGGTATACTTGTAGCACTAGTGGTAGAGGTGGTCACCTTATTTAGACTAGTATAGTGAGGCAGTAAGTCAGAGTCCTCCTAGGTGTAATGGCTTGTAGGTATGGAAACTAAGTTTTGAAGGCTGTTAGTCATACTGGGGAGTCTCGGCCAACAATTTTATTTTGGAAACTGAAGATGGCTTAGAATATTAGGACATAGGCTGGAAAAGGGGCATGCCAAAAAGGATTGAAGCTACAGAGAGGGGCAGCCTACAGATTATGAAGGAATGGATATGCCTTACTAAGAATTCTGTATTTTCTTTTAAAGACAATGAAAAACCAGGAAGTTATTTAGTAGTGGAGTATATTTTGTGTGTACTTAAAAATATTTTTGGATAGTAGGCAGGAAAAGGGAGGCTCAAGAGGCCAGTAGGAGTTGAGGTCCTCAATTAAGATAGGGATATTGTAGAGAAGGAAACCCATAACAAATATTAAGGAGTTAGTCTGGTTATAGTTTAGTGATTCTATGTAGGTAGATTGGGTAAGGAGAATGAAAACAGTCAAGGATATCTCCTTGATTCCCAAGTTTCATAATTGTGGGCATATGAGAGTAGAATGTAAGTTAAATCAGTTTTGGCTGCCTGTGAATAAAAATATAGTCTACCAAAGCCTGTGTCACCTTTCAGACTTTAGAAGGAATGGATGTTGAAAAATTAAGTGGCGTGGTCAAATTGTACTAATGATTATTTGAAAATGACCTTTACAGCTGACCTAGAAGATCTCTCCGGTGTTAAATCAGGGTTTAAAGTAGCATGGTAGATTATAATCTTACTTGGTTAAATTACTAGAAGATAATACTATTTCTTCTTAATGCTTTGTTTTCCAGTATATTGACTATATTATTGTGAGCTTAGAATAACATAATGAATGTTCTTTAATAACTATTTTCTATTGTGTAAACCTCTCGTAGGGCCTTTCTGGTATATTTGTTTATCCTGCCTCATCTGAAAACCACCCCTTCAGTTTTATACTGAATTCATACATATGCTATAATGAAATCTTGTAATGAGAACTATGTTACTTTGTTCAAGAGGGGATTATCTTTACAAATATGATTAAAGGGCTTCTTTTAAAATAAATTTTAAAATGGGAGTAGCTTTTCAGAATTGTTATATGTAGGAACAGTTATAAAGCAGTCAAACTGATATATCCAAAATAACTGACCAGGTGACATACTGCCAAAATGAAAATTAGTACTTGCCAAGGTTCTAAGTATACTTAAGCAAAATGTGCTTGGTTTTACTTTTTGGTTTAAGACGTAGCATATCAGAATCACCTAGGGATTTTTTCAAACTTTAATGCTTTTTTGGAGATGAAAGATAAGTTTGTAAGTTTCTCTTTTAGCTGTGTTCCTTTAGACTTCTCAATCATTCAGTAAGAATTAATTGAATAACTGCTATGTGCTCAGCAATGAATACTAGATATTAGTTGTGGGCTTTCTTTTGAGTCTCCCTCCTGAATTTTTCATGGCTGCCTAAAAGATCCCTCTTTTTTTTCTATTCTATGAAAATATCATATGTAGACATAAAAGAGCAAGGAATCATGTGAGCAGAGTTAGTAAATTAGAATTTGAAAAATGATAGAATGGTGAGATGTGTTTAGTTCTGAAGAACAGAGGGGGAGTTGCTGAATACTACAGAGGACATAGATTTGAGGAAAGAAGAGTAGCAGATAGTGTAAATGAATTTGGTAGAAAAAAAATCATTTCAGCCTACCAGCAGTACTTCAAGTAAAATTAGAAATTGTGAACAGACTGACCTATTTGTTCCTAAAGGTGTCTTATAATTTAAAAGTTTGCTCAAAAGTCAAATTGATTCTTGTATATGTTAGATGTACACTACTTAAAAATATAAACTATATGTTTACAGTAAGTCCTCAGCAAATATTTCTTCATTAGTTCATAGCTTTCTTTCTACTGATTTGATGAAAATCTGCTAATTTGTGACATTTCTAATGGATTATTAGGAAGGAAGGTATTTGATAAGAAGCAAAGAAAAAGTAATCAAATTAGCTCAAGTTCATCTGATACTGAAATATGATAAGTATTCCTTAGTAACACAACTTAGCTATATACCCCAAATAAAGTGAAGTATCCCAAAAAATAACTAAATGGGAAGTTTGGTTGAACTTTTGTCTAATACCTAAAGTTAATTATGCCTCCAAATGTATGTACTTTCAAAAATACATGTATACAAAAATACATTTATACATATATTCATAAATACAAATGTATCTTATACACTTTGATAACTCTATTTTGATAACTTGCCTTGTATTTTCCTACCTCATACCTTTTAATCAAAACATTTACCTCCTTTTTTCTCCATCTGTCTAAATCATACTTTCTATCATGATCTTATATTTTTTCCCCCCCACTGTTTGGAGGTGGCATATCAGAATCCTCTGTGGATTATTTTCAAGCTTAAAATCCTTTTCACGTTTTCTCCTGCCCCAGTTCATGCTCTTCTAGCAGTACCTGTGTGTAGGAGTTATAGAAGTTATATGTTAACTTGTCACATTTTCTTACTGTATATCAAGCTAAAGTTTATTTTGTTTTATTTTTACCTTATTTGTCTTCTCAATCAGATTACAAACTCTTTGAGGAACACAGACTGCCTGTGGTGCTTGGTAATTGTCTTATCTAGAACAGACTTGTAGCAAGTGTTTGCTGATAACTGGTGTAGCTCATCTGTACTAGTTTGAAGAGGTTTGGAAGATATCTCATATTCTTACAAACTGTAAAATTCACCCTTTTAAAGTTTAAAATTCAGTGATTTTTTAGTATATTCACAAGGTTATGCATCCATCATTACTTTCTAGTTCCAGAACATTTTCATCACCCCCCAAAAAACACATTTTCATTAGTGGTCATACCCTGTTGTCTCCAGTCGGTCCTTGGCAACCATTAATCTACCTTCCGTTGCTATGGATTTCTTTATTAATATAAGTGGAATCAAATAATATGGCCTTTTGTGTCTGGCTTCTTTTACTTGCTCATCTATATTGCAGCATGTATCAGTATTTTATTTCTTTTTTGAGGACTGAATATACTCCATTGTATAGATATGCCACATTTTACTTTTGCTTTGTCACTTTGATGGACATACGGATTCTTTTCAACTTTTGGCTATTAATGAATAATGCTGTTATACACACCCATTTGGAAATTTCTGTGTGGATATGTTTTTACTTCTGAGTAGATACATGGGAGTAAAATTTTTAGGTCATATGTTCTCTATGTTTAACTCTGAGAAACTGTCAGACTGTTTTCCAAAGGGGCTGCATGATTTTACATTTGCAGTAGCAACATATGAAGGTTAGACTTTCTTTACATGTTCATCAACATTTGTTATTGTCTGTCTAATTGTATTGGTCCTAGAGGATGTGAAGTAGTCCTAGAGGATGTGAAGTGGTATCTCTATGTGGCTTTGATTTGCATTTTCCTAATGACTGATGATATTAAACACCCTTTTATGTGTTTATTGATAATTTATGTATCTTCTTTGGAGCAATATTCATCCAAATCTTTTGCCCATTTTTAAATTATCTGCCTTTCTATTGTTGAATTATAAATTGTTAGATATATTCTAGATACAAGTTCCTTGTCAGATATGTGATTTGCAAATATTTGCTCTCATTCCATGGGTTGTCTTTTCACTTTCTTGATAGTGTCCTTTGAAGCACAAACATTTTTAATTTTAAAGATCTTTATTTTTTTTCCCTTGGTTGCTTGTGCTTTGGGTGTCACATCTGAGAAACCATCGCCTAACCCAAGGACAGGAAGAGTTACACCTACATTTAGTTTTAGCACTTACATTTAATTTTCTGATCCATTTTGAGTTAATTTTTTGCGTAAGGTATGAGGTAGGGATCCAGATTCATTACTCTGCATGTGTCTATCCAATTGTCCATTACCATTTGTTGAAAAGACTATTCTTTCCCATTGAATGGTCTTGGCATCCCTGTCAAAAATCAGTTAAACATAAATTTGAGAATTTATTTTTGGCTCTCAATTTTATTTCATCAATCCATATGTCTCCTTATGCCAGAACTACACTATCTTGACTACTGCGGCCTTGTAGTAAGGTTTGAAAATGGGGATGTTTGAGTCCTCCAACTTTGTTCTTTTTCAAGATTGTTTTGGCTATTCTGGATCTCTCATTTTCATGCAAAGTTTAGGATTTTTGTCATATTCTGCAAAATAGGCAGCTGCAATTTTTATAGGGGTTGTATTAAATCTATAGATGAGTTTGGGGAGCATTGCCTTTACAGTAATAATAAGTCTTAATCCAAGGGCATGGGATGATGTTCCATTTTTTTAATGCCTTTTCTTTAGTGTTTTGTAGTTTTGTTTTATTTGTTTGTTTTGATGCAAAGTCTTGCTCTATGGCCCCAGCTAGAGAGCAGCGGCATGATATTGGCTCACTGTAAACTCTGCCTCCTGGGTTCAAGCAATTCCTATTCCTCAGACTCCAAGCAACTGGGATTACAGTCCTTTGTTACAGCCACCATGCCTGGCTAATTTTTGTATTTTTAGTAGAGGTGGTGGGGGGGTTTCGCCATTTTGGCCAGGCTGGTCTTGGACTCCTGGCCTCAAGTGATATGCCTGCCTTAGCCTCCCAAAGTGCTGGGATTACAGGCTTTAGCCACTGCATCTGGGCAGTGTTTTATAGATTTAAATGTGCACATATTGCATTTCTCTTATTAAATTTGTTCCTATGCATTGTATTCTTTTTAATGCTATTGTAAATAGAATTGCTTTTTTTGAGAGAGAGAGTCTCACACTGTCACCTGGGCTGGAGTGCAATGGCACGATCTTGGCTCACTGCAACCTCTACCTCCAGGGTTCTTGCGATTCTCCCATGTCAGCCTTCCGAGTAGCTGGGATTACAGGCACACACCACCTCACCCGGCTAATTTTTTGTATTTTTAATAGAGACAGGGTTTCACAATGTTGGCCAGACTGGTCTCAAACTCCTGACCTCATGATCCACCTGCCTCGGCCACCCAAAGTGCTGGGATTACAGGTGTGAACCACTGCCCCTGGCCTGGAATTGCTTTCTTAATTTTACTTCCAGATTGTTCATTGCTAGGGTATGGAAGTACAGTTGATTTTTATATATTGATCTTGCATCCTACAACCTTGATGAACTTGTTTATTAATTCTAACTCATATTCTTCTTTATAGGGACAGTTTATGTTTCTTCTACAGTTTGGTTCATTGTACCCTTCTTCAGTTTTCCAAATAATATATGTCAACAGTGGTTATAAGAAAGAAATTTCTTATTTGCTCCATCCTGATTTTTTTTTGTGACTTGAACAAACTTGTGCCCACATGAAAAGTAAGGTTAGACAATTCAGAAGAAAAATTATGTCCGCTAAAAACTATGTCAACATTTTTTTTTTCTTTTTGAGATGAAGTCTCGCACTGTCACCCAGGCCATAGTGGTACAGTGGCTCGATGTCAGCTCACTGCAATCTCCGCCTCCTGGGTTCAAGCCATTCTCCTGCCTCAGCCTCCTGAGTAGTTTAGTGCTCTAAATTCAATTTATGGAACCACAATCCTCACATTTTTAATCCTATGCTACAGTCATAGGATTAAAAATGTGAGGATCGTGGTTCAGTAATTGAAGCAATAAGTTTTACCTGTAGTGAGGCATCTCGAGTATTTGTTGCAGAAATATATAAATCCCTGTTAGTAATGTGTATATAGGGATGCAAAAGAAATTCTATTGGTCAGTAATTTCTGAAGTCTTTATTCCACTAGTCAGTAAATGATTTTCAGTGGTGCATCTGGAAAGTTTGAATCATAAAGGAAAAAAATTAAAATAAGGAGGGAAGAAACAAAAGGAAGTAAGATTAATAATTTGAATTCTGTTAATACAGACAATGTTATGATTTAAATAAATCTATTGATTAGGAACAAAAGAGGAAAAAATGATAACAGATTACAGTATTATTCCTCAAGTTTAAACTTCTGTTTTTTAATGTCAGAATTGAACCTAAAATGGCAAATACAAATATAAAAATATGTGCATTTGGGCTAATAAGCCCAAACTTGCTAGCAATTAGAGAAACAAAAAGTAAAAATCTAGTTAGCTTATTATTTGCTTTGTTGATCAATAAGGATTAAATAAATGAAGTATTAGAAGTATGCTTCATATACTAAAAAGTGTTCTTGTTTAATAAGTTGTATCCTCTATTATCATTTATATTGTTCTTATCACTGACCTTTAGGTCTTAAAATAGATGTAGAGAAGGATAGTGTAATCCTGCCTTTAAAAAAAAATTCATCAAATGCTTTATATCTTATTCACGGTCATATTTAATACTCTTGAAGAAACCTCATGAGATAGATATTTTTGGGAAAATTGAGGCTTAGGAAGTTAAATAATTTGCTCAAGCTTACACAGCTTGAAACAAGAGGAAGAAGAAATCAAACCTATACTTTTCTGATTCTAAAACTTAAACTTTTTTAAAAAATTTAGTCTTAAACTTTTAATTGCTGTACTATACTGCTTCTCCACTACCTTTGAACTTAATCCTAGGGGGATTATGTAATAAATAATCTTTCTTGGATTTTAAAATTGTATTAAATAAGATTTAAAGCAGAATTTTAAAATCGGATTTTTATTTTACTTCAGAAAACTCTCAAGTCTTTGCTTTGGGAAATCACGTAAAACATTTTCCCATTGTTATAATGCTGCTGTATTTCCCAATTGTGATTTCCAAAATTTCTTTGATTCTCACTTTGGGAAATGGGGTCTTGTAACTCACAAAATCTGGCTTTGGATCGAGGAACAAATAGACTTAGTAAAAGAGACAGTCATGGGAGAACCCCTTAAATAGTTTCAAGACAAAAAGTTACAGTTTAAAGAGAGGAATGGGTAAATGTCGAAGAAAACTTAACACTTAAGTTGTTTTGTCTATGTTGAAGACTCCTGTTTTGCATTAAGTCTTGCCTGCATTAAAAAAAATAAGTATAATGTGATTGTCTTATGTACTTACAAATTAATATGTATTGTATCTTTAATTGCATCTGTGTTGAAGTTTTGTATCATTTGCTTTCTTTGTATTATACCTTTCTTTGGGAATCTCATATTTGGTGTAGACTGTCGTCTTAAATTTGGTTTGTTGACCTGGTGAACAGTATGGTTTTGTAAAAGTAAATTCAGCTTGAATCATGCAGAACTTTAGGTGTTGTGCCCTTTCAAAAGTGAATTTTTAAATAAGTTTAAAATAACTACTTCCAAAGGATTGCTTTCTAAATTTTGTGTTAGGGACGTGCTTGCCTCTTGATTTTGTATTTTCTACTTGAGTTGCTGAATATTACTTCTTAAGTACATGTACACACAGAGCTGAAAACCTGCTAATACTGAAAATCAGTCCTCTATTGTATAGAGATTTACCTGCTGATGGAGCAGGTGTTGTTTTCAGTATACCATTCTTGGACTGTATGACAGACTAGGGGTACTTAATGCCTTAGTTGATAATCACATTATCACTTCTTATACTTTGTTTATAGAATCTAGAAGGAGTTAAACAGAAAAGTCTTTTCTGTTCCTTATGATTCAGAAAATAAAAAAAGTCCTCACTAAAACCTTTAATTGCCTTATTCTTAGTGATGATGATGATGATTATATTAATAGCGATGATGGCTAATATTTATCATCAGCTCACTCTTTGGAATATTTGACTGGCATTATTTAATCTTCACTACATTTCTTTGAGGTATAATCAGCCCTTCATATTTGGGAGTTCCACATTCGTGGATTCAACCAAGCACAGGTTGGAAATATTCAGGAAAAGAAACCAATAAAAAAATATAAAAAATTTAAAGTGCAGTGTAAAAACTATGTAGCATTTACATTGTATTTGATATTATAAGTTTTTGTTTGTTTGTTTGTTTGTTTTGAGATAGAGTCACTCAGGCTGGAGTGCAGTGGCACGATCTCGGTGCACTGCAACCTCCGCCTCCCAGGTTCAAGCAATTCTTCTGCCTCAGCCTCCCGAGTAGCTGGGACTAGAGGTGCACACCACTATACCTGGCTAATTTTTGTAGTTTTGGTAGAGACAGGGTTTCACCATATTGGCCAGGCTGGTCTCGAGCTCCTGACCTTGTGACCCGCCTGCCTCAGCCTCCTGAAGTGCTGGGATTACAGGCATGAGCCAATGTGCCCAGCCAGTATTATAACTATTCTATTGATGATTTAAAGTATACAGGAAGATGTGCATTTTATATACCATTTTAAATTAGAGACTTCAGCATCCATGAATATGATATTTGCAGAGATCCTGGAACCAATCCCCTGAGGTTACCAAGGGGGACAGTCTAGCTATAATACAATCTCCACTTTACAAATTAGGAAACTGATCCTTACAAAGAATGTGACTTACAAAGAAGGGATGAGAGAAGGAAGCCCCATGAGCAATTCAAAGGCAGCATAATTATAATGAATGTATGCTCCCCTTAAGTTTAGTTAGACTCTGACCTCCTTGAAGTCAGAGACTTAATATGTTTATTTCTTTATTTCTAGTACCAAGCGCAGCACCCAGCATATGGCATATGCTCAGGGTTTTGTTTTGTTTTGTTTTGTTTTGTTTTTGGAATAAAGAAATGAAGTTGTGAGAGGCTGATTCATTAGCTTTAGCTATAAGTCTTCTGGAGAGAATCCATACCAATTTCATTTACATTGAATGATTTTTTTCCTTTGCCTTGGAATACCACTTGGCAGGGGACCTAGTAAGTTCCTGTTCATTCTTCAAGCTCCGGCATAATTCCGTCTTTTTTTTTTTTTATGCCTTCCTTGTCTCTTTTAGGCAGAATTTGTTGTTTTCTGTCTCCACTCCTTTTTTCCCCCAGCCTTTATTTTAGATTCCAGGGTGTACATGTGCTGGTTTGTTAAATGGGTAAATTGCGAGTTGCAGGGGGTTTGTTGTATAGATTATTTTGTTACCCAGTTAATGAACATAGTACCTGATAGGTAGTTTTTTGATCTGCACCCTTCTCCCACCCTCAAGTAAGCTTTGGTGTCTCTTGTTCCATTTTTTGTTTCCATCTATATGTTTAGCTCCCACTTACAAGAGAGAACATGCAGTATTTGATTTTTTTTGTTCCTGTATTAATTTGCTTAAGATAATGGCCTCCAGCTCCATCCATGTTACTGCAAAGGACATGATTTCATCCATTTTGTGACTGTTTAGTATTCCATGGTGTATCTGTACCATATTTTCTTTATCCAGTCCACTGTTGATGGGCATCTGGGTTAATTTCCATGTCTTTGCCATTGTAAATAATGCTGTGATGAACGTACACATCCCTGTGTCTTTATGGTAGAACGATTTGTATTCATTTGGGTATATACTCAGCAATGGGACTGCTGGGTTGTATGGTTGTTCTAAGTCCCCCCCTTTTTTCTTCTAATTTGAGATGGTTTCCCTCTTGTTGCCCAGGCTGGAGTGCAGTGGCACCATCTTGGCTCACAGCAACCTCTAAGTCCTGGGCTTAAGCAATTCTCCTGTCTCAACCTCCCAAGTAGCTGAGATTGCAGGTGTTTGCCACCACACCCGGCTAATTTTGTATTTTTAGCGGAGACAGGGTTTCACCATGTTGGTCAGGCTGGTCTCGAACTCCTGACCTCAAGTGATCCACCCACCTTAGCCTCCCAGAGTGCTGGAATTACAAGCATGAGCCACCACACCTGGCCTGTTCTAAGTTCTTTAAGAAATTGCTGAACTGTTTTCCATAGTGGCTGAACGAGTTTACATCTCCACAGCCTTATTAGCATCTATTATTTTTTGACTTTTTAGAATAGCCGTTCTGACCGGTGTGCAGTAGTACCTCACTGTGGTTTTGATTTGCATTTCTCTTAATACTGTAATTAGTGATGTTGAACATTTTTTGATACGTTTTTTGGCTGTATGTATTTTTTTTTTTTTTTTTTGAGAAGTGTCTATGTCCTTTGCCCATTTTTTAAAAATAGGGTTGTTTTCTGCTTGTTACTTTGTTTAGGTTTCTTACAGATTCTGGATATTAGACCTTTGTCTGATGCATTGTTTGCAAATATTTTTCTTCTATAGGTTGTCTGTTTACTCTTTTGATGGTTTCTTTTGCTGTGCAGAACCTCTTTAGTTTACTTAGATCCAGCTTGCTGATATTTGTTTTTGTTGCAATTGCTTTTGAAGCCTTCATCATGAAATCTTTGCCGGGGCTGATGTCCAGAAGAGTTTTTCCTGTTTTCTTCTAGGGTTTTTATAGTTTAAATTTTACATTTAAGTCTTTAATCCATCTTGTGTTGATTTTTGTATACGGTGAAAGGAAAGGGTCCAGTTTCAATCTTCTGCATATGGTTAGCCAGTTATTATTGAATAGAAAGTCCTTTCCCCATTGCTTGTTATTTTCACCTTTGTCAGAGATCAGATGTTTTAGATGTGTGGCTTTATTTCTGTGCTCTCTAACCTGTTCCATTGATATATGTATCTGTTTTTGTACCAGTACTGTGCTGTTTCGGTTACTGTAGCCTTTTAGTATAGTTTGAAATTGGATGGTATGACGCCTCTGGCTTTGTTCTTTTGGCTTAGGATTTCTTTGGCTCTTTGGGGTTCTTTTTTGGTTCCATGTGAATTTTAGAGTAGTTTTTTTTCCCTAATTCTGTGAAAACTGTCACTGGTAGTTTGATAGGAATAGCAGTGAATCTGTAAATTGCTTTGAGCAATATGGCCGTTTTAACAATATTTATTCTTTCTATCCGTGATCATGGAATGTTTTTCCATCTGTTTTTGTAAACTCTGATTTCTTTTAGCAGTGTTTTCTAATTTTCGTTATGAGATTTTTCACACCCTTGGTTAGCTGTATTCCTAGGTATCTTATTCTTTTGTGGCTGTTGTGAATGGGATTGCATTCTCGATTTGACTCTCAGCTTGGACATTACTGGTTTATAGAGATGCCACTGATTTTTGCACATTGGTTTTGTATCCTGAAACTTTGCTGACATTGTTTATCAGCTCTAGGAGCCTTTGGGCAGTGACTATGGGATTTTCTAGGAATATAATCGTTATCATCTATGAGAATGACTTCCTCTCTTCCTATTTGGATGCCTTTTATTTCTTTCTCTTGCCTGATTGCTGTGGCTAGGGCTTCCAGTACTATGTTGAATAGGAATAGTGAGAGAGGGCATCCTTGTCTTGTTCCAGTTCTCAAGGTGAATGTTCTCAGCTTTTGCTCATTCAATATAATGTTGGCTGTGGGTTTGTTATAGATGGCTCTTACTATTTTGTCCCTCTTTTTAGCCTTTAATATATTAGTAATACCTATAATAATCATATTGTAATTACCTACTTCCTCTATCCTGGGAATTCCTTGTAGGTGAGGGAGGGGACAATGGTAGGCTTTATCTAACTCATCTCAGTTATTGTCAGTATCAAGTATGATTTCTGGCACTTGGTAGGTGCTCACTAAATGTTTGGGCTGAATGAATTCATATAAACAAGCTAAAAATAGACTTGTAGATAAATGGTGGGGCATTCTGTTTAAACTTTGTCTTCTCTGAATTACTGTAATTTGCTTTGTGATTTTGTGCTACTCCTTAGTTTATGAAAACACCATTTCTCAAGGCTACATTCTTTAAGAAATGTTGATATTTGAGGAGATACTGCGCCATCCAAAGATTGCCACTAGTATTTTCTAAGATATTTTCCGACATACTTATCCTTTAGGGAAAAAAATTTAAGAATGGAGGAAAGAACCTAAATCAGTGAAAGATGTGATCATAAATAAGCAGACAGATTTCTAGGAATGAAAAGGTTTTTAAGAATTTGAATATAGAAAGGAATATATTAGATTAAATTCTGGAGTCCTAAAGTAGAGGGTAAGCCAGAATTATATGTGCTCTTATACATGCTACATACTGCATAGGATTATTTATGAAGTTCAGCTGAGATAATATAAATAGAAGTGCTTATAAATAGGATGTTTGTTTCTGCAAAAGGAATTTTATTAAATATGTAGTGTACTGTAGATCAAGTGATTTTAAAGAATTTTTTTAAATGGTGTAAGTCATATATTGCCATGTAACAAATTACACCAAAATTTAGCCATTTAGAACAATAAACATTTATTATCTTACTATTCCTGTGGACCAGGAATCTGGGTACAGCTTATTTGAATGCCCTTTTACTCATGGCTGTCTCAGAAGGCTATCATCTTCCTACAGTTAGAGTCAGTGGAGGCTGCAGTCATCACAAGGTTTGACTGGCAGAGAATCTGTTCGAAGCTTAATCACTTGGCTCTTGGTGAGCCATAGGTTGCCTTTAGCTGTTGTCCGGATATCTCAATTTCTTGCCACACGGGCCTCACCTTAAAGCCGCTCACAACATGGCAGCTGACTTCCCTTAAAGTGAGTAAGAGAGGGTACCACACAGAAGAGCCAGTCTTTTTGCAACCTAATCTCAGAAGTGACATGCCATCACTTCATCACTTTTGCCACATTTGATATTTGTTAGAAGGAAACACACAATAGGAAGGAATTACACAAGGTGGATGGCGTAATTAGGGATGTCTTAAAGGCTGCCTACCACAGTGCAATTAGTATGGGATTAGTATGAGAATTCCAGTGATGCAAAAGTGAAAAAAATTCAACAAAAACAAGTACTGAAAGCAAGTTGAGGTTTGTTTATTTATTTTACAACTTTTAATGCTTAGAGGGTAAATTGACCAAAAAAAAATTAGTCAAAAACAGAAATATGTAGTTTGTCAGCAGTTAGTTGGAATGGGGTAATAAGCAATGAACTTGAATAATTTACTAAGAGATAATATTACTGTAATGTGTGTGTTCATGGGATCAGTTAATCTCTTGCTATACATTTCTCATTTCTGTGTTGGTTCTGATGTAGATGTTTTTTTCCTGTTTGAGTGAGATCCACTAGTGGAGGATTGTTATTTGACGATTTAGGACTTGGGATTGAGCAGAGAACACTACAGCTTGCTTCTAACATCAGAATTGGACTTGAATATGGAATATAGGACCTTTTTAAATTTAGTTTTACATGTGTAAGTGAGACCATTTGCCCTGTACAGTTTTTTCTGTACACTTCTCCTTCCTGAGTCAATCTTAATGAGGAATGTGTGTGACGTGTATCAAAACTTTAAGATAGAGAAAATATTTTGAAGATACCTATTCATAAATTATTGGTTTAATTTATTTTCAATAAAATTTTCAGTGAGATGTTGGGTAGATGAAATATTTCTGAAATTTATCTAAAAGATAAATAAGAAAGTAAAAGAAAATTCTGAAAACTGTGTTAATGGGGAAGGGAAAACAGACATGCCTTACTATGTATTAAAATATAATTTCAAGCAGTAGTAGCTAAAACATCAATACATCACAATAGATAAATCAGTAGATGAGAACAACCAGAAAATAGAACCCTACCATTTCTGCAAATGAAATATATAATCACTAATATAGCTAGTATGTAATATGTAATATGTAACATGTAATGAATATACATAAGATGCATAAAGGAATTCTGCATTTTAGACCTCCCACAACAATTTTAATTAGTGACAGTGATACGAATAATATTATGATTATTTTGGGACTCTATTTTAACATCAATTTTAACAAGAATATTTGTGTCAAGTATAATCTTGGTTGCTGGGGTTACATAATTTATCATCTTGTTAAAATCATTTTGTTGCCTTTCTTAGTCTTTTTATTAAGAATGATGTCTTTTTTTCTATTAAACTACTAATGCCTTTTAGAAATTAGTTCTGCTACCGGGGCAGATTTTGTATTACTTATTGTTAGTAGCTTAAGATTGTTAACTGGCAAAAGGAAGTGAGGTGAAAATTTAATCAAATGTAAGTGTAGGCTGACCTAACTACCTTGATCAAGTAAAACAATTTACTTGACTTGTTGAAGTCTGGTTATCTTATTAAGTCTTCAGTAGAAGATTTAATTAATACTTACTGATTTCTATATCTGAATATTGGAGAAAAGGGCACCAAATTGAAGAATGCTAGATTTTTAATATTTTCCAGCACTTTAGTCTGTATGTTCCTCAGGGGGAATTGTTGTTAAGCACTGTCTTGATGTGGAAAAATAGATCCACAAGAAATAAGAGTTTTTTCTCCCAAGCCCCTTGAAGGTACACTACAGTGTAACTTCAGACTTGACTGTATTTTTCAATGGAATGCTGTCTTTGCACAGGTGTATTTCTTTGCACAGGTGGTGACTAGTAGAATGTGGATTCAACTTCTGATCTAATTATACTTGTTTAGTTTTTCCAGGTGAATATAGAGCCAAATTTTAAAAGCAATGCTTTGAGATGCTTACTCCGCATCTTGGTAAATGCCGATTGCGAACCAGTAGTCTGGAGTAGGGTCTGAGAGTCTGCATTTCTAACAAACCCAAAGGTGATGTTACGCTCTCAGCAAGGTTCTAGACTGCCAAATTTCCTATGTAGTCTTAGTTGTGATGTCTTTATTCAAAAATAACTGTTCTGTTCTTGGTCTTATAATTGTAAGATATTTTGTTAGGTGAGTCCCATATATTTTTTCTCACTTAATCTTTACAACACCCCTGCAAGACTGTAATACATATTAATTATGGAAAATTCAGATTATCTAAAGAAGAAAATGTAGCTACCAGAGATTAAGATAATATTTATTTATAGGTTTAAAAGTTCAAGTGAAGATTAAAGCTCTAAAAGGAACTAAAGCTATAGCTTTGGGAGTATTATATGCATTTTCCTGCCTTAAGGAAAGAAAACAAAACATCATGGGAGTAATATAACTGAAACTAAAATGTATTTGCTTAGAAAAGACCAGAAAAGAATATGAGAGTATACAGTAGTTGCATTAGGGTGACAGGATTGTAACAGGCACTTTCTCCTTTTATCTGCAGTCCAAAATATTTATATTTATAATGTGCATATGTTACCTTTAAAATAAAAATTTTAAAGCCTTAGTCTTCTCAGAAATGCCTCTGAGGAAAAGGTCTGAAAAATAATAATACCTAAACTAAATACTTTACAATTTATAGGAAAATCATCAAGATGGGCAAAGAATAATTCACACAAATGAAAAATGGTAAGTGAGCAACTGAAAAGAATAAAAACAACTTTAGTAAAATAGTAAACAGCTTTACACAGTACAGCTAGTGCTCGACTTACGACCACGATTGGTTCCGACAGACCGGTCGTAACACAATTTGGTCATAAGTTGAGTAGGCTATATGTACAGTACTGTGAAATGATGTTATAAAAGTCTTTAAGTCATATTTTATCATAATTTTCTTTCATTATTGTTATATATCATAATTTTCTTTGTTCATTTTGTGCCATTTGTATCATCTCTACACCATTTTGTTTCTTATTTTTACATTCGTCAGGTTTAAGTAAAACACTGCATTACCAGTACAACTGGTTTAATATTTGCAAAACATACAAAATTACAAAATACAGGTGCATACAAAAATACAAAATACAGGTGTAAAAAATACCAAAGGAAACATTTTCCCAATTGCAAAACATATCAAAATATATAAACATATACGAAACATTTTATTGGCCGCTGGTGCTTCGCTGCGGATCATTGATGTCATCTGAGGCAGCAGTTGGGGTTACCGGAGTTGGTTTTTTCATAAACATGGTGAGCTTTGTCTGAATTGTATGTTTCTTTTTTTCTTCATAAATTTCACGATATGGACGAAACACATCGTGCGCCATCCGTTCAATCCTTGCAAATCGTTTGATGTTTGAGTCCATTGCTTCGAAATGTATAAGAAGTTTATTGGGAGGGGTTTGATGAAAAATATCCAAGACACAAAACACAAATTGCTGTACTGAGTCTGGGATAGCAGTTGAAATGGTGCACGCGGAGATGGTAGTGCTGCCGGAAGCTGGTTGGCAATGTCGTACGCCCAGCTGGGCAACATTTGCGCTGCCAGATGCGGAGCAGTCGTGGCTAGAGATTGTGGTCGTAAAGTCGAATGGTCGTAAGTTGCATAGGTCGTAAGTCGATCAGTACCTGTAGTGAAAAACATGTAGCCAAGTAGGTACCTATTTTTCCCAAAAAGAGGTATTTTAGAACTAACAACCAATGTTGACAAGGCACAGCCAAACCAATATATTTGTTCATTTCTTGTAGTATGCAACCTTTTGAAAGGTAATGTGGTTAACACAAGGATTCATAAATATTTAATATAATGGCAGTCGAATACAAAAATGTTATGCATACTCCATCTGTCATTATGTAACATGTTTACATGCTGAAAGACAATCTTTTGGGGAAAAAAAACTTTTTTTTTTTTTTTTTTTTGGAGGATAAAGAGATGAGATTACAGAATGCTTTAGTGTTTGCTTAAAAATTCTTTAAGTCTTTTTAACTTAAAAAAGGCAAATAACCAAAGTTAACTGTACATGTGATAGCCCTCTATCAAGTAAGTGAACCGCATTTTGAATATTATGGATGTTTATGCTGTTTTGTTTGTTTTTAGCCCTCTTTGGACTAATTCCTATAGAATTTTCCTAAATTAGAAATAAATCCTGAGATTTGTTTTTAACTTTCCTAGCACTAAAGTCAACCACTTACTCAAAATTTATTGAACTCACCTATATGTGGTACAATTATTATCTGGTTGTACAGGGAACATAGAATTGGGACCACAAGGAAATTATGATGTTAAGAAATAGAAAAGTTTAAAGATATTATTTCAAAAATGACTGGAGAACTTTAGCCTTAAAAAAAAATCTGTAAGTTCTGGTTTCAGTTTCTTCTCTTCACTGTCCAAAATTGCATCCAAAATAGCACAGCAACTGCCAAACATGTGCATTAAATCTTGGAAAGCAAAAAGAAAAGTGGTCTGTACCAGTAAGCCACAATAGGAAAAAGTTTAAGCAGAGACTTTCAGAAGTAATCAGTCAGTTGCAGGTTCCATAGAAACTTGAAGCTTTACCCAAGAAACAGGAATAGTAACACGTATTATTGCAAATACTTCACAGAGCTATTTTATGTGTGTCCTCATCTGAAATGGTTTGTCTCTACTTGAACCTCATTGACTGTCTTTCTAGACTTCTTAAAACTGAAACCAAACAGCATACCCTGATTATCTATTTTAGTATTTCCCAGACATGTGTTGGGTGAGTGCTGTTGGCATTTTGGCCAAGACACTTCTTGTGCTGGACTGCGCGCTGATTTTGTGTCCCACTCACTATTTCCAGTTGCAACCCTCAGGAATTGAGCACTAGAAATGCCCTCACAGTTTTCGTGGGGTTAGTGAGCAAGCATTACCTTCTGTTGAGAATTGGTCTAGTCTCTTGAAGAATACTAGTTAGCTCTATCTAAAATAGGTTAATTTCATGTTATAGTGTTTAGGTAAAAGCTTCCCAATGGACATGAATAAAAAGGATTATAGTTCAGTATATTCAGGAAACTAATGTAAGATCTTTGAGTCTTCTTATTTTGTTCCAAGATTGATAATTTAGAACTTTAGGAGAGGACTTGCTATGGTCTTTTTGGAGGGTAATTTAGAAATCTTGGAGGGCATAAAAATCTATTTGCTAGGATGTTCATTTACAGTATTATTGGTAATAGCAAAAATAATAAAAGCTTTAAAAAAAATAAAGTAACCAAGAACAATAAAACCCCACCTACCTAAGTGAATATTACAAATAGAGAAAAGTTTAAATGGGCATATAGTATATGCTATACACATCTATTATTTAAAAGGAAGCAGGACTCTATGTCCTTAATAAATTTTTGACAAACGATGTATTATTAAAGGAAAAAAAGAACAATAGGATCAGTATCATCTCAGTTTTGAAGTAAAATGTGTGTGTATGGATAAATAAGGCCTGGAAGGTGACTTCTTATATTGTTTATCTTTTTTTTTTTCTTCTTCAGTTTCATGCTGTAATATTGTTTAAACAAATAAATTAAAAAAGTAGAGCTAAGGCTTTCAAAGGTTGAGAAAGGGACAGTAATACTTCCTTTGTTTTTGTAGAACATGGTTGGTTCTCCCAATCATTTTTCTTCATTTCTGCCTTTAGACTGCACAATTGTACTTTCAATAAAGCCTACCTCTTGAATCTCTACCCAAAGATATTTTGAAAAGGACCTGGTAACAGGGCAATAAGCAGCACTATTATGGGCACCTTAGGCTCACAATTTTTCATGTTTTAACTGTTTCTCTGTCTTTGCTTCCATGTCTTCTTCAGTTGTTGGGTCCAACCTGCACATCTTTTCCACATACTTTTATTATTCTTACTGCCTTTATCGTAGTTCATTTTACGTCTAGATTATTACAGTAGCCTGTGAAACTGGCCTCTTTCCAGCTTACGTATTTCCAGCTGTGGAGAGTATACCCCAATGAAAATATTGCTTTAGCAATTTGTACCTCTTTGCTCTATAAATTATTTTTTATCTTACCTTTTTTTAGTGGTGGAGTAAGAAGGTAAAGGGAGACGTAGGAGCTGATACTACTGTGTTTCAGTACTGGTGATCTATTGCTAAATAATTGTATATGCTAGCACACTGACCCAACTCTTCTAGGAGGGAGAGTGTCAGCAAAACTAGGAAGAGATTGTAGCCAGCATTTAAAATTGATATATTTATGGGAGAAGCCTGTGTAGTGAATTGTATTTTGGGGTAGGAATTCTGTAGTGAGTAAGCATGTCTGCTCTTTTTCTAATATCTGTTAAGTTTGGCATTATTCCATGTCTTTTATCTTCCCTTTGAGAAATCCTCAGTTGAATCAAGAGGAGAAAAGATCATTTTAAAAAATATCTAGACTAGCATTGTATGAATGAAGACTGTAGAAATCTGGAGAAACCTGCTACAAATTGGTCAGTAAAGTATTCCCTTGATAGCAATTTCTCATTTGGAGGATGTAGTAGGGAGGTCATAGCATCTGGAGAGCTTTTTCCTAAGTGACAGTCATCACATTCTGAGATGGCATCCCATTTATTACCTTTCTCCCTTTGAGAATCAGTTTTAATGAGTCATTATTACTAAGGGAATATGTTTTATTTCTCATGTGCAGGAGCAGAAACTAATTTAGAATAAAGAAAGTGAGTTGGCAATAACAGTGATTATTTCCTTCACGCCCTTGCCAAATCTTTCGTACTCTATAGGCTGAAAACTGCTACTTCCTCTAGGAAATATTCCCTGATTTCCTTCTGGCCTTTGCTATTTAGAAATAATTTGTTCCTCCTCTGATCTTACTTGAATCTTATTTATGACCCTTGTTATTTTCTACATTGTACTATAATTATGTGTGTACTTTAAAAAAAAACAAAACTATATTCTATACTAGAAACTCTTCCTAGAGCTGAGTGCATGTCTAGGAAGTACTTGTATTACCTTGTTATCACGTTTCTTTTAGACTCCTTTAACCTTGAACAATTCCAAAACCTATATTTTTAATATTTCAAGATATACATTTTTGAAGACTTAATGCCAATTGTTTTTCAGAGTGTTCCTCAGTTTGGATTGCCCTGATTTTTTCCCCCTCATGATTAAATTCAGGTTGAAAGACACTGTTTCTATAATAAAAACAATTAAAGAAAGCAAACCATGACAAATTTGCTTGGCTAATAGAAACACCAGAGGAAAAATGTGAAGAAAAGGAATCAACAATACATGTTCTCTAGGATATACTCTAGCCACCCTGAATCTTTATGCTGATGATTCTCAGACTTTTGCAACCTGATTTGATTGATTGATTCCAGATTATATTTTTAGAGGAAATTATTGGAATAATTACAGAAATTTGAATGTGGACTATATTTTAGATAATAGTATCAGTGTTAAATTTAAGTGTGACAATTTGTTGCTGTATAGGAGAGTATCCTTTTACATAGGGTAATATGTAATACAAGTGCATTAAGTACTTGTATTCTCACAGTACTTAATACAACATCTTGAACATAATATAGAGGCTCAGCAAGTTCTTCCTGATCAAATTATTAATTGTGAAGTTTGCTAGGCAAAAGTTAATGAACTTCAAATGTCATTCTTCTTCTACCCCTTTAAAATGCCTTTTACCACAGAGAAAAATTAGCAAAAATTACAAAGCTGATATCCAGTAACTGAAAGGAAAACGATGTATTGAAGAAGGAGCTAGTGTAAATCTAGAAGTGAGCAGAGATGTAGATAAGCGGTGAACTTTATAAAACCTTGTAGGTAATGCAAAAAGTTTGGCCTTATTCTGTACTTGAAGAAGAACCATTTGAAGAGTTTTAAGAGGGGAGTCATTCAAATTTGTGTTTTAAATAAATTAGTCTGATACAGTGAGGAAGCTAACTATAGAAATAGTAAGACTAGAAGATGAGAACCCAATTAGGTTATTGCAAGAATCTAGGAAAGAATAAATCCTAAGATCTTAGAAGAGAAGCAGTATAGTAGGATAAAAGAGAATGGATTTAAGAAATACAGATAAAATTGGTAGGCTTGGTGCCTTATTTGATGTGTAGTAAGGCAGACAGAAGCATCTTGATGAAGTTTTAGAGATTAGATGAAGTGCCGACACCTACGTTAGAGAAGGAATATAGGGAGGAGAGAGAATAGCAGTAACTTTAGTGGCTGAGATGAGTTTTGAACGTGGTGATATTGGATTGTCTGTAGGAGAGCCAGTTGAAGATGTCCAGCAGTCAGTTGGTTATATAAGCCTCAGGTTAAGGGCAAGGTGAAGTCTGAGAATCATCAGCATAAAGATTCAGGGTGGCTAGAGTATATCCTAGAGAACATGTATTGTTGATTCCTTTTCTTCACTTTTTTCTCTGGTGTTTCTATTAGCCAAGCAAATTTGTCATGGTTTGCTTTCTTTAATTGTTTTTATTATAGAAACAGTGTCTTTCAACCTGAATTTAATCATGAGGGGGAAAAAATCAGGGCAATCCAAACTGAGGAACACTCTGAAAAACAATTGGCATTAAGTCTTCAAAAATGTATATCTTGAAATATTAAAAATATAGGTTTTGGAATTGTTCAAGGTTAAAGGAGTCTAAAAGAAACGTGATAACCAAATGCAACCTGATTTGATTGATTGATTCCAGATTATATTTTTAGAGGAAATTATTGGAATAATTACAGAAATTTGAATGTGGACTATATTTTAGATAATAGTATCAGTGTTAAATTTAAGTGTGACAATTTGTTGCTGTATAGGAGAGTATCCTTTTACATAGGGTAAAATGCCGTAATGCAACAACTCCAGTGGTTCAGCACACACAAAAAAGTGTATGTGTAAAGGGATAAAGCAAATGTGGTTTGCATTGTAAGTGCTTCTTGTTATGTAAAAATGTATTTTTTTAAAAGTGTCTAGTTTTCTTCTTTCTTTCTTTTTTGAGACAGTCTTGCTTTGTGTCCCACGCTGCAGTGCAGTGGCGTGACCACAGCTCACTGCATCATCTACTTCCTGGGCTAGTGGCCACCACACCTGGCTAATTTTTCTGTAGAGAAACTCCCAATTTTTCTGGTCTTGAATTCCTGGGCTCAAGCAGTCCTCCTGCCTCAGCCCCCCAAAGTGCTAGAATTCCAGGTGTGAGCCACCGTGCCCAGCTTAGTTTTCTTAATATATTTTTCCATATGTTAGCATATTAGAGGTTGAATACAATTGTATTTATTACATGTTTGTACTTTTTTCCATTGATTATGGGAAATGGTTAAGATAAAATAGCATTTGCTGTGTAACAGCTGGTTTGTCATGGGGTTCTTCTCTTTGCAGGCAAACTTACTAAGTATATGGACTAGAATAAATTATTTTTATCATCTATTATTACTAAACCCGGTATTAGAATAGGATTTAATCTCAGTTATTTAATACAACTAGGGTTGATTCTTGCTCACATTACCTATCCAACAGTTTGTCAGGGAGTAGATCTGCTCCATGCAGTAGCCCAAGAAACCACACTGATGGAATTTCTGACAATGTATATCTGTACATCTGGAACATTAGGCCTCCACAGTGACCACCACATGGAAATAAAGAGGTAGAGTGTCTTCTGTTGGCTGTTAATCTTTCGGCCATGAAATGACAGCCAGGTCATTCAGTTACTCATAGCCTAGTAACCAGAACTAGTTGCCTGACTCTGTTGGTAAGTGTCTGAGAAATGTGGAAAGCACCTGGTTGGTTGGTGAACAATAAATGTCTCTGTCACATATTGTACTTTATCTCAAGAAATATGCACAGTCTTTAAATTTATGGATAATGGCCATTATTGCCATAAATCTGCTTATTAAATTCTACTAAAAGAGAATTACAGGCTGAGTACCCTGAATCAAAAAATCTAAAATCCAAAACTTTTTGAGTGCCTAGATGATGCCACAATTAGAAAATTCCACGCCTGACCTCATGACAGATTGCAGTCAAAACTTGGTGTAATGCGCAAAGGTATTAGAAATTACCCCTGGGCTATGTGTATGAGGTGTATGTGAAACATAAATGAATTTTGTGTTTAGACTTGGGTCCCATCCACAAGATATCATCTCATTATGTATATGCAGATGTGCCAAAATTTGAAAATCCAAAATTTGAAACACTTCTGATTCCAAGCATTGACACTCAACCAGAATCACTTTTAGTGATAAACAGTGGCTTTCCTCTTATATATTGACTGTTTATCACATAATCCATTTTTATGTATTACCTTCAAAACTGTATAATAAATGTAAATGGATTTTGAGAGAAGTTTAGTGATTTGCCCAGTTACTCTGTAACTCTTCTTTCATTTGGAGAGCTGATAGAGTTTTGGGATTTTGCTTTGCCATTTAAATTTAATGGTAGCTACATTTAATACTATTTTAACCTAAAACTTTTTTTATATTTTTAAAAGAGTTTTTTCTCAGATTTTTATTTTTCTTCTTAAAATTTGTATTATTTACATTAAAAATAGCATTAGATAATGTTTTTCAGAATGAGATCTATCAACCCTGTATATAATCATTCTTTTATTCTTGGGCACTTAATTAGTTAGACATTTATCAGAGGTATAAATTCTAATGTATTTCTAAACAAATTTCCAAAGTGTTTTATATTACAGTTTATCTTAAACACGTTTGAAATGTCTACATATTAAATTTATATAAACTTGAGTAACATTTATGTCTGCAAGATACAGCACTATAATTTCTAATACTAAAAATGTTAATAGAACCACAAACAATAGAAAACATTTTAAATTGTAGTTAATTTTAGGTTGTTTATTTTAAATTTAGTTTAAGTCAGTTAACCAGATTCCTCAATTGACTTGATCCCTGTACCAACCCTTCCTCCACACTTCTTTTTATTGAATTAGGTAAATTGTAAACCAGAAGCTCTTAGTAGATGAAGTTCAGGTCAGTACAGGTCAGTACAGGTTCAGTAGTCTGTCATGCCTCTGTAATTCCTGGTTGGAGTTTTGTTCTCAAAATCATACTCTCATGAACAAACACCAAGCTATATCGTAACTATAGAATAAAGGGGAGAGAGTTATATTTTAATATTTAAAATGTTTAAAGCTTTACATGTTTGAAGCAGATTTATTAGCTTAGTAGTTTTAACTTTTGTTCAATTATGGTCAAAAGAGTATTTTTAACAAATAGCCTTCATGTTTAAGTGATCTCTGGCCTTTGTTTTGACATACAAAGATGTTATAAATTTTATCGCATAGTGATATGTTGTAACACATGCCCAAGTATCTCCAAAACTGACTTCCACTTTTATAGAAGTGATGCTAACTGAACATACCAGAAAGTCTTAGGCATTTGTATCAAACTGCCTAAGAACCCAGCCGTTAGCTTGTAAGTCAGTGAACTTATATTTATCATTTATTATCATTGATAGAACATGGACTAAAAGAAAATACATTTGAAGTCCATTTCTTTATCTCTAGCGGAAAAATATGAGAAATGACATCACTCAGTTGGAAATGAACTCTCTTTGTAATTTCATTGGGGGTAGTTTTCCTTTCTTTCGCCAAAAAAGCTATTTCTTGAGGAAAAGGAAAGTTAGTAAAAATTTTTTTCTCATTATCCTTTGTCCAAATTTGAAGTTTGCTAATAAAAGTAGATAATTGCCTTTTAGTAAGTTTCCTCTTTATTGCAAGTTCATTTAGGTGTTTTCTTATTTATACGTTAGGCAGAAGATGACCCCTATTTTCAAGGTTATTTACTAACTTACTGCTTTCATTTAAAAGAAGCTGACAATTTTTTTTTCTGAAACTTTAAAAAAATGCAGTTAAGCACCTGACTAGAATAAAATATCTCTTCAGGTTTTTAAATTGACATGCCAGGTTATTTAATTTCAGTTGTTTCACTAAAACCACAGGAATGCCCTCAGTTTTTACAGCATTTTGTTTTTTAAGTGAATTTTACCAACCACTTATATTTTAATATAGGATTACCAGATTTTATGCTGCTGAGGACATTTTTGTAAAAATTATTTCCCCAAAATATTTTAATAAAAGAGAGGACATTTTAATATCAAAAGCTAAAGTAGGAAATGTGTGTCTTCAGAATAAAAGACTGCCCTTCCATATATGTCAGTTGACAGTATTATACTGAAAAAGTATGCCTCCCATTATCTGTATTTCTCTCCTACCTTTTTTTTTTTTTTTCCTTAAGAGGTAGGGTCTCGTGATATTGCCCAGGTTGACCTTGAACTCCTGAGCTCAAGTGATGCTTCCACTTCATCCTCCCTAGTGGCTGGGACTACAGGCATGTACCACAGCATCCAGTGTTACTTTTTTTCTCTTTACCATGTGCTTCTGTGAACTTTATTTTAATCCCTACTTGAAAAGCATGATTTTGAACACATCCTGTGAGAAAGGTTACAATGCTTATTGCAATAGAAAAGGAGCTTTCAATTTTATATGCAAAGTTTCTGTGTGCCAGATGCCTGACTGAGAAACAAGATATTTTCATTTTAAAATGAGCAAATAATCCTCACCTTTTTTCTAACATAGCAAATTTATCCATATGCATGATGAAAACCTCTGATATTGAACATAGAGATTCTTATTAATTGCAGTGTTCACAGGATTAGAATTTAAGTACACAAATAGGTATCCGCAGCTATCAATACCAGATGAGTCAGTAAGCTAAATACAGACTTTAATAGAACTATCTTGGATGCCTTTTAAAATAAATTTTAAACTTGTCAGGTATTCTGTTGTATCTTGTGATTTCTAAAATGAGTTGTAACATTTGAAACTCACTGAAGTTTCTCTTGTATGTTTGATGATAATACTATTTTGCCATTTTCAGGATAGAAATACTTATTTTTTAAGCTATTACAGTAGGCAGCTTTTTTGTAAGGGGATATGAATATCAGAAAAATATAACTACATGTTATACTTCTGATTTCATAGGATTAAAAAAGGAAAAGTCTTCTCAAGTGACACAAATGCAAATGTTTTCAGAGACTAAGAAAGCATAAATTGATGATGGCAGAACTTGCAGTGCGTTTAGGTTTGTGTCACTTGAGACACTTTTTACAAGCATCCTATCAATTTGTGCATTTCAACAAATAGCCATTTTAAAGAAAAACATAAAGTAAATAATAGTGCACTTATGATACCCAGATTTGGTGAAATCATGTAAGTAGACCTTGAATGAGTAATGAGCACATTGCTTTAGGACAAATGTGACTCTCAACTTTTGATATTTGTCTAAGTTTAAAGTTGCTCCTTTTTTAGTAGGCTGAACTTGGCAATCTAATGACTGATACTATTTTTGAGATTAAGAAAGCATTAAAATAGAACAAGAAACAGTGTTCTGAAATGAAAATTATAACACTTCCACTTTTTGTTCATACCTATTTCAAAAAATGTACATGGCATATTATGTTCTTTGCTACTAGTGGTTATTGAAATGGAATGATTTTATAAATGCCTTTCAACAAAGAAAAATGTCATCTGTTGCTGTGACCACCTACCACTAACTACTGTGCTCCTCCTCTCAGTAGCTTCACTACCTTATATATATGGCATCTTTAACCTGTGCCTGGCTTCTTATGTATCTTTTTCTTTGTTCCTTAATTTTTTCAAAGACTGCCTGGACTTAACATTCTCATTCTGTCCTCTGTATTGCCACTATAGGTTGTCACTTTCCTCTACATTCCTATTTTCTGCCTTGGCTGCTGTAATTATCTTTTGCTTTTACTATTTTGATCTTGTCTTTCAGGACCTTACTATAAATTACATTTTATCATGGGTTAGGTTTACCTATCTTTGAAAAGCTTTCAGATTACCTTATTCTCTCCTCAATACCAAATAATATACTCCAGTTTTGTTAGCTAATTTTTAAGTGTCTCCCCACTCCTTCATGTCCACCGAGAAAAATTGATCCTATACCACTTTTTTACACGTGGACCTAAAGTGTATTATACATACTTGAAAAGGAAAATTTTATCTCCTGAAAAAAAAAATACCATTGCTGATATTTCCATGAGTACATATTGATTCTGATTTGACTACTATTTTGAAATGGAGTAGTAGATGTAAAAATCTAGGATAAAATCTTAAAACCAGTAAAATTATCATTAGAACTAGTATCATATATATATAGAACTATTAGTCTGGTGACATTCTGTTATGCTACTCAGACTAAAGCAAAATAAAAAGTACTGTCTTCACTTGGAACTGTTGTCTTATAATACTGTGCCTGCCTTCACTATTTCATGAAAATATTAATTGTTCTTCTTGGCATACTTTTTCCTTATATTCTTGTCAGGTCAAAATCAAAAGTGATGAGTTAGGACTTGGAAATTTTCAAAATAAGTTCATATTGTCACTACTTTCCCAGTTTTGAAGCTTACAAAAAAAAACCAGGCAGGATTTTAGTTTGCTTTCAGTTAGGGAAAGGAGAATTCATTTGCCACAGGAGTAAAATCCTACATTTTATAAAGCTATTTTAATGAAAATGCCAGTATTCCAAAGTGAATGGAACCCATGCAGAATTGATGCTTTAAAAGTTTGTTTAATTATATTGAGTTTTGATAAATCATAATTCAAGAATAAAATGGAGGGACAAGAAATTATTAACTTTTTATTGTTGATGTACGTTTTCCTCAATGCGTGTTTTTGGTTTTTGCGGTTTTTGTCTTTGGTTTTTGAGACAAAGCCTTGCTCTGTCACCCTGTTGCCCAGACTGGAGTGTAACGGTACAATATCAGCTCACTGCAACAACCTCCGGCTCCTGGGTTCAAGTGGTTCTCCTGCCTCAGCCTCCTGAGTAGCTGGGATTACAGGCGCCTGCAGCCATGCCTGGCTAATTTTTGTATTTTTAGTAGAGGCAGGCTTTCACCATGCTGGCCAGGCTGGTCTTGAACTCCTGACCTCAGGTGATCTGTCCACTTCAGCCTCCCAAATTGCTGGGATTATAGGCATGAGCTATGTTACCTGGCCCCCTCAATGTGTTTCTTAAAAATGTATTACCAGTTTCTATCACTGCCCATTTTCCACCTCCTTATTTTTTGTATAATGACCTTGAATTTTAACCCATTTCTTAAAATTTGGATTGTTATCATAATTTGTATACTCTTACCCTAAACCTGTTGGTTTGATTTTTCAATAAGAAGAATCATGCTATTCATAGTATAGGTAAAATCTCATCTGAGTTTACCCACTTGAGTAAGATATTCACAGAAAAAGTATTTTGAGTACTTAAGAGCCATGTAAAAAGCAAAAAGAGGGGGGTGGTGGCGGGGGGAAGGTCCGTTTTCTTTTGACCATTATCGAATATTATACTTTTAACTTAGTATGAAATGTGGGAAATGTCAAGCATACTGGACACTAATTTCTCTGGAATCACTCTGGCTATCTAATGGTGATATTTGGTATTGCTGCACAAAGCACAGGTTTTGTTCTAGAAAATCCTGGATTTGGCTTTTCCTACTTTTTCATTTTATGAAGCCGGGTTGTAATGAACTCTGAGGCTCTTGTACTTATATTACTTATAAATCAATTAATTTGATAGGGTTGTTACACTTAGACTTGATGATTTTATGTACCATGGCAATTTTGTTGAGAAGGTAAATGCCAAAAAGCAAACCCTTGGGAAATTGGTTTACCTTTCCTTACCTTTGATAAAGGGAATGTTAAAGTGTGACTGATTTGAACTACAGATTTCTTTTCTACCACCTTTAAGTACTTTTAGGTCCTTTCCAGTAATATCTCTGTAAACAAAGTTAAAGAAAAATGCATTTTAAAGAAAAGGTTTCTTGTAACTAAACCAATTAAAGCTGACTTCTTGGCCTGACGCAGTGGCTCACACCTGTAATCCCAGCACTTTGGGAGGCTGGGTGGATCATGAGGTCAAGACATCGACACAATCCTAGCCAACATGGTGAAACCCTGTCCCTACTAAAAATACAAAAGTTAGCTGGGCATGGTGGCACACACCTTGTAGTCTCAGCTACTTGGGCGGCTGAGGCTGAAGAATCACTTGAACCCCTGAGGCAGAGGTTGCAGTGAGCCAAGATCGTGCCACTGCACTCCAGCCTGGGCGACAGAGCAAGATTTGGTCTCAAAACAAAAAACAAAGTTGGCTTCTCTGGGCCAGTGATGTTATTCTCTGAGATACTTTTTTTTTCCTTTCATGAATAAGTTAAGGACATTATCTTGATATCTCTTTATCTGATAACTAGAGTAATTTGTGAATGTTGTTGGTAGTTATTATTTAAAATACTTATTCAGTTCCTTTATAGAAATTGACTGGTTTCTTACTTTCATATTCATTCTTCTTTCTATGGCCTGAAACATTATGTGGTATTTGGTTATTTACTTTACAATTTAGTTACTCTGATGAATACTCTTACTTTAAAAATTTTATATTCAGGAGAAGCTTTTTCTGCAGGCACAGTAGTCTTGGTTGGCATGTTTTGGCTTTCTGTATAATGTTTGTATTAGATACCAACTGATTGGCTTGAATGAGAATCTAAAGAGATAATAAGTGTTAAGGCCCAATTAACACCCTGAGGCTGTGAAGATGCTCTCTACTATTTGTAGAAAGTTCATATATGATAGGATATAAAAATTGCAAGTTGAGTCCTGGCAATTTCTAGTCTTATAAATGGGTAGAGCAAGATCCAGTTATGAGTGAATGAATTTTTAGTTTAAAGTGGTTAAGGATTATGTTTGCAAGTTCCAAGTTAGTTATCTGTATTCTTCTAATTGTCCTATAGATGGCATTGTTATACTTTGTCCACTCATGTTTTTGGTTTCCATTAAAATCTATTATTATTATCTTTAGGATTTTTTTATTTAACATGATTGCTTAAGTGATTAATCAGACTAGATCAGATAACATAGAGCTCTGTGAATATAGCTCTTAACTTTGGATAACAGCTATTTTCCTCTTGGACTAATATCCAAATTTTTAATCTTTGAGTATTATAACTGCAGTAAGCATGATATAGTATTGAAATAAATGTAAATAAAACTTTAATAAATTATGGATTATCAATAAAAAATTTGGTGCATTAAATGTTTTTTTGAGAAAATTTTATATTCAAATAGTTTTATAGCTTGTCAGCATTACAGAATTTTTTATTTTTTTATTGTAGCAATAAGGCAATAAGCATAGTGGTGAAGAACATAGGTTTAGAGTAAGATTTGAATTCATATTCTGATTCTGGTCTTTATTATCTGTGTGAACTTAGGCAAATTACTGTAACCTCTTTGAAAAGGCTTCCGTTTCTATAATAGGTTGCCAGCTGGTTTGGTCAGGGACACTGTATTGTCTTGTGTGTAGTGTATTCACAATGTCTGGCACCTAGTAAGTGCTCAATAAATTTTTAATGAAATGAATGATAACTGCTTTGCATGATTGCCATGAAAATTAAATGATGATATCAATGTAAAGCAGCTAGTAATATGCATAGCTAGCACTAACTGCTCTTATTGTCAACAGTGACAGAAAATCTCCAGTCTAACTCATACAAGAAATAGATTTTTCTTCAGACTCTCATCTCATATTCCCTTTTAAGATTTTCTTGGCTATCCCTACCCCATGTTTCCATTTTGCTTTTATTTTCTATAATATTTCCTTGGGACCTCTATTAAAGGCCTTTTTCTTTGACTGCTTACATTCATTATACTAGTATCTTTGTCAGTAAAATTTTGTATATCTTTTGTCCTTACTGTCATTGGGTTGAGAAATAGTAGTTGTATTTTTAAAGGAAAATATTTTACAATACTACTAAGCAGTTATTTTGTCCACTTATGCAGGTATTTCATAAGTATGAAGTGGAGAAGTCAGTATCTGACAATAATCTACTGAAGATTAATGTTTATTAAAAGTAATCTAGCAGAATGACTGGCATAGAAAAGATACTCAGTGAGTGATGCTACCTATTAATGCTATTGATGGTAATGTTTTAAAACACACTTTTTTCTAGTATATCATATCTAAAACTTAATATTTATTGTCTTTACACTTATTTTACATAAATTATGTCATTAAGTTTTAAAATAACTTTGTAGGGTAGGTACTATTACCTCACTTTATATTTGAGGAAACCTTCAAAGATACTAAGTAAATAACGTAAAGTCATTCAACTAGTAAGTGGCAGAATTATAATTAAAAACCTGTTTTTGCCACTATTGCATATTGTTTGAAGGCTGTTTCTTCTTGAGGCTAAGAGAACATATATCCATCCTACATAACTTATGGTTCCCATTGTCTGTTCATTTTCCCGTATCCTCACATTTCCTGCTTTCCATTTTTGTTTCTGTCCAACTAGACCAAGAACATAGTATTCCATACCCTGTCTCCTAAACTTATAAGTCATAGATTTGTTTTCATCGCCTGCTATGCTCATTTAGCTAGGTATCATTTATGAATATTTTCTCCTCATTTCATACCCATTCTCAAGCCTAATTCATTGATGACTCAGTCACGTTAGTAGTTTCCCCACTGTCATGACAATACCTTCCTGAATATGAGAATAAACATATTTCCCAACTTATTTCCTTTGGTACACTCTGTGAATCCTTTACCACTTTTGAACACTATAAATATACCTTTGAAAACTTCTTTGTTGACAATTTGATTCTATTTTTTTTTTTTTTTTTGAGACAAGGTTTCACCATATTGGTCAGGCTGGTCTTGAACTCCGAACCTCAGGTGATCCGCCCGCCTCAATCCTCCCAAAGTGCTGGGATTACAGGCGTGAGCCACTGCGCCCAGCTGACAATTTGATTCTAAAAAAATGTTACTGACTGTTCCAGTTATCTGTAGCTGTGTAATAGACTACTCCCAGAACTTAGTATGGTTTTAAAATAACAGCCAATTTCCTATATCTCACTATTTTGTGGGTCAGGAATTTAGGTAGGGCTTGGCTTTGTTCATGTGGTAGTGATGGAGGTTATTTGAAAGTATTCAACTGGTAGATGGGCTGGCCAGAATGGTTCCAGATGGCTTCGCCTGTACAAGTGCCACCTTGGTAGAGATAGCCAGAAGGCTGGGCTCAACTGAGACATTACATGTAGCATCTGCATACAGAATCATTAAGCATGGCTTTTAATGGTCATGTAACATTTAACATAGTAGATCAGGGTTCCCAAAAAGTATTGTCAATATGCTTGGTTGAAAGCTGTAAGGTTTCTTATTACTTAGCCTTGGGAATCTCAAAAGGTAATTTCTGCTGCATTTTACTCACCATGCATGTCACAAAGATCAGCCCAGATTCTAAAGGAGAGAAATTAGCCATTACCTCAATATGAGGACTAGCAAATAATTTGTGGTTTTTATTTTTTGCTTTTGTGGGTACATAGTAGGTATATATATTTAAGGGGTACATGGGATATTTTGGTATAGGCATACAATGAGTACTAATCATGTGGTTGTTTGTAATCTGCCACATTGAATGAGACCAATTATTTTAGATCGTTTAAATTCATGTGAAAAAAAAATGGTAATAGGACAAATGGTTTCATGTATTTTTTACCAGGAACAAATTTAAACAATTAGAATCAGAGCAACTATAACTGGAGTCGATTTTTCCTGAAGCTGAACTAAAATGTTTATTGGTTTGATTTGAAAGGAGAGGTTGGTTTGTTGACATTAGAACTATAAACACTTTTCCCATAAATTTGTATATTCTCCCTCTAATATTTGCTTTATGATTAACAGTATAATACGCATCTGCTTTTGTATCGCATCTTGAGTTCAAGAGTTCTAAGTGTTTTATGTTGAAAATGGGTTTATAATGTCGGGAAAAATCCACACTGAGACAATGGATCATTCAGCAAGGCTAGTTTACTTCCTTCAGGAAGGTTGCAACTCGCAGGCAGTCTTGCCACAAGGGCACACCTGAACAAAGGAGACAGGGACATAAAACTTTCGTAACCTGACACAGTCGATCTACTGCTGTGTCCAGTTTCCATTGGCCAGAACAGGACCTCACGTTCTATGCTTGACCCGATTGGCTAAAAATTACTTGGAAATTTCCTGAATAGAGAAGGGGGAAAGAAGACAAGGAAGAAGAGGAAGATAGTGAGGAGAAGGTTAGGAGGGTTTCCAAATAAGGAATGGCATGCACCAGGGTTTGGAGGGGCCCAGTTCTGTTCAGACATACTGGAGTGGGTCAAGGAAGCTGATTTAAGGTGTAGCTGATTTAGAGAATATATATACATGGGTACGGTTATGCTAATAGCAGATAATGGTCATAGAGCAAGAGATTATAACTCCTTATAATGTAATCTAAGATATAAACTTTGAAGAACTTTCCCATCTCTCACATATTAGATCTGAGAAAAGAAAGAATCCTCCGCTCCATTTCAGCTAATGTTATATTCTCACCAATTTATATAACACATATTTTAAGTGTTATTTTCTCAAATAAGATACTGGCTTATATTTTATTGAGAGGAGAAAAGAATATCAAGGAAGATTTTTGGTTTAAAGTGTTATTATTCATATTCAAAACTTGTAGATCATTATAAGGATTTTGCCTTTGGTCTGAATGCAAAAGAAAATCACTGAAGCATTTCAAAAAGAGTGATGTGATCCAACCTGTATTTTAATAGAATCTCTGGTTGCTATGTTAAGCTGCCAAGGAGTGACAGAGGTTAAAAAGATCATTTAAGAGGCTGGGAAGGGAGCATGGTGGCTTGGAAATGGTCGAATTTTTGATATATTTTGAAGGTAAAGGCTCACGATCCAAAAGTGGGGTAAAAAAGATAGGAGTCAAGGATAATGACAAGATTTTTGGCCAAAGCAACTGGATGAATGAATTGTCTTTAATCAAAACTAGGAGTATTGTAGAAGAAGCATCAAGTGCAGTATAAGGAATTTATGTTCAAAGTAAGTTTGAGATGGTTATTAGATATCCAAATGGAGACATCAAGTAGGCAGTTGGGTATACCAATTTGGAGTTCAGGAAAGAGGTCCAGGCTGGAGTCATTAGCATATATAGTGTTTAAAATCCTTGCGACATGGAAATTACCAAGGGAGAGAATAAAGAATAAAGTGGTAAAGGAGATGAAATTTAAAGACGTAGTGCAAGAGTTTTGAAAGAAAAGTAAAAGGAAAAGAGATTTGAGAAAAATAAAGTTTGTATTTTTGGGGTTTGGTGTGTGTGTGTGTGTGTGTGTGTGTGTGTGTGTGTATGCGTGCGTGCGTGTGTGTGTGTTTGTTTGTTTTTGGTTTTTTAAAGACAGAGTCTTACTCTGTTGCCTGGTCTGGAGTGCAGTGGCAAGATTATAGCTCACCGCAGCCTCAGTTTCTTAGGTTGAAGTGTTCTTGCCTGAGTCTGTCTAGTTGTTGGGACCTCAGGCACGTGCCACACCTGGCTAATTTTTTAAATTTTTAGTAGAAACGAGATCTAGCTGTGTTTCCCAGGCTGGTCTCAGACTCCTAAGCCTAAGTGTTTCTCCTGCTTTGGCCTCCCAGAGTGTTGGGATTAAAAGCATGAGCCACTGTGGCCGGCCAAGAAATGGCTTACTTTTTAAAAAAAAGAGAGAAAAGGAATGGCAGTATTGATGCTAGACAAGGTAGAATTTAAGTTAAAAATACGAAAGTAAAAAAAGACAAAGGGAAAAAAGGGATTACTAAAAGGTAAAGTTTATTTAAAAAAATACAACAGGTAAAATTGTTTATAAACCAAACAAGTAGTTTAATATAAAAAGAAATATTTGAAATCTGAGTTTAACTTGACAAAATACAGTTATATAGTGGGAGATTTAATATAGCATTTTCAATATGAAAATATCTAGTAACACAATAGGGAGATAGAAGTATTGAATAGAGTAGTTAAACTGAATAAAGAGAGATGTACACATACATAATAAGTTCAAATTAAAAATATGCTTCTTTTTTCTTAGGGTAAAAAAAATCTCCCCTTTGGTCTCAGAGAAAGAGTTCAAAATTCTTCTTTTAAATCATTCCTTTTTCTTTGATAGTAAGAATAAACTTTCATTCCTTCCTTTAAATACTTACTAATGCCTATCATATGCCATGCTTGATTCGACCGTAGTAGTGAACAAGATATACTCATTTTCTGCCCTTTTAGAACTTTAAATCCCGGGAGGGAATTAGTTATTAAACATCTGATTACAGAAATGCTTAATTCGTTATATTTATGACTAGTGCTGTTGAGAAGAGCATTTGAGAGTGTGTTTAACTTAATCTAGTTTAAGAGAAGGATCATAGGATACTTTCTTGAGACAACGACCAGGGTAGGAATTAGCTAGTTCAGGGGTTTTGGGGAAGAGCTGTTTGCACATCAAGAAGTAAGCTTGATGTGCAAGAAAGATCGTAGGATACTTTCTTGAGACAACGACTGGGGAAGGAATTAGCTAGTTCAGGGGTTTGTGGGAGGAGTCATTTGCACATCAAGAAGTAGCTTTTCAGGTTAAAGACATATAAAGGGAGTGAAGCAGAAAGAAGACTCTGGGACTAAAAGAAAGCCAATATAGTTGCATCATATTGAGAGATAGAAGGATTTGCATAGAAATGAGCCCATGGTAGGAAGCAAGGAGTAAATAAACAAAATCAAAGCAGTATTTCTATTCCTTGAACCAAGTGAAATAATATGTCCTTAGCAGCTAAAAATGTTGGCATTCTTTTCAGAGGTCACACACTGATGCCCTACTGGCCAAATCCATCCTTAGATTTGTTTTCCTTGACCTATGCAGTGTTTAAAAACAAACAAAAAAAAGTGAGTGGTTTAAAATCAAGAAACCACATTAAATTTAAAAAAAGAAGCAGAGGGGGCCAAGTGTGGTGGCTCATGCCTATAATCCCGGCACTTTGGGAGACCGAGCAGGTGGATTACCTGAGGCCAGGAGTTTGAGACCAGCCTGCCCAACATGACGAAACCCTATCTCTACTAAAAATACAAAAATTAGCCAGGCATGGTGGCACACACCTGTAATCCCAGCTACTTGGGAGGCTGAGGCAGGAGAATCACTTGAATCCGGGAGTTGGAGGTTGCAATGAGCTGAGATTGCACCACTACACTCCAGCCTGGGCAACAGAGCAAGACTCTGCCTCAAAAAAAAAGAGGAAAGAGCTGATTTCTAGCTTCTCTTGAACACTTAAAAATCTGGGCACCTGCATTCCCAGGTACCCATAATCAAATGAAGTTGCTGCTTTGGGCAATCTCCAGATTGCTACTTCTTTTTCTTGTTTTGTATCTGTATTAGTTTGTTCTCACATTGCTGTGAAGAACTACCTGAGACTAGGTAAATTATGAAGAGAAGAGGTTTTATTGACTCAAAATTTTGCAGGCTGTACAGTAGGCATGGCTAGGAAGGCCTCAGGAAACATACAATCATGGTGGAATGCAAAGGGGAAGCACGCACATGTTCATATGGCTGGCAGGAGAAAGAGAGCAAAGTGGGAGTTACTACCAACTTTTAAACCAGATCTCATGAGAACTCACTATCATGAGAACAGCAAGGGGTAAGCCCACCCCCATGATCCAATCAGCTCCCACTAGGCCCCTCCTTCAACACTGATGATCACACCTCAACATGAGATTTGGGTGGGGACACAGCCAAACCATATCAATATCTATTCTTTCTTTCACTCATTTAGAGTGACTTTGTGGTCGCTGGGTATTTGAGTAGCAACCTCTACTTTAATATTAGTACACTCATATATACCAAAGGCATTATGAACTCTCAACACAGATTAACTTAAGGAAAAGAGCTTTTCTTGATCAGTTAATTTCTATTTTGTTAGAAATTAGAAAAAGCTTCTCAAAAGTCAGTTTAACTGCATAATGTTTGTGTGTGGTTAAGTGTTTAGCAAGCCAACAATTGAGTTCAGCATGACGTTACTCATTGTGTTAATCTATTTTCACACTGCTTTGAAGAACTACCTGAGACTGGGTAATTTATGAAGAAAACAGGTTTAATTGACCCACACTTCCACATGGCTGGGAGGCCTCAAGAAACTTAAAATCATGACAGAACGTGAAGGGGAAGCAAGACATGTCTCACATGGTGGCAGGAGAGAGAGAGAGAGAGAGAGAGAGAGAGAGAGCAAGGAGGGAATGATCAAACACTCTTAAAGCATCAGATCTCATGAGCACTCACTCACTATCACAAGAACAGCAAGGCGGAAACCACCCCATGATCCAATCACCTCTCACCAGGTCCCTCCCTCAACACATGGGGATTACAATTTAAGATGAGATGTGGGTGGGCACACAGAGCGAAACCATATCATTCATCTTGTAAAACTTCCTGGCATCATGGTAAACACTGAGAATATAAAAATAAGTGATAACGTCTTTGTCATCCAAGCAGTTCATAAGCTAAATATGAAACCCATCATTTTATAAATAATTGCAATGTTATTCAAATGCAGAAATAGAAATGTACATTAGATATAGAGATAACATGAGATAGCCTAAACAAATCAGGATTTTAGAAGAACAACTCCAGCAGTGCTTTTTTTTTTTCTTTTGCGATGGCACCTACCTCAGTCACCCAAGCTGAAGTACAGTGGCACGATCTTGGCTCGCTGCAACCTCTTCCTCCTGGGTTCCAAGTGATTCTCAGCCTCCTGAGTAGCTGGGATTAGAGGCATGTGCCACCATGTCCAGCTAATTTTTTGTATTTTTTAGTAGAGGTGGGGTTTCACCATATTGCCAGGCTGGTCTCAAACTCCTAACCTCAGGTCATCTGCCCACTGCAGCCTCCCAAAGTGCTGGAATTACAGGTGTGAGACACTGCACCCAGCCCCAGCAGTTGTTTTAAAGGTAGAGTAGATAGAATAGGAGACCACTTTTATGATTGATGTTGCCTATGAAAATCTGTGTAGAGATGTCTAAGTAATTGTATATACAGTAATAACCCAAATAAAAAATACCTGAAATAGATTAATACTATATTATAAACAACGCTGTTTCCTATTTATTCTACAAGTAGAATAACATTGTTGGAGTCAGATAGTTAGGCCACTAACAGAGAGGCAGTTTGAAAATCATTGGTTTGGGCTTTAAGAATTTTCTCAGTGATTCCTTCCATTCCCTTTTGCTATTCTATTAGATGTGGTTATCTTGAGTTTTCTGTATCTGCTATTTATGGTATTGAGTGAAGTTAGCACCAATTATTACAATGATTACTAATTTCGTTGCAGTTTCCAATCCTTCTTTGGATATCTCTCTTGACCAACTCCAGTTCTTTCTAACTTTGCTTTTGTTTTGTTCTGTGCTTTAAAAATCCTATAGGAATTCATTCAGGAAGGTGAACTTTTTGAAATTTCTTAAGCGATAGAAATAAGTTTTCTTCTGTTTATCCTGAGTTTATCAAGTTATTTTTAAAAATAGGCTTCTATAACTTTGTAATGTACAGTTTTGTGAAAAATAATTTAGCACATCTAATTTCAGTGGGGGCAATACTGCTCCCAGGACGTGAGAATTAGTTGAGGGGGAGTAAAATTATAGATAAACAATTAAGAAACACTGGTTAGAGAGCCTTGTTAGTGCAGTAGGTGTTTTGTAGGTTTTATAGTCTGAAGAAACACTGTTTTGGGATAATGTGGCTATGTGTTGATTTGTAAGAGAACAAGTTTGATTAGGTAGGAGAAAGATTGTAACATCTGGAAGGAATTGAACAGTAAAAGCCAAATTTGAGAAAGAAGCAGGGTTTTACTTTAAATGGAATTAACTTCATATTGGTAAAAGGTAATCCAAAGCCAGATCTATTTAAGCATTTTAAGCTAGATAGAAATATTTTACAGCATATTTCTAATGAAGCATAAGTTTGTTGAAACCTAGTGAAATATATGCTGCAACTTATACTGATTTTATATAAACTGATCAACAACTGTCTCAAGGATTTTTATTTAACTCAGAACAAATTTCACTTCTTTGTTAGGTTAAGAGATTACTTGCTGCTTACATTAAAAAGCCAATTTTAGGCTGGCCGCGATGGCTTATCCTTAGAATCCCAGCACTTCGGGAGGCCAAGGAGGGCCAATTGCCTGAGCTTAGGAGTTCAAGACCAGCCTGGGCAACATGGTGAAACCCCACTCTACAAAAAATTAGCCAGGTGTGATGGCGTGCGCCTTTGGTCCCAGCTACTTGGGAAGCTGAGGTGGGAGGATTGCTTGAGCCTAGGAGGCAGAGGTTGCAGTGAGCTGAGATCGCACTACTGCCCTCCAACCTGGGCAACAGAGCCAGACCCTGTCTCAAATTTTTTTTTAAAGCAAGCCGATTTTAGTATGATAGAAATATCTCCTTTTCCCACTGAGTTTTTCTTTCTAAACACTGTAAGCCTTTTGACAGAAAACTTTCAGGATATCAGACTTTTAATTCTTTGTGTAATTCTTCATATAAAAAAATCTCTAATTTTAAGAATGTCCAGCATTATTGATGGAGCTGTTTGAGACTTAAAGTAGATGTATTTAAAATTTCCATAGCCTATAAATAGAAGAAAATAAGAATAACAAAACTTAAGTTTAACATAAAATTAATGGAATTAGGAATGTAGAAATTAAAGCTTTTAAGTGAGGATTAAGACTCAAGAATAAAGTAATATTGCAAAGAAGGAATAATATTCAATTCTGGAAAAACTGTAGTATTTAGAATAATGATTTCTAGAGTTGTTGTAGGATGGGAATTATGTAGTAGAATGGGACTGGGCAGTGTGCAAGATAATTTAGCTCATTGTAGAAAAGAAATTAGAGTTTGAGATGTACTTATTTTTATATCATCCTTTAAAAATGTCTATTTTGCGACCTTTACAGTAAACATAATATATTATTGGAAGTCTAAACACAAACAGTGTTTACTAAAAGGAATTGTTTTGGAGACCACTGCTTAAACTGCCTGAAAGAACAATGAAAAAAAAATGAGCATGGAAGGCAGATACATTTAACTTTTAAAATTCTGGCTTAATTGTTAACAAGCTTTCTAACCTTGGCAAGTTAACTCTTTTGAACCTCAGTTTCTCCAGTTATTAGTATAAGGTAATTCTTGATATTAAATGAAATAATAAATATATAAAAGGCTCCATAAAGTTCCCTCCCTTTTTGTAAAATAAAAAGGAACCAACAAGTTGGGGTTACAAGAGATATGTTGATGGGATGAAAATCAGCTGTTACCTGTTGCCTGGGTATTTTCCCTGTGATTATTTATTGTATTTATTTATATATATATTTGTGGAGGCAGAGTCTCTCTCTGTCACCCAGGCTGGAGTACAGTGGCATGCTCTCGTCTCACTGCAACCTCTGCCTTCTGGCTTTGGACAATTCTTGTGCCTCAGCCTCCCGAGTAGCTGAGATTACAGGTGTGTGCCACCACACCTGGCTAATTTTTTTTGTATTTTTAGTAGAGACAGGTTTCACCATGTTGGCCAGGATAGTCTCAAAATCCTGGCCTCAAGTTATCTGCCATCCTCGGCCTCCCAAAATGCTGGGATTACAGCCATGAACCACCACATCTGGCCCTTGTGATTATTTTTGTAATTTTCTACCACCTTTTTCTTTGAATAAAACCACATTCAATGCACAAAAAGAGCAGTAAAGTCAGGAGACTGGGACGCTTTGCAACTAACTTTGACGGTGTGATCTTGAACATGTAATTTCATCTTTTTCTTATCTGTAAGACGAAGGAATTGGACTAGATTATTTGTAAGGTGCCTTTCTACTTTAATATATCAGTGAATCTTTTCAAAACAAGGTAATTATATTGAATGTAACTGTCATCCTAAGGCAAGTGGAATAGTCGTTAACTACATGCAGGTGACAGTTTGTGAGCTTGCCTAAAACATGATTACTTTGCCTATTCTTCTCAAGAAATTTTAGTCAAGTGCAAGTTAGAGCTAATTAATACAATCAAATCGCAGTGTTTGTTTTTGCACTCGTAGAAATTGTTAATACTGTATATGATCAGTATGTACAATAAATTTTTTTACTAAATAAAGTTCTCGAGGAAAAAAATATTGACCTAAGGAAAAATGTTTAGAGCTAGATAAAGGAGATTAATATCTTCAGATGCAATTTTACTTTACAGCTTTATTGAAGTATGATCCACTTAATATAAAGTTCACCTGTTTTAAGTATACAATTTAATGGTTTCCAGATTTAGAACCTTTTCATCAGTCCCCAGATTTTCCTTAACCCTATTTATAGTGAGTTCCCAACTCCCACAACCATTCTCCAGCCCTGGTAACTACTGATCTGCTTTTTGTTTCTGTAAATTTTTCTGGACATTTCATCTAAAAAGAATTATACTATATGTAGTCTTTTGCATCTGGCTTCTTTCACTTTGCATGTTTTGAGGTTCATTTATGACATTGCACATATCAGTATTTTGTTCCTTTTTATTGCTGAATTACGGTAGTTCAATTGTACCATTGAACTACCAAATGGTAGTTCATTTTATATACCATATTTTTTTAACCCGTACACTAGTTGGAAGATACTTATATCATTTCCAGTTTTTTACTTTTATGAATAATACTTTGAGCATTCATGGAGAAATCTTTATATGGACATATGTTTTTATTTATCTTAGATACATTCCGAAGAATGGAATTGCTGGGTCATAGGATAAGTTAATTTTTTAAGAAACGACCAAACCGTATTCCAATGTGGCTGCATCGTTTTACATTCCTACCAGTGGTGTATATGGGTTCAAGTTTCTCTACGTCTTCACCAACACTTAATATTGTCTGTCTTTTTTATTATAATATGACAGTTTAATGGATGTGTCATGGTATCTCATTGTGGTTTCAATGAGAATGTACCTAATGACTAATGATATGGAGCACTTTTTTTTTGTACATTTATGAGCCATTCATATGTGTTCTTTGGTGAAGTGTCTAAGCAAGTTCTTTGCCCATTTTAAAAATTGCATTATCTTCTTATTCACTAGCGAGAGTTTATTTAAATTCTGAATATAATGCCTTCATCAGATTTGTAATTTGGTAATATTTTCTCCCAGTCTGTGGCTTGTCTTTTCAGTTTCTTGTTGATATCATTTGAAGTATAAAAGTTTTTAACTTGAATGAAATCCAGTTTATTAGTTTTATTTTTTATGGCTCATGTTTTTGTTATCTAAGAACTCTGCCTGACCCAAGATCACAAATGTTTTCTCCTATATTTTCCTTCAGATGGTTTATAATTTAAGCCCATATATTTAGATATTTGATCCATTTGAATTAATTTTTGTGTATGGTATAAGATAATGGTCTGTTTATTTTATTTATTTTTGCATGTAGTTGTCCAGTTATCTAAAAATCATTTGTTGACAAGACTTCTCTTATTCCATTGAATTTTCTGGGCATCTTTGTGAAAAATCAAATATAAATATAAAGATTTATTTCTGGACTCTAAATTCTCTTCATTGATCAGTCTGTATTCTTGTTCTTATATTAATATCACACAGTCTTGATTGTAGCTTCATAGTAAGTTTTGAAATTGGGTTAGTATAAGTTCTCCAACTTTTTTCTTCCCCAAATTATTTTGGCTTTTCCAGGTCCTTTGTATTTTCCTATAAAGTTAGGATCAGCCTATTTCTACAGGGGAAAAAAAAAAAAAAACTGCTGGGATTTTGAAAAAGGTTATGTTGACTCTGTAGATCAATTTGAAGAGAATTAACATATTAACAATTTTGAGTTTTTTAATTTATGAGCATGGAATGTTTTAGATCTTTTGGGCTCAGCAATGTCTTACAACAATGTGCAAATACAAATCTTGTCTTCTTTTTAAAAATTTATTCCCAAATATTCTTCATGCTCCTAGTTTGAATGGAATTGTTTTCTTAATTTCATTTTTGCATTTTTACAAGAATGTAGAAATACAACTGATTTTTGTACAGTATATTGATTTTATATCTTGTTATCTGAGCTTTTTTTGGTTCTAGTTGTTCACTACTGGTTTCTTAGGGTTTTCTCCATACTAGATTGTGTCATCTGATAATGCAGTTTTATTTCTTCCTGTCTAATCTGAATGCATTTAATATCTTTTAAAGTTTTTTTTTTTTTAAGATGTATTACTTTTTGGTGTTTTACTGTACTAACTAAAATCTACAGGATAATATTCAGTAGAAGGAAGAAAAACAGACATCTTTGTTTTTCTCCTGATATTTGAAGCGGAGTTAGCTGTCAACTTTTCATAGATGCTCCTTATTAGGTTGAAGAAGAGCCTTTTATTTCTAATTTTAAAATTTTAAAAAGTTTCTAATTTCTAATTTTAAAAAGTTTTAAAAAATAGTGAATGGTTGTTTGTCAAATCGTCTTTTCCGTGTCTTTTGAAATGATCATGTAGCTTTAGTTCTTATCTCTATTAATAAGATGTTTTACATTAATTTGTTTTTAGATGGTTAACCACCCTTGCATTCACAGGGTAAATCCCATTTGGTCAAAATGTATAGTTGTTTTTATATGTTGCTGAATTTGGTTTGTTAATTTTTAAAATAATTTTTGTATGTGTGTTCGTGAGGGATGTTGGTCTGTAGTTTTCTTGCATTGTCTCTATCTGGCTTTGGTGATACCAGACTCAGTCAGGAAGTATTCTCTAGTTTAAAAAACAGTTGATAAAAATTTGCTGCTGTTTCCTATATATTTCATAAAATTCATTGGTGAGACCATCTGTGCCTAGGCTTTTCTTAGTGTGAAGATTTTAATAAGTAGTTCAGTTTTCTTATTTGTTAGGATTCAGAATTTCTATATCTTGTTGAGTCTGTTCTGGGTAATTTGTCTTTTGAAGAATTTCTTCTTTTTAATATAATTTGTGTAATTTGTTGGCTTAAAATTAATAATATTCCCTTTTAATTTCTTTTTTTAATTTTATTTTTTCGAAAAGGAGTCTCACTCTGTCACCCAGGCTGGAGTGCAGTGGTGTGATCTCAGCTCACTGCAGCCTCTGCTTCCCCATGCTCAAGCGATCTTCCCATCTAGGCCTCCTGAGTAACTGAGACCACAGATGTGTGCCGCCATGCTGAGCTAATTTTTGTATTTTCTGTAGAGAAGGCGTTTCTCCTTGTTGCCCAGGTTGGTCTCGAACTCCTGGACTCAAAGATCTGTCTGCATTGGCCTGGAAAGTGCTGGGATTATAGGTGTGAGCCACCACACCTGGCCTTCCCTTTTAATTTCTAAAGGATTGGTAGTGATTTCCCTTCCCAAATGATTTTGGTAATTTGTGTCTGCTCTTTTTCTCTTACTTTTCTGGTCATTCTATTTAAGGGATTGTCAATTTTATTGATTATCTTTTAAGAACTAATTTTTGAATTCATTCATATTTCTCTTTTTGTTTTTTGTTTATTTTTACTTTAATCTTTTTTTTCTTCCTGTTTTTGATTTTGTTTGGACTTTTTCTTGTTTCTTAAGGTGGAGAAGCATAGATATTGATTTGAGACTGTTCTTTTCTAATATAGGCATTTATCCCATGAAACTTGATATGTTGTGTTTTCATTTTCATGCAGTTTTAAGTATTTAATTTCTCTCATGATTTCTTCTTTGACCCATTGACTTTCTCAGGTGTCTTTTGGTTATAGATTTTAATTGTATTCTTTTGTTATCAGAGAACACCCTTTATATGATTTGTTGTAAATTTAGTGAGATTTATTTCATGGTCCAGCATGTGATCCGTTTTAGAGAATGTTCTTATGTGCTTAAAAGGCATGTGTATTCTGTGGTCTTTGGGTGGAGTGTTCTATAAACTTAAGTTAGATCATTTTGGTTGATAGTGTTGCTAAAGTTTTTTTACATCCTTGTTAATTTTCTCTCTAGTTTTGTTTATCATTCATTTCTGTCGGATTCTGCTTCTTATATTTGGCAGCTTGTTGTTAGGTGTGAGTACATTTGTAAATGTTGTATCTTTGTGATGTACTGATTCTATCATTATAAAATATCCCTCTTTTTCTTTATTACTACTTATCTTCAAGTCTGTTTCATCTGCTGTTAATAGTCACTCCAGCTTTTTTATTTTTGCTGTTCATATGGAGTATATATTATATTTTCTATTATTTTACTTTCAACCTATTTGTATCTTTGAATCAAAGAGTGTCTTTTGTAGAAGAGTATAATTGGGTCTTGTTATTTGAACCTATATGATAGTTTTGGCCTTTGAGTGTCATATTTAGTCTATTCCCATTTAATGTGATTTTGATATGAGTGAATTTACTTTTGCCATTCTTCTTTTACTGCCTTCTTTTGTGTTAAATATTCTTTCAGTGTACTATTTAAATTCTGCTTTTGATTTTTTTTTTTTTTAAGAACAAAGCCTCATTATGTTGCCCAGGCTGAAGTGTAGTGGCTGTTAATAACTGTCATCATGGCATACTGTAAACTCAAACTCCTGGCTCAAGTGATCCTCCCACTTCAGCCTCCTGAGTAGCTGGGAGTGCAGGCGTATTGGAGTACAGGTATACCTACACTACTGCACGCAGCTCTCTTGATTTTTTTAAAAACAACTTTTTAGAGTTGTTTTCTTAGAGATTACTGTGGGGATTATAATATGCTTCTTAATTTATCGCAATCTACTTGTTAAATTTTTATTCTAGTATAGTAGTAGAAAAATTCTTCCTTTAATGAAATTTAAAGTAGATAAAATTTTTAAAACATACTGTTTTTTTAAAAAAATGTACTGTTTTTAAAACCCAAATTTTTACACTTATTCTGTTTTATGGTATTTCTAACCATGGTATCATCAGTTGTGGTATGTTTTCTGTATTAGTTAACTATTCATGTCAGTATTTAGTGAAATTTATATCTTGCTAAATGCAGTGTTATATTGAATTCTGTTAGGAGTTCATGGTTACTTATAATAAACTTCCAGTTTCCCCATTACACGGTAGTAATGGTGTTTTTCCAATTTGAACTCTTAATTCTAAATTTTCTTCTTCCTTTAAAAATTCTGTGATTCTGTTTGTTGTCTATGGAAATAATACGTAATTTGATATGTTAATGGAGTGGTTATTCAAAACTTATTCACCTATTTGCTGATGTCTGATGAGATATTTTTTATCTCATTTTAAAAATGATGAGAGGCATTTTTTTATTTCTGGACTTTAGTCTTGGAGGGATGAAAATTTGATCTGATTTCAGGAAAGAAAAAGGATTTATAAATTAGAATTCATAACATGATGAAAGAAGTTTGTTTTTAATGTCAATTTAATGGTAATTTTTGATAGAGAATTTAATTTTTTAATTTAATAATTAAATCTAAGGCTGAGCAGATTTTTCCTTTTGATTTCAGACACCAGTAGTGAAAATTACCAATTCCATTTAATTTGGTACCAGTAAGATATCAATCGACTTTTTAAATTTAATCTTCCTCAATCCTTCATCAACTATACCACATTTACATTTTATAAGTAAGAAGTTATTTATATTGCTAGCTTTTTGTGGACCTGTTTTGGATTTTATTCTCAATTTTCTCAACAATTTATATTTTAAGTCCATGTAAAACTTCAACTCCTGTTTTTCTTAGAGTATGGGGGGGCAATTTCTAGAATTAAAGTGATAGATCTCTGTTAAAATGAGGTTTCCTTTCTAATAAAAAACAAATGTGATATGGCTAAGTTTAACATGTAAAGATGATGGTATTAAGATGACTTGATTTATGTTTGCATGTGACCACCTAGTGTCATCATTTTAACTACATGAACTTGATCAGCATCCAGATTTCACACTCTTTAACCTAGTGTTTGATTGCATAAGGCGTTGTGTTTTTTACCTAATACATTCTCAAGCAGTTTTGTGTTTTATTTCAACCTGGTAACCATATGACCAGCATTGTGCTAGATATTACAGAGAGATTTCAAAAATTAATTAAAAAAAAAATCAATGAGACAAGATTCTGCATTTAAGTCACCAATGAAATGATTAGAAAGAATGTAATTATGCGTGGCTGGATGCTGACTTTGTGTGCCTCTAATAACAGGAATTCATTAAAGGAAAAGATTGTGAAGTAAAATGGTAGGTAGAGGAAGGTTTCCAGGAAGAGTTGGAACTTGAAGGATGATGGTAAGTAAAGTGATAGAAGAATAGAGGATAGATTTTGTCTAGGTGTAATGATAAAATATCAGCGTAGACGGTCCTTGATTTACAGCAGGTCAGCTTTACAGTTTGGATTACTAATGAATGGAGCAATGATAGAAATTATAAGATTACAGATAGTGGTTGTTCATTTTAGAAATATTTGAGCACTAACATTTTGAGGGGAAATGATTGTCACATTGACATATTCACACATTAGTACTGTAAGAATTTGTAGTGCCAAAAAAGAATCATGAATAAATTCCCACATAATGAAGCTATAAAGAACTTTCAGAGGCCATGAAAATAAATGAATTTTTGAAAAGCTATAGGTAGAGCTGAGTAGCTAGAGTTAAGAAATTATCGAAGATAATGAACCTTCGGAGAAAGTGGAGTCAGTAAAGAGTCAGTCAGTAAGGTACAAGAAAGAAGATTGAGCCACAGAAACCAAAGAATTAAAGTTACAGGATAGAAGGACTCATTCACCACCCTTATTGGATGTTGCAATACTGGCTCTCTTCTCTTCAATGTCCCTCTTTTCCTCCTTATAGAAATTCAAAGGTCATTTAATCATTCCCTTACATACAAACAACTTTCACTTCCTTCACTCCTCTCTGTTTTGGTAAAAACTGCAGCTTTGGTTAAATCACCCTTGCAGCTAAGTGGAACTGGAAAAAATTTCAGAAAACATGACTGGTCTCACTTTAAATTAATGGCAGTGGGCTCTTAATGTTAACCAGCAGTTGTACCACACTTCTTTGATCCATTCATTCTCCTAGATGATTGTTTCATCCTTCTTTCCTCTCCTGAAAACCTCGACATCTCCTCTTCATCAAGGCAATCAGAAAAGTTTTCACAAGTACCTGACATCACATTTGTCCTCCCATTCTTTGTTAAACTTACCCTAAACAGGTAACAGTTTCTGTTCTTCTGGCCCACCATTTTCAAAATGGGTCTTCTCTGAGTCACCAGTAACTTGCATCAAGTCTAGTGATCAGTTCTGAGACCTCAGTATTGAGTGACCAGTTGATGACTCCTTTGGTCTTGAGGGCTCTCTTCACTTTGCTTCTAAGGCACCATGTTGTATTAGAATTGCCGTATCAATACTAGTACCAACACGAAACACACAGTATTCAAGGTTCCTTTTCAGTTCTTTTTGTTCTTAGAATATATTCCAGATTAGTTTCTTAGGGCTTATGTAACAAATTATAATACCATAAAGTTGGTGACTTAAGACAACAGAAATTTATTCTCTCACAGTTCAAGGGGCCAGAGTCCAAATCAGAATGTCAGTGTGCCCATTGACCTTCCAAAGGCTCTAGGAAGGAATCCTTCCTTGCCTCTTCCAGCTATTGTAGTGGCTCCAGGGATTCTTTAACTTGTGGCTGCGTGACCCCAGTCCCTGACTCTATCCTCATATGGCTCCCTTTGTGTGTATGTCTCTTTCTTCTATCTTATATAAGGATGTGTGTCATTAGATTCAGGGACCACACTAAATCCAGGATGATCTTATCTTGAGATACTTTTTTTTTTTTTTTTTTTTTTTCTGAGACGGGAGTTTCGCTCTTGTTACCCAGGCTGGAGTGCAATGGCGCGATCTCGGCTCACCGTAACCTCCGCCTCCCGGGTTCAGGCAATTCTCCTGCCTCAGCCTCCTGAGATCCTTTATTACATTGGCAAAGATCCTTTTTCCAAATAAGGTGACATTTATGGGTTTCCAGTGAACTTATTTGTAGGGGGTTGAGGGTTTCACATTTCAATAAACTACCCAGTAATTGTGTAGTTACAGTACTGTCATCAAAGTTACTTGAATTAATTTTTTGTGTGTGATTGTGGTATTATTTGATATATAGTCGGGTTTTTGTTGCTGTTTGTGTTCAGTTTTAGGATTTGCTTTTTCATCCAGTAATCAATAATACTGACTTTCGAAGCATATAGTTTGGTCAGCAACAGACCATATATGACCAAGGTCCTATAGAATTTTAGTACCATATTTTTACTGTACTTTTTCTATGTTTAGACACACAAGTTCTTACTGTTGTGTTACAGCTGGCTACGTATACATTACACTAACATGCTGCACAAGTTTGTAGCCTAGGAGCAATAGGCTCCACCAGTAGCAACAGGTATGTAATAGACTATACCATCTAGATTTGTGTAGGTACATTCTATTATGTTTGCACAGTGGTGAAATTGCCTAATGGTATATTTCTCAGAACATATGTACCTGTCATTATGTGACACGTAACTATGTGTGATTCATAAGTCAAAGTTATATTAGGAGGATATGCTCAGAATTCTCACTATCATCCCATTTTACCTTCCTTGTGGATAACCATTTTATGATTACTTTCAAGTTTATCTTGACCTAACAAGTAAGCCCAATAAACCTCATCTTAAATATGGACAAAAACAAGCAAACTGCCCACAGTACCGTCTTTAAAATGTGATAATGAGACTTACTCATTAGATTATAGTGAAGATTAAATGAAAAAAAAAAAGTAAAACAACTAGTACAGTGCCTGGCACATAGTAGATATAATTTTTTTTCCTTCTGTAACTCATAATATAGGCTATGTATTGCCTACAATTAGGGAGGCTAATAAATTTGTTCACATATAGCCTTTTCTTTCTATAAAGGAGAATTTGTGGTATATTAAACAGGCATTATAAAATATTACCCAGAAAATTTATCAATTTTTTTTACTTTCAGCTCCTGAAACTATAGATAGCATGTATTTATAGTTAGTAGCGGTGGTTTTGAAATTTGGAATCTTGATCCTCTCATTCATATATGTATTAGAAAAGAGTCAGACTTATTTTGAAAACAATTCTAACCTGCCTGAGGCTTCTGTCTAGAAGTGGAATATATTTTGGGTAAGCTTCTTAAACTTCGTGAAATCACCTTCTCATTTGTTCCTTGCCTTGATTGATAAAACATGTACTTCTTCTCTAATGATATTCAACCATATACTCTTGACATTCTAAATTTTTCTAATACTCAATTTTGAGAAAATGTGCTAATAGAGGACTGACTAAAGGTCTAAAGGTTGGCATGCTCTGCATTCCTCTGAATATTTCAAATTTTACTTTTAAGTTAAACCGTATCATTGGAGATCTGTGTGCATGGATTGCATGATTTTAACTTGTTAGCTTTGCATTTACTGGATTGTGCTTTTAGGATGTGATTTATTTATTTATTTTTTTTAAGAAAAGGGAAGCAGCACTGTTTACAATAGCAAAGACCTGGAACCAACCCAAATGCCCATCGATGATAGACTGGACAGGGAAAATGTGGCACATATACACCATGGAATATTATGCAGCCATCAAAAACGATGAGTTTGGGTCCTTTGTAGGGACATGGATGAACCTGGAAACCATCATTCTCAGCAAACTGACAGAAGAGCAGAAGATCAAACACCGCATGTTCTCACTCATAGGCGGGTGTTGAACAATGAGAACACATGGACACAGGGAGGGGAGCACTACACACTGGGGTCAGTTGGGGGGAAATAGGGGAGGGACGGTGGGGGGTGGGAAGCTGGGGAGAGATAGCAAGGGGAGAGATGCCACATGTAGGTGATGGGGAGGAAGGCAGCAAATCACACTGCCACGTGTTTTCCTATGCAACAATTTTGCATGTTCTTCACATGTACCCCAAAACCTAAAATGCAATAAAATAAATAAATGGGAAAAAAAAAAAAGAGAGAGAAGAAAAGGAAAAGTTGCCTAAAACAGATCTTCAGTTTTTTTAGGAATGCTATTAAGGACCTTCTCCATTATATTATCCAGTGTCTTTCTGAGGATGTACTAGTGAAATTTCTGTCAGATTTCTGCATCTTGGAAAAGCTGTACTTTGAACAACCACTAATTCATCTTTAACTTTATATTCAGAGTATTTTCTTCTTTGCCCTACTAACAAGGAGACTTAAGCCTTATTTGAGGACCAACTCTTGGAGTTTGGAGAACAATATGTGTTTCTATGTACCATTTTTATTTGTTTTCTATATCAAAATGTATCCTTTGCCCTGAATGTTTCCCCTGTTTATTTTTAGTCTTATGCATACATCAGAATCACCTGAAGCATTTATTAAATACCAGCTCCCATCCCTGAAAATCTTGGGTTCTTTGGGTGTGATTGATTACATTAATAGCACCAGTTCTTTGCCATGTGACTACACCATTTCCCCCCTACTCCTAAAGGGGCAGATTGTATTTCCTTGCCCCTTAACTTTGGATTTCCTTGCCCCTTGACTTTGGATTTGGTCATAGGACTTACTTTGGTATTAGTGTGCATGACGTGACCAAAGGCTTGAATAGCACTGGTAGGATTGGGCTTGTACCTTTGTGCCTCTCGTCTCCAAAAGGTCGTGTCCAGCCTGGCAGACTAATTCCAGGAGAAGGGTTGAGAGACTTGTTTTAAGCCAGTACATACTGAAGTATTTAGGGGAATGAACTTTGATGTTGCCACCTCTTAAACGGCTCAGGGAGACACACACCACACACACAGACAGACACACAGACACACACCCCCCCAACCAGACACACAGACACCCCCAACCAGACACACACACACACACACCCACACACACACCCAACCACCACCACACCACGAGTGAGGAAGGAAAAGAGGAGGAAAGAGTTTGTGATTGTTTAAGCAGATGGAGCAAAATGTAAACAATTGGTGAATCTGATTAAAGATTATGGTAGTTTCTTGACTAATTATGTAATTTTTAAAGTTTGAAATTATATCAGAAGTAAAAGTTACCTCTTCAACCTAAAAATGTCACGGTGGCTCACGCCTATAATCCCAGCACTTTGGGACACCGAGGCGGGTAGATCACGAGGTCAGGAGATCGAGAATATCCTGGCTAACACGGCAAAACCCTGTCTCTACTAAAAATACAAAAAATTAGCCAGGTGTGGTGGATGCACCTGTAGTCCCAGCTACTTGGGAGGCTGAGGCAGTAGAATCGCTTGAACCTGGGAGGTGGAGGTTGCAGTGAGCTGAAATCGCGCCACTGCACTCCAACCTAGGCAACAGAGGGAGACTCCGTCTCAAAAAAAAAAAAGTGAAAACCTTAAGAAAATTGTTCTGCAAAGTTTCTAAATCAGCTAGTTTGAACATTATACTTTGTTTAGTGATAAAAATCTATATTAACGAACTAGGTACTGTCTAGAATACACAAACTATTACTGTTTTTAAAAAAATTTAACTTTGAAATAATTTATGTAGATCCATAGAAAGTTGGGAAAAAATGTACAAGGAGGTTGTCACCCAGCTTCTCTCAATAATAAAATTTTACATAACTATATTACAGTTTCAGAACGAGGAAACTGACATTGATACAATCCAAGAGCTTGTTCAGATTTAACCAGCTGGATGTGTACCATTGTGTGTCTGTGTACGGCGGGGTGGTGTGTGTATATATGTAGTTATGTGTAACAGTACCACACTCAACTTACTATTCTATCACTGTAAGGACTACTTTGGGTGATATCTCTTCATAACCACACCTGCGCTCTGGTTTTTTTGTTCTTGTTTTTGTTTTTTGACAAGGCTTTGCTCTGTCACCCAGGCTGCAGTGTAGTGGCGTGATCACAACTCACTGCACCCTCAACCTCCCTGGCTCAAGTGATCCTTCCACCTCAGCCTCCCAAGTAACTGGGACTACAGGTGCATGCCACCACACTTGACTAATTTTTGTATTTTTTGTAGAGTTGGGGTTTTAGCATATTGCCCAGACTGCTCTCGAACCCTTGGGCTCAAGCAGTCCACCTGCCTCAGCCTCCCAGTGTTGGTATTACAGGCTTGAGCCACTGTACCTGGCCCACTTGGAGTTTTTAACCCCTGGTAACCACTAATCTTTCCACCATCTCTATGATGTTATTATTTCAAGAATGTTACAAAAATGGAATCATGGTTTGTAGGCTTTTGAGGTTGGTATTTTTTCTATTTACTATAATTTATGTCATCCAAGTTGATGTTTTTATCAGTAATTTTTTCCTTTTATTGTTCTTGCACTCCATAGTATGGATCTACTATGGTTGGTTTAACCATTTCTGCATTAAAGGACATTTGTTTCCAGCTTTTGGCTGTTATGAAATTGTCTTAGTCCATTTTGTGCTGCTCTAACAGAATATCTGAGACTGGGTAATTTATAAAAAATAGAGATTTAGGCCAGGCCTGGTAGCTCATGCCTGTAATCCCAGCACTTCTGAGGTCAGGAGTTCAAAAATACTCTGACCAACAAGGTGAAACCCCATCTCTGTTATAAAAGAAAATTAAAAAAAAAAAAAAACAGATTTATTTCTTACAGTTCTGGAGTCTGGAAAGTCCAAGGTTGAGGGGCCCACATCTGGTGAGGGCCTTCTTGCTGTGTCATCCCATAATGGAAAGTGGAGGAGCAAGAGAGCACAAGACATTAGCGGGGAAAAAATAGAAGCGGATAGAACTCTTCTTTTTATCAGGAACCCATCCTAAGACAACAATATTAATTGATTTATGAGGTCAGAGTCCTTGTGACCTCATCTGTTAAAGGTCCCATCTCTTGACACTGTTGCATTGGGGATTAAGTTTCCAACAAATGAACTTTGGGGGACACAGTCAAACCATAGCACAAATAAAGCAGCTATGAACATTCATGTGCAGGTTTTTGCATGAACATAGTTTTTGTCTCATAAATATCCAACAATATATAGTTGCCTTTTTACTTAGCATTTAGATTTTTCCTTTAAAGTTTATTCTGAGGCAATTGTTTTCATACTCTATGAAAAACTATTGTTCTTTCCAAGGCTTTCAAGCTATGACTAATTCTGTAAACATAGCTATTGTAATTTCAGGTTAATTTTTTAAGGAGTATGTTCAGCCTTGTGTGAAAAGAGAAAAATGGATTCAAAACTAAGCAACTTTAAGTGTGCCATGCTCATTAATTAAGACATGTATGTAAGTCACCAGTAGATTATTTTTTGAAGCAGTATGAGTTAAAATAAATGAAATTGAGAGCCCCTTCACCTTGTCTGTCAGGTTAGGAATGAACTAATTTGTATGCACCTTTTTTCCCTAAACTTGTGTCAGATCCATCACTGTGTACCAGCTACATAATCTTTCCTTAGCTAGGCTCTGTACTTCTTCAGGGACTTGAACATGCTAATCATTACTGATCCTCATTTCTTCTTCCCCCTATTTAACTCTTAAGAAATTTCTTTAATGAGGCATTTCCTCCCTTCCCAAACATACGTTTAGTTACCTTTTTTTCTTCTCTTGAAACACTTGTTTTGTTTTTCCTATTAAAAACAGCTGGGACTCTGGAATGTTAAGAGTGGGGATTCTGAAATCAGATCTTGGGCAAGTTCCTTAATCTTTATGTGCCTCTGTTATTATCTTAAAATGAACATAAAAGTAGTACCTAATTCATAGGATAAAGATTAAATGAACTAAAGTATGTAAATGCCTTACATAACAATGCTAGGCATATATTAAGCACTATGTTAGTATCATCAAATATTATTACTGTTATGGAATTTATCACAAATACGTAATTATATGTTTTGTGGTAATTACTCAATGCATCATCCCTACGGAACTCTAAGGTCTATGAGGATATTAGCCATGTCTGTTTGGTTTACTACTATATTCTCAACAACCACTGTCAGTCCCTATTGTAGGTGTTAGATATTAAGTGCATGATGGCGAATATATAAAGGTTTACTTAAAAAAATCAGGAAATCAGATAATCAAAAAGAAAGAAATTAATCACTTATACGTTTCATCTCCCTATGATAAGAAAACTTAGGTAAAGAGGGGTTAAGCTACTCCTTCAAGTTCAGCCAACTCAGTATTCTAATTGAAAGTGTTTTGTTTCCTTTTTGTCTAGTTTTGCTTCTGTGTTTATGTGTCTAATTGTGTTAAAACATAATTTTAGAAACTGATCTTTCTATATCCCAATTTTACTTTGATTTCTTAAACAATAATAAAAGTCCCCTGTAATGTAAGGTAAAGTTTTTATTCCTAATTATTTTCTTCAGGTACTTTTAAAATCATTCAGCTGTCACATATTCTGGACATGGAGAATCAGTATTGAGTTAATATCCCAAGACTTTCAAAACCCAGAAATAGAAAACAACAGCAAAAATGCTGTTTGGAGAGTTTAAGGTTTAATTAAAGAGTTTGTTCAGATGCTTTTGCTATTTGGAATCATTATCTCAGAAATTAAGCTGTAACACACAGTCATTTGATTTTATTTCCATTAGCCTTCTACCCTGGGATATATGACTATTACATTTTCTTTTTCATAATCTGTGTTTCATAGTAAGTTTACGTTTCTGGAACTCTTGATTGTTACTAAATAAATTAGAAATCTCACTTAAAATTTAAAAATTTATTTTTCTAATGAAAAATTGATATCACAGAACTAAATTTTTAAAATTTTATATACAGAAAGCATATGGTATTGATGTTATCGAAACTTGCATGTTGTATTAGTTCACTGAACATGAGTATATTACTTTAGAAAAAAATACATCCCTAATATATCATCCTTAATTTGTGTACCTGTCATATAGTGCAGGGATCTAGTGGAAATTATAGAAGGGTTACTGTAGGTAATGAGTCACAAGTCACTTTTCTCCGTTGATAGGTTCTTTCTCTGTAAATCAAACTATTTAAAATAATTTAGAAACTTAGATCATTGGTAAAAAGCTGTTTTTTATTGGTTTAAATTGACTTTTAAGAAATTTATCTTGCCTGGCAAGGCGCAATGGCTCATGCCTATAATACCAGCACTTTGGGAGGCAGAAGTGGGCGGATCACCTCAGGTCAGGAGTTTGAGATCAGCCTGGCCAGTATGATGAAACCCCGTTTCTATTAAAAATACAAAAATTAGCCTAGTAGGGTGGCTCATGCCTGTAATCCCAGCTACTCGGGAGGCTGAGGCACAAGAATTGCTTGAACCTGGAAGTTGGAGATTGCAGTGAGCCAGCATCATTTCATTGCATGCCAGCCTGGATGATGGAATGAGGCTCTTGTTTTTAAAAAAAATATATATATATATATATATATAGGCCAGGCGTGGTGGCTCACACCTGTAATCCCAGCACTTTGGGAGGCTGAGGCAGGTGGATCACTTGAGGTCAGAAGTTCAAGATCAGCCTGGCTAACATAGTGAAACCCCATCTCTACTAAAAATACAAAAATTAGCCAAGTGTGGTGGCATACACCTGTAGTCCCAGCCACTTGGGGGGCTGAGGCACAAGAATCACTTGAATCCTGGAGGCAGAGGCTGCAGTAAGCCGAGATTATACCACTGAATGTCAGCCTGGGCAACACAGTGAGACTCTGTCTCAAAAAAAAAAAAATTATTCTTTCTAAAAAGCTATTCCAATATCTTTTTTTCACATTCATTAGTTACATTACTTAGTGGTTACATTTGGTTCTCTTGAACTGTTTTCTGAGTTTTTTAAACCAATTGCAGAAATACAGCCTGAGGGAAACATGGTTTAACAGTAGTAGGACTGAAAAAGTTTTAATTAATGTGAGATTATAGTATTTTGTATCTAACAAAAAGTTTTCCTTAGTTAAAAAAAAAGCCTTCTATTACAGAAAACTATATAAATGTTATACTGCACTTTTAAATTTTTGTTGTATTTTTATTGTTATATTGTTATGGTTTTTCCCCAAATATTTTCAATCCACAATTTGTTGAATCCATGGATGTGGAACCTGTGAATACAGAAGGCCAACTGTACAAAAAAGATCCCAGAATTAGTAAGATAAGTAAGTTTTCAGGATACAAAATTAATATACAATATTCTATTGTATTTCTGCATCCTAGCAGTTAACAATTGGAAGTCAAGAATTTGTCAATTATCATAACATCAAAAATGTGAAATACTTAGGAATAAATCTGAAGAAGTATGTGAAGGCACTGTAGACCGAAAACTAGTAAACATTGCTGAGCAAAATTAAGGAAGATCTAAATTGGTAGAGACATATACATTATTTGTAGATAATAATGCTCAATATGGTTATCAGTTTTACCCAAATTGTTACATAGATTGAATGCTGTATCTATCATATTCCCAGCAGCTTTGTAGAAATTGACAGGATGATTCTAAAATCTATATGTAACTAAAAAAAAAAACCCTAGAATCAGAACAGTTTGGGGCAGAATAAATTTCTGCTAAGCAGAGATATTGATTAGATAGTTGGATATGAGTCGAGTATATGGGGTAGAAGTTAGACAGAAGCACTGTTTTAAAATCATGCCATTGAATGAGATCAACAGCAGAGTATGGATAGGAAGATAAAAGGAACCAGAAGAGGATTCTGGAGTGGTCAGTTTGGTCAACAGAAAAACTAGGAGAATATATTGTTCTGGAAGACAAGCAAAGAATTTTTCGAGGAGAGAGTGATCAACTATGTTGATTGCTAGATCGAATCATATGAGGTCAGAGGCTTGCCCACTGAATCTAGCAATTTTAGTGCCATTGCTAACTGTGGCAAGACATTTGGTGGAATGGAGAATAAAAACACATGGTATGGGTTCAAGAGAAGGTAGAAGAATTAGGGATGAATATAAAACAACTGAGGGAATTTTGCTCTGAAAGGGAATAGAAAAATTAAGTCATTGTTGGAGGGAGATCGTAGGGGTCAAGATAAAGGGTGGGATTTTTTTGGGTTTTGTTTTTATTGGGAGTAGGAAGAATTATTTGCATATATATGTTTTATGCTGACTGGAATTATTCAGTATGTGGAAAAATTGATGATGCAGGAGAGAACAGAATTGCTGAAATAGTATTTTTGAATGAGAGCAGAATAGAGATCAGTATGCAGATTATGCATAAGTGATCTATGATTTTTTGCACCTCTTCCATGTATACCCTTTCTTGATTGCTCTTTCATATACTTTAATTAATGATCTTACCTATTTAATTGGGAGAGTCTCCTAAAGTATCTGAAATATATTCCATGTTCTCATACTAGATTGTCTTGAAGAATTGTTCGTTTGAGGATCAAAAATCAAAGTAGCCGTTTCTTGAACAGATTCTTAAGGCAGCCGAATTCCAAATGACTAACAGAACCAAAATGGCGAATACTATTACATACTTTTATGATTTAATATTCATATAGAAGTCTTGTTCCCAGGTTTTTCTTATATTTTACGTATATCTCAAAAAAAAATTCTATTTGTTTATTTAAATAAAAACCACACACTTTGGGAGCTCTTGCTTTCTAATAGTGTTGACTAGTCAATTCAGAAGAATTTGGCCAATCTTTGATGAGCTAGTAAAAAAATAAAGCTGAATTTTTAATTTTCCCACTTACATTAATTGTAAGTGTGCCCTCTTGTGGACTATTCAGTAATTTTCACATAAAAGCCTTTCCTTTTATATTGCAGACAAAAGTAATTGTATATCATCACATATGTTTCAAGACCTGGATCTTAATGTTATAGTTAAGACCTAAACCTCATTTAGAAATAGTCATTGTTTGATTTTGCATTTCTAATATGATTGTATATGAAACAGTCTCATAACAGTTTCAACCATTATATAAGGGACTTGGAAACAGGCTATTTCTTTTGCAGTATAAAAGAAGATGAGAAATAAATTTTATTTTAGTGTGTTGGGGGTTGACTAGAAATCCAAACAATTCATAGATGCAGTTGGAAATTTCCTCCATAGCCTCCAGGTAAAAATAAAATTTTAATAATTAAATTCCAGGACACAGGACTATTTTTTTCCTGAGGTAGTTTGTAGTTTTGTATATTTTCATACAATTAAACTTTGTGTAACTAACTACAGGCCTCAGCAAATCAATTTTACTCTCTAACCAACTGGGACTATTTAAAGTTATATGCAGTTTTATTAAAGTCAATTCATAGAAATATATAGTTTTACTCATTATTTTATTTCTCAGCAAACATACACATATTTTATAACTGCTTTTGAGAAACCCTAAATCTCAGCCTTATTTACTGAATAGTAACTTTCCTTTCTCTGCATAATGGTACTTAGTAGTGTAAATATATCCTTCTCGTAGATGTTATAAATATATTATGTGATATTGCGACACTATTGGGACACACATATACATTATTGGTATCCAGCATGGTGGCTGCAGAGAACTCAGGGTTCCAGAAGCAAAACAAATGTCTCAAGAGAGTTTTAGAACTTTGCTTTATTTTGCATTTTAAAAATTTATTGGAAGTAATTTGGAACTTTAGAAAAGCAGAAATGTTTTAAAGGAAGTGAGAATTTTTACAGTGCAGCTTATTGGGAACTTTGTTTTTGAGCTAGGATTTGAGGAAGATCCTTTCATAAGTATCTTAAATAGCATGTGAAAAATCTGTTCTTGAATAGCAGACAGGGAAAAAGAATCTGAAGGTGACTTGACAGAAGCAAAAGGCTTCTGCTGGAGAGGTGCCACTCTCTAGGGACTCACTGACCTATTTAAAATAGTAAGTAGTACCACATAGATTTATTTATTTACTTAACCTGTGTAGCTATTTAGCATTTATATCCCACCTGTTTTCCAAAAGGATTTGAGGTGGTTTATAATGTTAAATGTAACATAAATTAGGACAATAAAAATACACTAGTTTAAACTTTGGGAAAAAAAAATCCTTTAATGTGAGAAGGCTGAGCAAAGAGCAAGGAGAACCTTTTCATTCTCCCCCCAGAAATCTTGCTCCCCTCTTACTAAAGTCTTCAACCGTCTCTCCAGGTGGTGGCAGGGAAATTCTAAGGTCTGACTTCAGTTCTTAGCATAGTTATGTTAACAGATCTACCCTTAGTTTCTTTCCTTCAGCAAACTTTTCTGTTGCCCAACAGACTGGGTTGCAGCTAGACTATAACAAGGTCTGAATCTCATCCTTGTGGGATGAGTATGCTTTTCCAAATTCTTAGTTTTTTTCCTTAGATGTTTTCTCCCTTAATCCTGTGGATGGAGCTGCTTCCTGTATTTGCCATTGCTGTATTTTGTAGAATCCTCTTTATACCTTCTAGTTAACCATTTTTTACTACTTAATAATTCTTTATATTAATTTTTTCCTGCTCAAAAAAAGTGTGTATACACACACACACACACACACACACACACACACACACACACACACACTACTTTTAACCCTTTCCTCTACCACCAGAAAAAATTAACATTAGCAAAGAAAAAGGGTGTTAATTAGCTAAATATTCCACATATGTAAAATTTCAGTTTATTCAAAATAATGTAATAATCACACAAGATGACAACATGATATAACGAATACTGAACTAGAGATGAAACATTTATATTCTAGTCTTGGCTAGGTCAATTACTAGCTCAGAGACCTTGAACAGACACTTACATTCTCTGAAGAACTTTTACTGTTTGCTGTACCGTTTTGTTGGTTTATCTTTTTTCCATAGCAGTGTAGATGTTTCTCAGTTTTGTTTCCTTTAGACAAGCATTAGAATATAAGATTTGGGTAGAAACACCTGAGTTCAAATCCTGTTTCTGCTGCATGCTTTCTGTTTAGCTGTAGACAAAGTATTTAGGCTCTGAAACTTAATTTTTGCGTCTGTGAAATAGTGGTAATCTTTACAATGCTTTGATATTGGAATGACTAAGGAAAGGGATATGTAAATATCTGACACATAAGAAGTGCTAAAAAATTTATTTACTTTATTTCTTGTATCACTTTATTTCTTGCCTATCTGATCTATTATAATTTCGCTTTTATCAACCCTCAATAAATCACTTCCATAACAATAGCTATAGTTCAGACCACTCTTGTCAGATTGTGAATTTCCAAATTCCTGCTTTAGACATTTCCAACTAGATATTACACTGGCATTTTAATCTGAGCAAGTCCAAAGTGACACCATGGTTACATGTAGGTACTGCAGTATTCTAACAGAACTTTCTGCTTTCATTCTGTGTCTCTTCCTCCCCACCCTATCTTCCTTATCACTTTAAAATTAGTCTTAACTGAAAATTAAGGATGTGGAAAAAGATAACAAACTCCCTTGCAGGCTCCTATTGACCTTTCTAGCTATATGCTCTGTCTAAAGCATTTATGAATATACCCTGCATATTGTATTAGTCTTTAGCACCCAGCTCAGTGTACTTCATAGAATATACTTAACATAGGTTTCATAGGTAATTATTTAAATATTCAGAGAAATCTATGTACATGTGGCAGCAACAGGAGACTTTTTATTTTTATCACAGTTTATATTACTATTTTCCTGAATCATAAAGTAATATTATACCACCAAAACGAGAATTCCCCAACATCTCAGAATACACCCCCATCCCTAATAATTATTGTTAAATGTTTAATAATATATTTTTAAAGTCTTTTTTTCATGCCTAGGCCATCATTTTTATGAAAATGTGTTTTAAGCAAAAGTATTTAGCTTGGCTGATGAGCTTATAATACGCACATTTATATTTTCAGCTATCAATATATCTTTAATGTATTTTCATGAATTTTAAGAATCTTTGCCATTCTTTTTTATTTTAGTGCCAATTTGTGGAGAGATTAACATATAGAACCATCACTGTAAAGTTGATTCAAGTTTTAATTCAATGATTCTTTCTCTTTTCTCTCTCTGAAGTATGTACCCCCTTTACAACATTCTTGTGGCCAAACTCAAATTTTAAAGGGCAGAGGATGTTTCCATCTTGTTAACCATTGTACTTGGGCTGCCTAGCATAGTGTCTGACACAGTAACATAAGATAAATATTAATTGGATGCATCATCATGAAGGACTAAATATAATAGCAATAGTATGTTGTGTTGGGTGCCACTTATTACTCGGAGTACTTAAAGGGTGAATGAACTATTATGTAACCTGATATGGTATTTTAAACTGTTAACTATTAAGGATAGTAACAGGAAAATGCTTTAGTTACGTTAAAGAGAAGATGAAGCAGATTTTTCTGTAAAACAACACAAAAGTTTAAAGCAATTTCAATTATTAAATTAAGACAGATTGAATAGTTATCATGGGAAAAGTTACCAAATTCATATCTTACATCCATCATGTATTTAGCTCATCATTAGTGTATTCAAAGATGGAAGAAATAAAAGGGGTTTGTACTTGGTAAGATTTACTTCTTAAAATGTCATTATGCAAATTTTGAGAAGAAAGTTTATGAACTTGGTATAAAACATGTCATGGTGTTTACTTATTCATTGTTATCTTGTATCCAAATCTGATTTTCCTCAAAGTGAATTTTGCTTTCTGCTCAATAGTTCAGATCAAGAAGAAAGTAAGAATAATTGAACTGCCATAGAAATGTGAATCATACACCAAATGTGATTATAAAGTAAGGAGTCTAACTCCATAAAGCCTTTTCAGTGTCACATGGTATAGTATACTGACTAACAGTCTTTTAAACTGGATGTTTCAATCAACCTGTAAAATAATATTAGAAAAAGAATGAGACAAATCTGCATAAATGAAACATTTCTGAGATAATATACCTGGCAAAAGCAAGATGCGGAAGAGTATATAATAAATAACAGCTTGCATTTAATGAAAACTTACTACATACGCAGCACAATTCTAAGAACTTTGCACATATTATTTCATCCTCACAACAAAATTAAAAATAATAATTACCTACCTCATATCAGAGATGAGGAAACTGAGGTACAGAGATTCAATAAGTAGTCCAAGTTTATGTAGTAAGCGGGGGAGTTTGGATTCAAACACACAGTCTAATTAATCTCTTTCTTCCTTGGCTATATATTTTTACTATATTGATTATATGTGCATCATAATCTCATGGATGTACCATCATTTGTTATACTAATAATGTTATACGTTTTAGTTATTTTAAATGCCCATGTGCCAGATAGTCTGGGTTTGACTCCAGCTGTATGACCTTAGGCAAATTGTTTATCTTCTCTGTGCATCACATTCTTCATCAAATAAAACTGGGATATTAGCATCTCGGGTCCATATGAGGATTAAATAAAACTATTAAGGTGTTTATAACCATTTTTATTACATCATAGGTGGTGAGTATACATGAGTTACCATTTCTATTTTTCAATTACTAAAATGTAGTAAAAATGTTGTGGGAATATCTACATGTGTATGTTTTTCAGCATGTATGTAATTATTTCTTTAGGGTATATTTCTAGAAGTGAAACTGTTGAGAAAAAATTATGCATACTTTTCAAGTCTTTGTTTATAGGGTGCAAAGTGGCCTTCCAGAAAGTTTATCTACCGTCAGATAATAAGGATGCCTTTTATTCCAAATCCATCCCAATTTTAATATTATTATAATTCCCATTGATACTGTTGTATTTGCATTTCTTTTGTTTGCTTGAGGAAGTTGTAAATTTTGTAGTGAAATTAAATGAAGAACTAGAGTCTTTAAAAATCTTGGCAAATGTTTAAAAGTTCCCTTCAAACTCATTATGATGGGCTAAATTGAAAATTTACTATAATATCTTCCCCTAATTAAGCATTCTTTTAATTAAACCTCAAGCCATTCTTAAATTTAGTTATAAATGGTTTCTCACTCAATATATTTTGTTTTATTTAGTTCTTAGTATTACAACAGTTAAATTTTTTTTCTGCTTTCTATTGCCAGTATTTATTTCTCCTACCTTATCATTTAAGTAATTGTAGGTGAGCAGGCCCAAGGCTATGGCTTGTAATACTATGGTGAAATATATACCAGAATGCCAAATAATTATTTATAATAGATCTTTCAGAAGTAGGAATTATTTGTATTGAAAAGATGCCTTTTCCCTCTGTTTGTTTTGAAAAGACTCCTGTTCTTCCTTTATTCTTCCAAATCTGTTTAGTAATGCTGTTAACTTTCTGGATCACTTGCTATGTGCCAGGTGGTATGTCAAGTGATATATATGCATTGTTTTATTCCCATCACCACTTACGTGGTGGGCTACTTTCCTCACTCTTACATTTTTTCAAATCAGCAGCTCTCATATGGCTTTGCTTGGTGACCCACAATTTTAAAGACATTTTACCTGAGCTCACAAAGCACTGTACAGGGTACCCTTATATTTCTATTCCCTCTATCCCTTTCAGTGTTCAACCCACTAAGTTTATTTTATAATCTACTAATCTGTCACCAATCACAGATTGTAAAAACACTACCTTAAGTGGCGGTTCTAAAGCCCTCATTAAAATCTTCTTTACAGTTTGGTTGCCATTTCATTCTGGACACATGTCAGCTTCAGTTTTACAAAATGCAGTATAGTTTCACAGAGCCAAGCAGTCCAAAACATTATTCAATCCAGAGCCAGAAATGTCATCTCTAGTTAGTTAGGTGTGTATTTGTTCATTTTTAGAATTCTAGGAATGCTGTTTCTTGATGGACCCTGGTCATCTTCCAATATAAAGTAGCAACATTTCCACAAGATTACTTATATTTATTAAAAGCTGTGACTTTACATACAATTGTAACTTCATTTCTACCAAATTCCTCTGCTGTTTTTAAAAATCTTGGATTCTAGTGGAATTAGCCATAGTTCAGTAGTGAAGATCAAATACTTTTGTCAGTAATCATTTATCAACATATAATTAAAGCACTTTAAACCAAGTAAGTATTGTTGCTCCCCAGTCCTTCCCCTTTACTCCCAGTTTTTAATTGACATCAGTATTCATTGCATTTTTATATCACTGTGAAAAGTACAATCTTGTGGTTAGATTTATTTAGATTGATTAATCTTCTAGTTCATATATAGGTGACTAATTACATAGTCATTTTTAGGCTAAAAATTCTAACCTGGGGTTGGATCTGCTGTATTTGTTACCTGGGACTTAGGAAAACAGTCAGGCAGCCCACAATAGAACCTTAGTATATTACCCTTTTTAGGTTCTTGTCCTCTGAGTTAAATAATTAAATACAGTCACTTGTTACTTAATCTGCTTGAATATGGCAATGTACAACAGTGAGTTGTATGTGAATAATGACATTTTTGTGATCTGTAATTTTCATTCAATGATTTCTTTCCATTAATTACTAAACCTAAGTTGGAACTTTCTTATTAGCATAAACTTATGAAAAATTCATTGTGTTTTGGTGACCTTTATCAGGAGCTTTTAAATTCCAATGGACTTTTTAAAATTTATTTATTTTTTTGTTCATCCCCTCCCCCTGACTATTTTTTTTTTTGGGGGGGGGGGCCTAAGTCTTGTCCTGTGGCCCAGGCTGGAGTACAATGACGCACACTGAGCTCACAGCAACCTCTGCCTCCTGAGTTAAAGTGATTCTCCTGCCTCAGCCTCCCAAGTAGCTTACAGGCACACAGCACCACGCCCGGCTAATTTTTGTATTTTTGGTAGAAACGGGGTTTCACCATGTTGGTCAGGCTGGTCTCGAGCTCCTGACTTTGTGATCCGCCCGCCTTGGCCTCCCAAAGTGCTGGGATTACAGATGTGAGCCACAGTGCCTGGGCTCCAACTGACTTTTTAAAGGGCTTGATGTGACTGCGAACTGCAGTGTTGCATTAAATTTCTTTAGTAATTGTTAAAGAATCACATTAATAATTTCAAATTGTAGAGTCCACAGTGTAGCAAATTGGTAGATATAGGATAGCCAGTAGTGATTATAGCTTTTCCTATGTTATTTCCTGTGCCTTTTCCTTTCAGTGGGCTTCTACTAGTAAATTTTGTCAGTCATTTACCAAAGGAAAGTAATTTTTTTTCCTTTAGCTGGCAATTAGTAAAGAATGTACATTTAAAGGTCTTTAGACTATGAAGGAAAAAGAGGAAATGATCACCACAAAGAAAAGATAGTTAATCCTCTAGATGGAACTGGAATTTTGGATGGTGATTCTATGGATGCTTACTTTATAACTCTGTTAAACTGTGTGTGTGTGTGTACTCACCTGTTTAATGTACCTTTGCCTTTGTTCAGTAGGTCTTACATTTATTTATAATAATAATGTTTGGGGGCAAAGGAAATTCTTAATTTTAACTACCTGTATACTTCTACATTAAAAACATACTTATTTGCAAAGTTGCATTCAGACATATGAGTAAGGGAAATTGTTAGTATTATATCATTTAAATGTTTGACATTTACAACTCAAAAACTTAAAGAGGTTCTCTTAAAAGTTACTGACTAGCAAATACAACCTTAAAAAGATAAACACTTAAGCTTTTTAAACTGGAAACTACACTTCAGTTTTCAATATTAGCTCTATGGCTTAATTGATGTAGCCTTCCATTTGCTGATGAATTTATAAAGTAAATGTAATGAAAGTGTATCTTTGATTAATATGTACTTGTTAAAATATTATCTATTTACCAAAAAGGACTTATACAAGTACTGTTAAAGGAAAGATAAATGTTCCACAAGCCGTATGTTGAAAAGAAGAGAAAAATGTGGGGGCTTTGAACAGAATAACCAAGTTATCATGTGTGTCTCTGTGTGTGTAGAGAGAATTCCATCATGGTAAATACTAAACATTTAAGTCAGTTAGGTCATTTTTATGGGGAACATTAAAAATGTTAATACATGCCTTTCTCTGTCCTTTATGTGGTTGCATATTGATTATGTGACTTATAAGAAACATGTAGTGGTGGTTGAAAGGACAAGCTAAGTACATGAACATTAATCATGCAAGAATGAAACAAGAAAAATTTTAAAAGATATCACAAAGGATTATATAATTACTTACAAGATAATATTAGGCAATAAATGTCATAAGTTCAGAGTAGATTAAGGTGAGATACTTACTTGGGTGAATTAGAGGTTTCATGAAATAGCGGGAACATGCTTTGGATCTTGAAGAAGTATAGGATTTGGACCAAAGTAGTAATAGTCTTCAGGAAATGTATTAAGATGGGAATACACAGGGGAGATTTGGGAGAATGTGATTAGATCAGGTTGGTTGGAGAGGATAGTTTATGTAGGATAGTGATAAAAGGCACAGCTAGAAAGGCAAGTTGAAGCTAGACTATGAAGTTAAATGTTTAATGTGCTTATAATGTGGAAATGAATTACAGTGCTTGTTGAGGTTGATCAAGTATCCCTATCTAGCAATCCAGCCTACAGTTAAGAAGCAAACTGGAACCAGATTGCTTGGGTTCAAAATCTTGCTTTGCTAATTACTTTAAACTCACTGTAAATTGATTTCCTCTTAGTAAAATGCAGAAAACAATAGTAGCTACCTTACTGGGTTGTTGTGAGGACTAAGTGAGTTAATGTGTGCAAAGCATTTTGCAGTTGTTCAACATATAGTAAGTGGTGTATTAAAAAATGACTATTATATAGGTGGAACAAACAAAAGCAGAAACTTTTTTTATAGTGATTAAGCATTTTCCTGGTATTAATATATCTTACATATTTCTACAAATAATTGTCTGTTTTGTGTATTGCAGTGTTTGGGAAATGGGAAGTAATGACAGCTGGCACCTGAACTAAGTACTTTTATAGGCAACACCATTCCAGAAATTCAGGATGAATGGGGATATGCCCCATGTCCCCATTACTACTCTTGCGGGGATTGCTAGTCTCACAGACCGTAAGTTTGGTTCATTTATCTAATTTAAGTTCTACTGTGTGTTAACGATAATTTTTACAAAGAATGTTTCAAAAATTATGTTATTTAAAACATATTTATAAAAATAGTTAAACTGCCCTTTAAAGAAAAAAAAGTTGACAGCCTGTTATCTAACTTCTTTATTATCTAACTTCTTAGTGATGTTTATTTTGGTGGTTATGTTCATTAATCTGTTGGAGTTTGAGGTATCAGCAGCCTGTTTTACTCTGAATACTTAAGAATTTTAAAGAACATTGCCAGCCTTTTGAGATTTATTTAATATAACTCAATTTTTCAGAGATTTATTCTTTTGTTAGGCATTTGTAACTACAGTTCTTAGTCCATGAGTAATGATGCGAAAAGCTACCTACAATTTTAGTCATTGTGTCACCCTAACTGAATAAATAAAAGGAAAAAGATACGAGAGGGAAGAGTAGAAAGTGAGAGAATGGCACACTTTTCTTTGTATAGCATTGTGCAAGATTTCATAATCTTCATATGAAGGTCCTTCATATCAAGGACTCAAGGGAGCTAGGAGAAAGTACCTTCAAGAAATGTTTTTATCCATGTTCAGTATCCTCCAAATACTATTTTTCTGGCTTTAGTTTAGTTTTGTTTTGTGAATTTCCAGTTGGTTTTAGTGGGGTAAAATAGGTAACAACCCATAGCTTTGAACTTAGGAAACCATCGTAACTAGTTTATGAGGTCTAAAAAAAGTGCTGTAGGTGATTGGGTTAACATTACTCAGGTAAAAAAACTTTTTGAAACTATCTTTAGTTTTTATTATCACTTTGTAGTAGGTAAGGCATAAATACTTTAGAAGTACAAAATCAGATATACTACCAGGAATTTCTTTTTGGTTTTTCTCCCTATGATCTTTGCTATACCTAATATTTTAAAAGTTTGTCTTTCCAATAACCCCTGTTTATTAAGTAATAATTTTATTTTCTTTGTTTTTATTAATGAAAATCCTGTTAGTTCCTATTGGGGCTGAGCAGCATGATAATTATACTGTATAGGTGATTAGAAATTAAGCCTATAACAAAGACACCTGATATTTTAGTTAGCTTTCTTAACCTTTAGACAAATGAACAAATTTCTATTAGGTGAACAGAGATTAAACAGCCGAATTTAAGCTACCATAAAACATTTATGTTCTTTTGTTTTGCTAAGAGAAAAAAGAGAAAAAAGAAGAGATAACTTTAGGAATTTGTAATTTAGAAGGATATTTTTATATTACAGAATTCTATGCTATGAATGCTTTCTTGCTAGAGTGAGCTATTTATTTGTATATACTTGAGCTTTTAAAAAAATGTTACTTATCTACTTTATGAAGAGTCAGATATTGTTATTTGGTTCATTTGTATGAGCTTACTAGTAATTCTGATAAATCTTATAAACAAGAACTAATGAATTGCTATGTTGGAAGTTAGTTTGTAACCATGCCCTTGTGGCTAGTCATTTGTAAATAAAAATTTAAGAAATGAAAAGCACGGATGAATATAAGGGAGCTGAATTTTATTCCTAGAGACTAGTATAATCTATTATGGTCCAAGTGATGTTTTGGGAGTTTTGTAGGGTTGATTGAGGTTTGTTAGGAAGAGGAGAAATGCCTTTTAATAATTTGTCACATTGATATTTATAATTTATTTTTAATCTCAAAATACAGATAAGCACCAAAGAGACTTCTTACAGTCACTCAATTTCTAATAATCTGATTTTATTCCAAATAGTCCTGAACCAGCTGCCTCTTCCATCTCCTTTACCTGCTACAACTACAAAGAGCCTTCTGTTTAATGCACGAATAGCAGAAGAGGTGAACTGCCTTTTGGCTTGTAGGGATGACAATTTGGTTTCACAGCTTGTCCATAGCCTCAACCAGGTATCAACAGATCACATGTAAGTATGATCAATTTTGTATCTAATATAAGTGAAAAGTTTTGGCCTTACTAAGATAATCTGTATTCCTGGTTTTATTTCTAAAAATTTTAGATACATAGTTTATTTTTAAAATATATTGGTATCCAAGGGAGAATATAGTCTTATTGCAATAAGTGATTAAAGAGATTTAAATAGGCAATAGTTATTTTAAGATAATAATTCTGATCCATGTAGCTCTATGGCTATCTTTTCAACTATTTTGAAATGATCATGGGGGAGCCATCATCTGTGCAGAGATCTAAAGTTGTTTATGAAACCATATCCCTTTTTCCTGATATTGCCAAAGTGGTTAAAATTCCCAGTATATAATGGACTATGCTATTAGCTTTATTTGGAGTAGGCTTACATGCTTTTCATGAGAAGTATAACAAGAATTCAAGGGCTAATTCCATGAAAGGCTGCTATAGTTTGGGACTAAGTTTTCCTAGATGTGGAAAAATAGCCCAAAAACACTTATTGAGCTAGGAGTTTATTTAATAATTTCTAAGTCGTTTTAAAATAGAAAAGAAATACAGTCCATTCTAATCTACTCAAAATAATGGAAGGATAGAGATCTGATTATAGGCATATATTTTCACACAGTAAACGTTTTTAAATAAAATTGACTTAAATTATACAGCATATTTACAATTTTTCACACAGGTATACTTTTAAAATTTATTTTTCACTCCAAAACCAATACGTATTTATAATAACAATACAAAAATGGGTAAAAGGTAGAGTCTCTCACTCTTATCCCTTCACATCCCACCATACAGTGTTAACTCATGTAACCTTGCATTCTTTATTATTATTTTTTAATTTAAAGATTCGTCATGTAGGGGAATGAGGATAAACACATTATAATGGAGAGGTATCTGCATTAGATGCAGAATATATTTTGGAGGCATTTTTAAAGCTGATGACTCTAAGGTGAGATACTTACTAAATGGATGTTTTAATGGAGAAGTTGAGAAATGATTGATTAAAAATCAGAAAGAAGTATAATACTACGGATATTTTGTCAGTCTCAAAATTCAGCAATATCTAAATCACTTCTTTTTTTTGAGATGGAGTCTAGCTCTGTCACCCAGGCTGGAGTACAGTGGCATGATCTCAGCTCACCACAACCTCCACCTCCTGGGTTTAAGTGATTCTTCTGCCTCAGCCTCCCAAGTAGCTGGGATTACAGGCACCCACCACCACGCCTGGCTAATTTTTATATTTTTAGTAAAGACAGGTTTTCACCATATTGGCCAGGCTGGTCTCAAACTCCTGACCTCAGTTGATCCACGTGCCTTGGCCTCCCAAAGTGCTAGAATTACAGACGTGAGCCCCATGCCCAGCCTCTAAATCACTTCTTATGCTTGTGCATACTTATTCAGTAGTTTTCATTAGATATTTAAAGATATAAAAGAAATAGCACACATAAAATAAGGACTTATTTTATGGATAGTTTCTTTAAGATTGCCCTAGTCTTATCATTGAACACCATCTTTATAGATCTTCATAGTTAAATCCAATGAGTAGAACATTGACATGTAGAATGTAAAATTTAAAACACTGCCTATGCTTAATTTTATCATTACCTCCCATGGTTGTGAATTTAATTTGCTATTTACATTGAAGTTAATTGAAAATTGCTGCTGTGGAGTATACTGAAATTTGCTGTTCGGTTCCCCCCTTTCTCCCATGACATTATTTGAGAAAACAGTATAAGATGGAAAAATTACATAGCCTCTGGGTCTTGTCCTAATCAATGTGGCAACAATATCTTGTTTGTAAGACATTCCCAGAAAGTTAGACTCACTCATATTCAGATGTAAGAAAATAACATTCCAATACCAAATGTCAACTTTTTGTATAACTTTCACTTCTCTACCCTTCCATTACTTTGAGTAGTTTAGAATGGACTGAATTTTTTTTTTCTATTTTAAAATGACTTGGGAATTATTAAATAAACTCATAGTTCAGTAAGATAGTGTTTGGGGGCTTCTTTTCCCCAACTGTGAAGTAAAATAGAGAAAAAAAGATTGTCTTAGAAGAATTTCTCTCTGTTACGTATTTTGATAATTATATTTCTCCCAGGGATAGCGTCTTTGAAAATTCATACTGTTGGCCATACCCGTGTGATTTACTTTTATATGATAAGTCTTCTTAATGAATCAGTCACCATTTTAATTTGTGGTATGTATTTTCTCAATGCTAGAGAGTTGAAAGATAACCTTGGCAGTGATGATCCAGAAGGCGACATACCAGTCTTGTTGCAGGCCGTCCTGGCAAGGAGTCCTAACGTTTTCAGGGAGAAAAGCATGCAGAACAGATATGTACAAAGTGGTGAGTTTCTTAATAACTGAATTCCCATATCAGAACTTGTTTTATACAAATTTAAATCCAGGTCTCTTCTTTAACAAGCTTACCTGTCCTCGTGAATGCCATGTTAATGCCTTCAGTCAAGCCAAGAACAAGAAGGAAACTAAATTGATAAGATTCTTGTAGTTTAATATGTAACTAAATTCCTTTGGAATTAGACAAAGCTTTAAGTGCATTTTGTTAAATATTTTGGAATATGTTTACTTAGCTTAAAAATATTTTTTTTTGTTTTAGAAAATCAGAATTTGAAATAAGTCATAAATCAAATATTTGCAAAGCTTTTGAACATGTACATTGTAGCACTTATATAGTTTTAATACTGATTGTGATTATATTCATGGTTTTCTAATAATTGATTTAATACTCCTGTTGCCTTAGCAACAGAAAAATTGGTTAAGTATTATTGAAGAAAAATTGATTTATAGTATTATAAAATAATAAAAATATTACATTCAACACAGATATAATTTTTATGTAGTCACAGAGTACATTTGGGTTAAGGGCATTGTTCTGTTCAAGCTTACTGAATTTGACAAGTCCAAGTGCCTGTTTGACTCTCAAGATTAAAACAGTCAGTGAGGGAATGGTTTAGACAATTAGGAAGGTTCAACTTTATTAATTGAATAACTGTATTTAAAAATTGTACTAGCTGGGCATGGTGACTCATGCCTCAACCCCAGCACTTTGGGAGGCTGAGGATTGCTTCAGCCCAGGAGTTCAGGACCAGCCTGAAACATGGTGAAACCCTGTCTCTACAAAAATTAGCCAGGCATCATGGCACCTGTAGTTACAGCTACTTGGGAGGCTGAAGTGGGAGGATCGCTTGAGCTCAGGAGGTCAAGGCTACGGTGAGCTCAGATTGCACCACTGCACTCCTTCCTGGGCAATAAAGCGAGACCCTGTTTCAAAAAAAAAAAGAAAAAAGAAATAAAATAATTTTGCCAAATTCATTTTGGTTTACTTTGTTGGCAACATTTCCATGATGCTTCCCATTCCATTTCCTTTAAATAATATTACTTTGCTTATTCTGTGTATTTGTGTTGTTTGAATGGTATTTTGAAAGCAATTGCATCATTACTGTCGATTCCTCAAAATGCATGATGGGGATGCTTCTGACTGACTTGCCATTTAGCAAGTTGAAGGTAGGTATGCAGGACAGGGCTATATCTTCACAATTGCAATAGTAGGAGACAGATAAACAAATAATGAAAGGAAGCTAGAGTTATGAATGCTTTTGGGGGAAATGTTGGAATTGAAAGAAAATATGGAAAGAGAGTTGATTGGATGAAAGACTAATAGAGTAAGAGTATTATATGAGAATGAGTAAATCTAATATTGAATAAATGAAATCTTCTAAGGCTACTAATAGTACATTTTTGTAACTTATATTTTTGAGTTTTTGGGTAGTAAATCACTCTTAAAAACTTTTAGAGTGTTTACCTCTCCATCACATATATTTTTTGTTTTGTACTATACATATTCATTTTCAGTCCAAAATATTGTTTGATTTCTATATACCCCACTTTGTAAAAGTATAAACTAGCATTTAAAATTAACCAATTAATTGCATATTGTTATTTTTCAAGCATTTTCCTGGTGATATATGGCTTTGAAATTTTAAAAGTTGGCTGGGCCTGGTGGCTCACACCTGTAATCCCAGCACTTGGGAGGTGAAGGTAGGAGGATTGCTTGAGCCCATGAGTTCATGACCAGCCTGGGTAATACAGACTCTGTCTCATTGAAAAATTAAAAATAAAATAGAAATTTAAAAAGTTGATTTAGGGGGTCAGTAAGTTTAAATATGAATCACATTTGTGGAGAAAATTTAATAAAATGCAGGTCACTTTAATCATAGTTCTTTGGAACTTAGAGCTCATTGAAAAGGACTGTTAGAATTTCATTTACCCCTTTTGTTTAGAAAGCCATTGCTTTCAAACCGGCAATTCCAGTTGGTCCCTGTGATGACTGTTAATTCGGGGGGTCAGGAGGGAACTTTTTAACTCCTGTCTCATTGTTCATCTCCCTTAAAAAAAAAGAAAAAAGAAAAAAAACTCTCCAGCAACGATAATTATAGTAATTAAGTTATTAAGCTATGGAGCAAAACAATTTTGTGCTGAGTTCGAGTTAGAAAAGAAAACTCAGAAGTTGAAATTTAGACTATATACTTAAGAAAATATTCTATCAATGGTAGACTTAGAGGTGATTTTGAAACCTAATTTCATTCAGTTACCGACTCTAGAGCTACAGTCCTTATTGCAGTACTCATAGCAAATGAACTTCTGTTTCAGTATTTCTGATGAAAGGCACTTTTTATAACAACAGCAGGAAATGAAATATGGAAATGTAATGTGAGTCTTGCAGCTCCCAAAAAAGAGATTGGCTATAGAAATCACAAGAAAATTCAGGATGTTAACCATAGATTTTTATCTGATTTTGAAATGTCTAAATAAGTGAATTTTTCTGTGTCTCCTATATAATGAAATGCCATTTGCATAATTGAGAAATACTGTCTAGCTTGAAAATAAATGTAACAACCAGAATACTATTCTCAAGTTTTTATTTTGTAATCAAATATTCGGTTAATCCCTACTATGTGACAAGGAGTTATTGAGAAAGAAGGAAACACTTCAAAAGACATTCAGATGGAAATTGCAGGAATTCAAACTTTCAGCCCATAAATAAAGTGCTTTTTAAAACCTATGTCTGAACCACGATAATACAGATAGCTTTGTGAAATTAAGTTCTCAAGCATGATAGATGTATATGATAAATATTCATGTAATAAAAACTACCCTGAGTCCTGTTGGAGAAGGAATTGTGTTGTGTTAGGGACAAGTTTAGATAAGACGACTTCTAGAAAAAACTTTTCATTTATAAGGCTAAATAATAGAGCACTGAGTAAGCAAATACATTTTTTTTTTAAATTATTTCTGTTTCTAGTCTTGGATTAGTTATATGGAAAATGGTGCTGTAATAAAATTGTTCTTGAAATTTGCAGTTTTACAGTGTCTATATTTTAGTCTTTGAAATGAAAACATTGATCAAAAAAATCTCTGGAATGTTTGTGAAAGAATAACTTATTTCACTTATTTAAAGGACACTTTACTGTTAGAAGAAAATAACATTTCATATTTTTGTGTGTTGCATAGGAATGATGATGTCTCAGTATAAACTTTCTCAGAATTCCATGCACAGTAGTCCTGCATCTTCCAATTATCAACAAACCACTATCTCACATAGCCCCTCCAGGTAATATATGTATATATCATTTATTAAGTATTGTCTCCTGTGGTGAATATATGGTTCATACATTTAGGTAATGGTGAATTATGTAGAGTTTAAATAGTTGAAATGCATAATCTTAAATAGTAATCCACTCGTGCATTTGCTTAAAATGTTTTATATGGAAATAGTCTAATATGCTCATTGAAATAGCTACCATCCTAGTAATGTAATTTTATACAAAAGAATGTTAAAATAACTGATGTGTTTGAGATAAGAAAATTTAGGGAGCATGGCTTTAAGTACCTTAAATTGGTACTCTTATATAAGCAGAACAAATTGCAGAGTAAACGAATTACCTGCTTTTAAAAACCATTTATTGTAACTCTTCTATTATTAATTGTAAATAATTTTATATGTTATTTGACTATTTTGCAAGATATTTGTTTGCATAGATTTTACATATATAAGCTAGAGTTTAGAGGACTTTGTGACAGTCAAATTTCAAGGAATAGCATGTTTATTTTATTTTCTTATATTTTTTATTTGGGTTTTGGGTTTTAGCCGGTTTGTGCCACCACAGACAAGCTCTGGGAACAGATTTATGCCACAACAAAATAGCCCAGTGCCTAGTCCATATGCCCCACAAAGCCCTGCAGGATACATGCCATATTCCCATCCTTCAAGTTACACAACACATCCACAGATGCAGCAAGGTAAGAAAGTTGTTTGTAACTTTACTGGGAATGTCTGAGTGCTTTAACTCTAAGCAAATTTGGTTTTTTAAAAATATAATTACTTAACACAAACTAAAATACTATACTATATACTTATGTCAGTAAGCCTTTTTAAAGATATGGCTTAAATCATTAAAACATGATACACTTATCATTTGGGAATTTGTTGATTTGGGAGGTGAAAGAAGTAGTGACATTTTGGCTTTTTGGATTCAGTTATTATATAAGCATATTTAGGTATGAAATTAAGAAGAACTACTTTTTTAAAAATTTCTCCTTCTTACATTAGCACTAAGCCAAGGGACAATTACATTTTGGTTGGTAAAGTAGATACAGTCAGCCTTTCACATACATGGGTTCTGCATCATGGATTCAACCAAATATGGAGTGAAAATGTATGGAAAAAAATTGAGTCTGTACTGGACATGTACATACATATTTTCTTGTCATTACTTCATAAACAATATAGCAACTGTTTACATAGCATTTACATTGTATAGGCATTGTAAGTAATCTAGAGATGATTTAAAGTACTGTATAGTGCATAGGGCTATATGTAAATACTATGCATTTTATATCAGGGACTTTGAGCATTTGCAGATTTTGGTATCCACAGAAGGTACTAGAACCAATTCCTCATGGATACTGAGGAATTACTATTATGAAAAATTTACTGTACTGTAATAATTTATAGTAAAAATTTACTATAGTACAGTAGAGGAAAATCTTAAATGCAAAAATTTGAGATTAGATTACTAGTTCTCAATTGATTACTAGTTCTTAATATCATAATGTTGATATTATGATGTCTTCTTACGGTTATATTGCCTTGAGCTATATTTCATAGTTAATAAAAATCTGTGGAACCAAAGAATACCCCAAATTGCCAAAGCAATCCTGAGGAAAAGGAGCAAACTGGAGGTATCACACTACCTGACTTAAAAATACATTATAAAGCTGTAATAACCAAAATCAGCATGGTACTAGCATAAAAACACATAGACCAATCCCAGAATAGAGAATCCAGATATAAATCCACATATTTACAGACAACTTACTTTTGACAAAGGCACCAAAAACATAAAATGAGGAAAGGACAGTCTCTTTAATAAATAATGCTGTGAAAAATAAACTCAAAATGGATTAAGTACTTAAATCTGAGACATGAAACTATGAAACTACTAGAAGAAAACATTGAAGAAACACTCCAGGATGTTGGTCTGTGCTAAAGATTTTTTGTTTAAGACTCATCTCTCTCTACAAAAAATTAGCCAGACATGGTGGTGTGTGCCTACAGTCCTAGCTACTTGGGAGGTGGGAGTATGGCTTGAGCCTGGGAGGCAGAGATTGCAGTCAGCCAAGATCACACCACTGCACTGTAGCCTGGGCAACAGAGGAGACAAAAAAAAAAAAGAAGAAACCAAGTAAACAGTGTTATCAACCTGTATGACAAAATTGGATATATAGATGTCAGGAATACATGAATTGGTTAGTAGAAGACAATTCATATATTCAGATTATGGGGCTGGGGGTCCTGTGAGCCTTTTAATACGTGCCAAAAGAGCATTCAGAAAAATTCAATTTCTATTCATGACATTTAAAACTTTTCACTGAGGCCAGGCGCGGTGGCTCAAGCCTGTAATCCCAGCACTTTGGGAGGCCGAGGCAGGTGGATCACGAGGTCAAGAGATCGTGACCATCCTAGTCAGCATGGTGAAACCCCGTCTCTACTAAAACTACAAAAAACATTAGCTGGGCACGGTGGTGCGTGCCTGAAATCCCAGCTACTCAGGAGGCTGAGGCAGGAGAATTGCCTGAACCCAGGAGGCGGAGGTTGCAGTGAGCCGAGATCGCGCCATTGCACTCCAGCCTGGGTAACATGAGTGAAACTCTGTCTTAAAAAAAAAAAAAAAAACTTTTCACTGAATAAGAATACATTAAGCTGGGTGTGATGGTGCACATCTAGTCCCAGCTACCCAAGTGGCCAAGGCAGGAGGATCACTTGAGCCCAGGAATTTGTGTCTAGCCTGTGCAATACAGCAAGACCTGGTCAATGGGGTTGGTGTTGGGGGGAGAAGAGATTGATATAATCTTACCTAGTGGTAGAAAAAATTAGAAACATTTTGTTTCAATTCAGGAATAGGACATGAATGCCTATAATCATATTTATTGAGTGAGTGTCCGAGCCAGTACAGGAAGATAAGGATTAAACTATGTATAATTATTGGTAAGGAAGAAAAAAGTGTCGTTTTCAGGTGACATAATTGTCTTCATAGAAAATCCAAGATAAGCTACAGACCCAATACTAAAATAAAAGCATTCCACTTAGTTACTGGATACAACATCATTATAATGTAATTAATTGCATTTTTGTATACCAGAAATAAACAGGTATAACTGTATTCTTTTTTTATATCATTAACAATTTAATGGAACACCACAAGATACCTAGGAATAAATTTAATGAAATATGTAAAAGACTTTTGTGGAGCAAATTATGAAACTTTTGAAAGAGATAGAAGAAAACTTAATAAAATGAAGAGTTTTGCCATTTTCATAGATAGGAAGACTCAATAGGGTGAAGATTATTATTACACCCATATCTATAAATTCAGTATAACACTGATAAAAATCAAAATCTCAAGCAAGGTTTTTGTGAAATATAACCTGCTTCTAAAAATTCAGATGGAAGAAGTAATCCGGAGAATAGACAAAATAATTCTGATAAGGAATGAAGTGTAGCAGTTCAGTCTAACAGCAGTCAAGATTTATTGTAATATTGGTGCAGGCATGGAAAAGCAACACATAGTAAGTAGAACATGAAGAAGAGCCTCGGAACATACCCATGGACAAATGGAAACTTGGTACATATGGCATTATATCTTAATGGGAGAAAGAATGATTTCTTTAATTAATGGTGCAGAGACAACTAATTATTCATATGGAAGCAAGTAATGTTGGATCCCTATCTCACACTACACTTAAAAATAAGCTTTACATGGGTTAGAGACCTAACTAAAAAACCAATACTGTATGATTTTTAGAAGATACAGAAGGCTGTCCTTTTATGACTTTGTGTAAAGGAGGGAATCTGAATGGCCAGTACACAAGAGAAGATGCTTGGCTTCACTAGTAATCAAGGAAATGCAAATTAAAGTGACCATCAGAAACATTTCCTACCCTTAGAATGATAAATTCTTAGATTGGCAAGGATATAGCACTCTCATACACTACCAATGAATGCAAATGGTCATAAGTAATCTGTTACTTAGCAAGGTTTAAAAATATGCATATCCAGCAATTTCACTCCTAGGTATTGGCACCTAGAACTCTTACACATTTATAAAAGAATTCTCATGTAAAAGAACATACATTGCAGCATTGTTTATGGCACAAAGCATTTTAAGCGATTTGAACATTCACATAAGAATGAATAAAATAAACAGTGTACATCATATAGCAGAGTGTATGTAATTATTTAAGATAAATGAATTTAGCCCAGGCATGGTGGCTCACATCTACCTGTAATCCCAGGTCTTTGGGAGGCTAAGGCAGAAGGATCACTTGAAGCCAGGAATTTGAGACCAGCCTGGGCAACATGGCAAGACCCCATCTCTACTGAGAAAAGAAAAAGCCAGGTGTGGTGGCAGGTTTCTGTAGTCCTAGCTACTCAGAAGCCTAAGGCCAGAGGATCACTTGAACCTAAGAGTTTGAGGCTACAGTGAGCTGTGATCATGCCAGTGTACTCCAGCCTGGGCAACAGAGCTGTCTGTAAAAAAAATAATAAAAATTTAAAACTACATGAATATGAATAGATAATCTCAATATAATATTAAATGGAAAAAAGTTATAGAAGAATAGAAACATGTATCATCTATATAACGTTATAATGTAAAAACAACACAGTGAATTACTTAGGAATATATTCATGCATAGCAAAGATATAAAGGTACACATAGGCAGAATGAATTCAGGTCAAAATGGTGGTTACCTCTAGGCAGTAAAAGGAAATGAATAGAGGGGAGAAATAGCAGATAGATGGAGATCTTCAGCCATATTTGTGATGTTTTAGTTCTTTCAAAAATAGATCGGAATCTGACAAAGTGTTAAGATTTGAACATAGCAAGTAGTACATGAGTATCTGTTATATTCTCTGTAATTTCTAATAATAGAATAATAATTGTGAATAATAATAATCACAATTATAATTGTGAATAATTATTATAATTATTCTAATAATAGAATAATAATTGTGAAGAGTAATTATTCACAAAAAATATTTGTGAATAATTGTTCTCCAAGAATGTTAAGAATTTTTTAATAAATCTCTTTTTTTATTCTTATTAATTTCAGCATCGGTATCAAGTCCCATTGTTGCAGGTGGTTTGAGAAACATACATGATAATAAAGTTTCTGGCCCGTTGTCTGGCAATTCAGCTAATCATCATGCTGATAATCCTAGACATGGCTCAAGTGAGGACTACCTACACATGGTGCACAGGCTAAGTAGTGACGTATGTAATATATTATCATTAAGGTAATAAAATAGTTCTAATATCTGTCATATAACCTAGTATTTCCATTTCACAATTTTAATGATACCTACCATATATCAATGATTATACTAGGTACTGAGTACAACATGGCTCCTGCACATACAGAGCTTAGTCTAGAGTAGGATTGGTAAACTATGACCAGTAATCTGAACCACAGAGTGAAAATGGTCTTTACATTTATAAAGAGTTAACTAAAGAAAAAAAGTATGTTGCAGAGACTATATGTGGCCCACAGAGCCTAAAATATTTATTCTCTGTTGCTTTATTTTAAAAAGTTGGCTGACCCCTGGTGTCGAGGTTTAGGTTCTTAATGAAAAATTTCAGTTTTAAGTTAATACTACTCACACCAAAATGTTTTTTTTTTTTTTAGATAATGAGCCTTTACTTCTTAGAACTTGACTTTTTTCTTCTAATACTTGTACAGAGTTTTTTGTCTGAAATTTATTGTTGCCTTGATGTTACTAAAATATTCCGCATTCTGGAAATTTGCCTTGTTATTGATTTGGTTGTAGTTTATGTAAGCTGCATGTGTCTAAGGATAACACAGATGTCAATAAACTCTGCCCTTAAGATATTTACCACCTGGTAGAGTATTCATAGCTCCTTTTGTAGAAAAAAGCAAACAAAAATGGAGCATACTAGTAATACGAATTTTCTTATTCATTGCCATGCTTAGGCTGTTGATTCTTTTGGATACAATTTCAATTCTTCTAAGATATACCAAGAAGAAAACAGGAAAGTGCAGAAGAATTATGCTTTTGAATTCCAACACTTTACCTGTCAGTAATTTATGTCTCTTATTGGTTCTCTTTAAGATTTCTAAAAGCCTCTCCTGTCATTCAAAATATAAATTGTATACTCTATTTTTAGGATGGAGATTCTTCAACAATGAGGAATGCTGCATCTTTTCCCTTGAGGTCTCCACAGCCAGTATGCTCCCCTGCTGGAAGTGATGGAACTCCTAAAGGTATTATTGTAACTAAAATTTCCTTCTGTATATTTTATATTTCATTTCAAGTTGGATAGAGAACTCAAGACTTCCTAAAGCAGATATCAAAAATTCTGTACTCTTTTATCATTGTAGAGAAAAATAAACTTATCTAGATCATGGTATTTAAACCTGTCCCTACTCATTGATTCATTCATCTTCCACTGACTTTAAATCCCAGTAATCTATTGATAATATTCTCAGATACATCCGGTATCTCTTCTCTTTGATAAATCCAGTGGTCTTTTCAAACCACAGCCTTCTTAACACAGCCCTCTTAACTTCTCTTAAACATTTGAAATTTTTGATCAGCCTTCTTCTTTGCTCCAATAAGACTTAATTCATATGGCCTATCTGTTTTTCTCCTACTTCTTTCATTGATACTTCTTTTTTTTCTTCATTAGTTCTTCTCCCTATTCTTCTCAAGATTTCTTTTATTAGACCTTTTATTGCCCCATTGTACTTTATTCCCTGGCTGTTTTGTTAAGTTTCAGTAACAACATTGATTACTTTTGTGCACAAGACTCCTAAATCAATCTTTGGCTCCAGTCTTGTCTCCCAAGTTTAATTAGTCATTTCCAGACAAAACTGCCCTTCATACCTAGCAGGTACTTAAAATTCATGTTCAAAATGGTTTTCACTGTTTCTTCTGCCATCGCATCTCTCTTAATGCTATTCCAATCCTGAATCCTAGTAACTTAAAAATTCTAAGTCCTCATAAAGTCTCTTTTCAACTCTTTAGTCATTTATCAGATCTCACCTGTTCTATGTTACGTTCTTTAGTGTCTTACATCTATTTTTATCTCTGCTTTTTAAAATTCTTACCTGTTATTCTAGGTCTAAGTTAAATGGGTGGTCTACTATGGGCCCTCCCCTAATCTCCTCAAGCTATTAGTGTATAGTTTTTCTAAGAATTTATATTGCTTGTGTTCGCTTCAGCAGCACATATACTAAAATTAGAACTTATATTACTTTATGTACACGAATTTTAGTTCATCTTTGAATTCTCAAAGAACCTTGCATGGTCTTCTGTCTGTAACATATTCACAAAATTATAAATTTAGGTTCCAGTTTGAGCCAGTTTTTAAAATACTTAAAATTGTAGTTGGATAGCTTTAATTATCAGTTTGTTGGAAGAAAATACTGTATTCTACTTTTTAAAATTAGCTTATAATTAACTTTAACATAGCTGGTAATATATTCTCTCAATTCATGAGAATTTCTAATGATAGCCATCTAGAACGTAAAGATATTTTACCTCGTATCTGTGTCATATGGTAAAGATCTTTTTTTTCACTGATTATATTCTCATTATCAAGGACATTTTTCTTTTTTTTCGAATATTTTATTTTATTTTACTTCAAGTTCTGGGATATATGTGCAGAATGTGCAGGTTTGTTACATAAGTATACATGTGCCATGGTGGTTTGCTGCAACTTGTCAACCCGTCGTCTAGGTTTTAAGCCCCACATGCATTAGGTGTTTGTCCTAGTGCTCTCCCTCCCTTGGCCCCCCACCCCCGACAGGCCCTGATGTGTGATGTTCCCCTCCCTGTGTCCACATGTGTTCTCATTGTTCAGCTCCCACTTATGAATGAGAACATGCGGTGTTTGGTTTTCTGTCAAGCACATTTTTCATAGGGTGAAAGTTGAGCTGTTAAGAGCCATTTCAGTTCTGTAAATTGTATGAATTTTGGGGGATAAAACCCAGCTTCTGAAAGAGAGAAAAACTTCCAGAGTAACTATTTGTAGGTTAGATATGTATCCCACAAGTGTTGTCAGGGTGAGAAGTTATTTAGATTGCCCAGGAAAGAGAACAGTGAGATAGATAATTGATCTAGATAACCAGCTTTTTTTCTTCTGACTCTTGAGATTAGACAGATAGTAGATAAACTTTAGGTAGAAATGGAAAACTTTAAAACAAATAACCTCATCAATATATTATTTATCAAAAGCTTGAACTTCTGTCATGAAGTTGTAAGTTTTGAAGGATAAGTTCATTGTCAGTCTACCTTGATTTTTAGATTGTTATAACTTGAAGTTTGTTCTAAAGTATATATAATTTGCCACATAGAATTTAAATACAAAGGCATAATTGTATATTACAATTCAGACTTAGACAAATCTTGTTTCAAATCTTCAGTTTGTTAACTACATAACCTTGGCCAAATTTCTTAACCTCTATAGGTTTCATGTTCCATTTCTGAAAAATTTTAATGGTAATACTTAAGAATACTGTAAAAATCAGGTGAATTGATATGTAAAGCACCTTTCACAATTCTGACGCAAAATGTTCATTTCTTTTTAATGTTCATTTCTTTTTAATGTCTCATATAGGCTCAGTCTAAAGGGAAAAACCAATGATCAATATGACTTCAGGCTAACATTTATGGTTAACTGCCCCATATCATCTTTATCACACTTGATTCAATAAATAATGTTGCATGTTTATATATAACACTTAAAATACATAAACCTTGCTAATTGAAAGTCCAGATTTATATATCATGGAAAAAGTATAAAAGCACTGAAAGCTTAATTTAAAGCAGATCTAGGTAAAGTTCTGTTTGTAAAAAACTTTATCTTGACCAATTTTTACAGTTCTCTACAAGTTTTTTAATATTTTATAGTCTGATAATACAAAATATATACATTATTCAGATGCAGTTATACTATTATTTCTGAAGCATATCAATGCACTTTTTCTTCATGTCTGAAGGAGAATTTTGTCCAAAGCCTTATTTAGGAGAATTTTTCCATCTGATTAACTTATTTTTAACACTCCTGTTTCGTATAACATTAGTTGATTTAATGGAATCTGGGCTTAAGATGTTTTATTGAGCCTTGAAATTTGCTGAACGTATGTGTTTTTCTAATTAAAAGAGGATTAGCAAGCTGAAGAGATTATGTGAATGATGTTAGTAAAGGGAGAAAGAGAAGACAACATAAAAGTATAAATCAATACTTTACCACCAGATTTTGAAGTAAGTAAAGGCTCTAGTAATTGTAAATTGCTGGCTGGCTTTTTGTTATCATCCCAGTAGTATTCATGTGAGATAGTCTCTCGGATTAAATTGTTATTTTTATGTAATTTGACAAAGACTCACTTATTCTTACTGTAGATAATCAGGATATATCTGTTTTCCTAGGTAATCCATGAAAGAACAGAGATGATCAAGCCCAAAATATCTGTGTTGTATCATCTTTAGAAACAATGAACTTTTTGCCCTTATAAAGCTAAATATTTATACATTATAGGCACAAAAATATAGAAATAATACTGGTCTGAAAAATTGAATATTCATACTTAGAGTCAAACCTAGATTTTAGATAATCTACCAGCAAGCTAAACAACTGTGTGGGACAAGTCTTTAGGCTTTATTTTCACCTTTTGTAAATAAGTAGCTTGGATTATATAATTTTTTTTTTAGCATTACTATATTGTCACTTATTAATATTTCTGTCACACTAAGAAAATGTGAAACCAGCACAACTGTTTATTTCTATCAAATTATTTTTCTAGGATCAAGGCCACCTTTAATCCTACAATCTCAGTCTCTATCTTGTTCATCACCTCGAGATGTTCCACCAGACATCTTGCTAGATTCTCCAGAAAGAAAACAAAAGAAGCAAAAGAAAATGAAATTAGGCAAGGATGAAAAAGAGCAGAGTGAGAAAGCGGCAATGTATGATATAATTAGTTCACCATCCAAGGACTCTACTAAACTTACATTAAGGCTTTCTCGTGTAAGGTCTTCAGACATGGACCAGCAAGAGGATATGACTTCTGGTATGGAAAATAGCAATGTTTCAGAAAATGATATTCCTTTTAATGTGCAGTACCCAGGACAGACTTCAAAAACGCCCGTTACTCCACAGGATGTAAACCGCCCACTAAATGCTGCTCAGTGTTTGTCGCAGCAAGAACAAACAGCATTCCTTCCAGCAAATCAAGTGCCTGTTTTACAACAGAACACTTCAGTTGCTACAAAACAACCCCAGACTTCTGTGGTACAGAATCAACAACAGGTATCACAACAGGGACCTATATATGATGAAGTGGAATTGGATGCATTGGCTGAAATTGAGCGAATAGAAAGAGAATCAGCCATTGAAAGGGAGCGCTTCTCAAAAGAAGTTCAAGATAAAGGTAAAATAATCTCATTATTACCACTTCATCATATGGGCAAATATGTAATTACAGTGTAAAAAACTTTTCACATTACTTTTTTTCTCGTATTTTGTATAATGTATGTCTATTCAAGTATATTTTTTATTACTAATACACTGCAGAACTTAAATTCGTAACAATTGCATTTTTTGTCTGAAACCGTATGAGATTTGGTAGTTCTCTACTGCCGGTCTATTACCGATTATATCCTATATGGTTTTACTTAATTGTGCTTTTCTGCTAAAATGAACATTAGAATTTCTATATCACACGCTATTTCACAAGTTATGTTAATATTATTGTGCACCTCCAAATTTTTTCTGCTGAAACAAGGTTAACCACTATAGAATTATTTTGTATGCTTGTTAGGCAGTTAGATATTTCACTTGGCTTATGATCCTACTGCCTTAATAGTGTCAATTTTTTTTAGTAAACAAATCGTGGAAAGCGTTAATATTAAATAGCAAACCTTAGAAATTAAGGATCTTTTGGTGGTAATTACAGTGAAGTGTTCCCTTTTATCTGTCTGGTTTGTTAGGATGGAGTTTCAAGACATACCTGGTCTATGAGTTTATGAGCTTTCTTTTGCTTCATAATCGAATAAAAATATATCCTTAGTAAGCTCTTAATAATTTGGTTTACACTGTATATAAAATCTCTTGAATCTTTTAAGAGACTGATGAATTAGTGATTCAAATTAACAATAAAATTAATGAATTTGATTGCTATACAAATATGTATATACATTTGATCAAACCAAAAGCATGCCTTATGATTTAATTTTACGATTAAAATATTCTAGGTTGATTTTCAGTTTTTATATTTTATTTCTTGGTAATGATAAAACAAAACTTTTTGATATTGGGTAGAGCTGATTTTTAAATATGATTTCTTCAGTGTTTGACAGGATCGTGACTAGATAATTGTGTTTCTATGCTAAGAAATATGCTGAAGATTAGTATTATATCACCTGCCTGTCATGATGGTTCATTTTAATGTTATTGAAGAAAACGGACTGTATTTAGTAATTGTTGTACTATAATGTTTGCAATATGTATAAATCAGAAATAGGTGCAAATAAAGAGATTACTAGAAGTCTTCATTTTATTGGCAAGGGAGCTGGGATTTTTTTTTTTCATTGTCTTTTTTTTGTTTTAAAATATGGATTGAAAGAGTACACGTGCAGGTTTGTTACGTGGGTATGTTGTGTGACGGTGGGGTTTGGGCTTCTAGTGAACCCATCGCCCAAATAGTGATCATAGTACCCATTAGATAGTTTTTCAGCCCTTGGCTCTGTCCCTCTTTCCCCCATTTTGGAGTCCCCTGTGTCTGTTGTTTCCAACTTTATATCCATGTGTACCTATTGTTTAATTACCACTTATAAGTGAGAACCTGCAGTGTTTCATTTTCTGTTTCTGCGTTATTTCTCTTAGGACAGTGGCCTCAAACTGTATCCATGTTGCTGTAGAGGACATGGTTTGATTCTTCTTTATGATTGTGTATATATAACACATTTGATATATGTACTACATTTTGTTTATCCAGTCCACTCCTGATGGACGCTTAGGTTGATTCCATGACTTTGCTGTTGTGAATAGTGCCGTGATAAACACATGAGAACAGGTGTCTTTTTGATAAAATGATTTTTTTCCCTATTGATAGAAACCCAGCAGTGGGATTACTAGGTCAAATGGTAGTTCTGTTTTTAGTTGTTTGAGAAATCTCCATACTGTTTTTCATGAGGGTTGAACTAATTTACATTCCCACCAACAGTGTGTAAGTGTTCATTTTCTCTGCAATCTCTCTTATTTTTTGACTTTTTAATAATAACCATTCTGACTGGGGTACAATCTCTGTTATTTTTTGACTTTTTAATAATAGCCATGCTGACTGGTGTAAGATTGTATCTCATTGTGGTTTAATTTGCATTTCTCTGATGATTAATGATGATAATCATTTTTTTAAATGTTTGTTGGCTGCATGTACATCTTCTTTTGAGAAGTGTCTGTTCATGCTTTTGCCCACTTTTTAATGGGTTATTTTTTTGTTGTTCTTTTTTCTTGTTCATTTGTTTGAGTTCCTTATAGACTCTTGGTATTAGGCCTTTGTTGGATGTGTAGTTTGTAAATTTTTTCTGCCATTCTGTAGGTTGTCTGTTTACCCTGTCATGGTTTCTTTTGCTGTACAGAGCTCTTTAGTTGAATTAAGTCCCATTTGTCAATTTTTGTTTTTATTGTATTTGCTTTTAAAATCTTAGTCATAAATTCTTTAGTTAGGACAATGTCCCAAAAGAATTTTTTGCAGATTTTCTTCTAGGATTTTTATAGTTTGAGGTCTAACACTTACATCTTTAATTTATCTTGAGTTAATTTTTGTATAGGTGAGAGGCAGGAGTCCCATTTTATTCTTCTGCATATGGTTAGTCATTTTTCCCAGCACCATTTCTTGAATAGAGTATCCTTTCTCTATTTTTGACAACTTTGTTGAAGGTAAGTTGTTTTTAGGTATGTGGCTTTATTTCTGGGTTCTCCATTCGGTTCCATTGATCTGTGTCCTATTTTTATATAAGTACCATGCTGTTTTGCTTATTGTGGTCTTGTAGTATAGTTTGAGGTTTCCTAATGTGATACCACCAGCTTTGTTCTTTTTGCTTAGGATTCCTTTGACTATTCAGGTTCTTTTTTGGTTTTATATAAATTTTAGGATCGTTTTTCTAATTCTTTGAAAAATAACGTTGATAGTTTGATAGTAATAGTGTTTAATCTGTAGATTACTTTGGGCAATGTTGTCATTTTAACAATATCGATTATTTCTATCCATGAGTATGGAATGTTTTTTGATTTGTTTATGTTATCTGTGATTTCTTTTATCAGTGTTTTATAGTTGTCCTTGTAAAGATCTTGCACCTCCTTGGTTAAATGTATTTCTAGATATTTTATTTTGTGTGTGTGGCTGTTGTAAATGAGATTGAGTTATTAATTTGGTTCTCAACTCAAACGTTATTGGTGTATAGAAATGCTACTGATTTTTTATACATTTATTCTGTATCCTAAAACTTTATTGAAGTTATCAGTTCTGCAAGTCTTTTGGAGAAACTTTTAGGGTTTTCTAAGTATGGGATCATGTCATCAGTGAACAGAGATAATTTGACTTCCTCTTTTCCTATCTGGATGCCTTTTACTCCTTTGTCTTGCCTGATTGCTCTGGCCAGGACTTATGGAATATTTTTTTTTTTTTAACTAGTAAAGTTTTGATATTAAGGATGAAATGTTGCTTGTACCTTTTCTCTTTAGTTTGCAGTATGAGGTTCAGGAAATAAATACATAGGTACTAAATTATATATCTTCCTCTAACCTATTATAAAAGTATATGCATGTCAAATGAAAAAAGTAATATTACTCAGCTTTTCTTATTAACCTGTTCAAAATTCCTGAATCTTAAGATCGACAGTTTTGCAAGAAACATATACAGTATTACAATTCCCTAACCAAGAAATATTAGTTGCCCTGTAACTGAATTTTTGCATAATGTTAAATCTGTATTATGGAAAAAGGCGTTCTTATAAAAAAATACACTTTTTAAGTGAATTTTAGTTGTTGTTGATAGGAACAAAAACAGAGGAGGAAATGATGACCTTTTTCAAAAATGTATTATATTTGTTGAATCCAAAGTTTCTACTTTTAAAATTGGAATTAAAATAAGGGTCATATATAGGTCTAATTGTGTATTAGCAAACTTATTTTATACTATTAACTTTCCTTTGGAAAAATAGAACAAAGTCAACAGAACATACTGTTCTTGTAGAAACACGTGTATTTTACTTTCAATTATCTAAATAGTTTTCTGTATAATCTGTGATGGCATAGCTACACGTAACAGAAAAGTTGAATGAGCAGAGCTGACATTTAATTTTGGCGAAAATACAGGTTATGTGATGATATAAGGATTAAAGTAGGTTTTGCTGATTTCATATTAGTGTTGTCATTTCTAATTTGTTTTCTGAAAGCCACTTTCTTCTTATTTCATGGTTTTATAGTCATATACCACATAATGATGTTTCAGTTCACACCAGACTTCATAATGGTGGTCCCATAAGACTATAATACTGTGTATTTACCTTTTCTATGTTTAGATATGTTTAAGACACACAAATGCTTACCATTGTGTTACAGTTGCCTATAGTATTCAGTACAGTAACATCCTGTAAAGGTTTGTAGCCTGGGAGCAATAAGCTATACCATATAGTCTGGGCACATAGCAGACTATATCATCTTGGTTTATGTGAATACACTATATGATGTTCACATAACAAAGAAATGTCCTAACACTGCATCTCTCAGAATGTATCCTGTTGTTAAGCAATATATGACTGTATTTGAAAACTTTTGGAACTTAGATGCCACCTAACCCTTTTGATTTGAACCTTGGCATATTGCATTCAGTCTCTGCATTGTGTGATGGGGTGGTATTTGTTATATAAGAAGTTACCCTGAGATTTTTAGATGATTAAAGATGTGTATATTGGTCCAAGTGTATAGGTGAGGTCATAAATAAAAGCAAAATTCTTCTGAAGTGATTTTATAATTAGCCTTTAAGAGATTAAATACTTCCTTGAAATTAATTTGTCCCTAGTTACCATTACTTTTACTTATTAAAGATTAAATGTTACAATTGGCATTTAATGTATTCTAACATTTGGCACTGAGAACTTTTTTACAGCTGTTGTATTACTGGTGATAAGGAGTAGGTAGGATTGTTTGTCTGGCCTACTAGTTTTACATTAGGGTATGAGTTTGTTTGCCAGTATATTCGTTTACTGTGAGAAAAATATTCCACTCAATAACCAGGAATCAAAAACACTGTACCTGATAAATAATATTAGAAAGTTCAACAAATGTAGAATATTTGTGAATTCAAGTAAAGAGATAGAATCCCCTTAAGAAATGTGTTATCTAGGCTGTGGTAAACCCTATTGTATCCTCTTGCGCACAAGAAACCCGTTTATCTAGCTGCTAGGTATTTATGTCCCTTTGTCCTGTTATCTCTTCTTTGAACAGTGCTATGTATACACTGATAAGGCAACTTTGTAACCTAATATTTTATAATATTCCAAAAGGACCCTTTTCTCAATCTTTTTGTGCATACTTTTAGCATCTCTAATTACATAAATTAATTTTAAAAGGCTATTCATCTTTGCTTCTGGGATGACCTATCATTAGATATTAATACCTTTCTATGTGCTGAAAATTTCTGCTTTCTTTTGTCAAAGAGGGGGTTCCTTTGTTCATCTTTGCCTATTTCATCTTTTCACAAGGTCCACTTTCCATGTTAGCAAGTATAAGGAATGGCTCAGCTTCACTAATGTTTTTATAATGTTACAGAATTCTTGCACTATATCCCTTATTAAAAGTCAGTGATTACCTACTCTCATTTGGAATAAGAGACTGGGATTTGGTTCAAGGTATAGGACAATTTTACTCAGACTGTATTGCGGTTGAGGGGTGGTATGTTTTCATTGTACCTAATTGGCTACTATGTATACACAATTATTGTGTTTTCTGCTTTAAGTGTTTTCATTTATCACTTGTAGATTTAAGTAAGTGGTATAGTTTGTTTTCTTGTAAGCATAATTGAGTTCAGAATTTCTGTAAGGGCTGGATCTTATTTTGAGAATATCAGCATCTGGATGACAAGTGTTGGTTTTGAGATTACGGTAATCCTTTTGTATGCATTTTCTTTAGGAATATATATATTCTGATAGCTAATCTTATGATTCCCATTGCTGAAGAGGGCTTAAAGGTAATCACTGTCCTAAATATCAAAATGATTCTTCATAGAGATGGCTTTCCATGATTATTAGGTGGTTATGCTGTAATGAAGACTCATAACAAAAATGGGTGGACAAAAGTGACCTGTACAGATTCAGAGCCGCTTTACAAGGAGTAAGTTCATGGTGGAATTGAATCAGACCAAGTGAATCAAATCATGCATGCTGTTAACATATCTAAGAATCTCTGCCACAGTAATGAAAATTTTCCAGGTTTTACAGGAGTAGAGTACTTTTCAATAGTTGAACAATTAAAATTTTGTATTTAATAGTATTTTATTTATAGTGGAAACAAAAATGGTAAGATGTTTCCCAATCTTAATTATTTATGTGCAAATGCTTTCATACATTTTTTATTATAAATAATCACAGGATTCATGGTTTGTATAAAATATATCATTTCTTTGAAATTAACTTACTTTATTTGCTAAATTTTCGTTTTAATGACAAGGTAAATTGGATTGAGGTTAATGATGTATAATCTCTTGAGTATTTTATAATCCTTTAAAAAACAGCTCTCTTCGCTATATTAATGTTTTTCTGAAGACCAGTTGCTCATATTAATAAAAGAGTAAGCCACAGATATCTTAAATCTTCAGATACCTGAGACCATTGTACTTTTTAAGTATGATGGGGCTACCGTTTTAATTACTTTTACAAATTATATTTCATTGAAAATATAGAAATCCTATACTGTTTGAATTTCTAGATTCTTACCATAAAAGTTTAAGGGATAAGTATAAATTGATAAAGCATCTTATTCATGTGATACCAATTGGCATGCCCTGTGACAAAACATAAAGATAATTTTGTATGTCAGAACATTCTAAAAGAGGATTCTATAAACATAAATTTAGTATTCTGAGTGCTTTTTTTAAGGTATTGATGTAGAAAGCTTCATATAAATTTTTACCATGTTAGTTTTGACTGGGGGAAGCAATCTAATGATAATATATTATACTTTAGAATTATTATATATTCTAATACATAATATATTAGATATATAATATGATATATTATATATTGTATTATATAATATGTCTAATATATATATTTGCAAAAAAAAACATAATGTGGAGCAAATGGAGCATGTGTGGTGATAGATTTGACTGAATTAACTGAAGGAGCAGAAGGACTTAGTTTTACATAATATAACTAACAAATATCTTAAGTAAATTACAATTACATTTGATTAGATTTTAAACTGGGAAGAACTGCTACTTCCCACTTTAAGTAGAAAACAGTAGAACTTTGCTATATAAAAGAGACATTGTCATTAGGAAAAAAAAAATTCACAACTTGGTTCTTTAACAATAAGGAGCTGTTTTTCAATTGCCAGTTTGACTGTTAACCTTGTGATACCGTTTTCCTTATATAATACATCACATTAGCAAATATTACAAGAGAATCTAGAAAGTGTCTTGTTAAAATAACTAAGAGTGACTTTTAAAACATAGCCAAACAAAAGCAAGCCAATCCCCAAGGTGCTATAATATAGCCATTCTCAAGACCTAACTGGAGATTTAATTTATAAAAAAATGACCTAGCACCCTCTTAGGTCAGAGATGGAATCATGCACAGAAATATATAGATGTTAAAAATACCTTGACATTTTATTGCAGTGGTGAATTCGTGTTTGTGTGTTTGTCTTTACATTTTATAATACTGTAAATTATTTCTTTCTGAGGCCAGAATAGACCCCTAGACCTTTATAACTTTATGTTGAAGAGTAGGAACAGTTTTCTTCAGTGGCAGTTGCTTAAGACAGGATTCTAATTTATACCTGTTGCTTCCTGATTCTAAATTTTCTATGCCTATGACATCTATTGCTTCCTTATTTTAAATTTACTTCTGTCTAACATTGTGGTTAGTTTTTAAACTCCTTTCACACTTTTAACGCTTTAAAGAATTTGAATTCTTGATTAAAGTTAAATGACAAATTATTAAATTCTTTTTTTAACTCATTTTTTTTCTAATGGCATGGTATCTATTTTCTTTCAGGTTTCATTTTTTTTCATACTTATCTTGATGCAGTAAAAGCTTGTATTTCCTGTTTGGTGTGTTGGCAGATTTGGAGCTCTTTGTAGTTTTTGGCTAACTGTTAAAATTAACCAGAGCGAGACGATATGATTTATAACTTGTTGCTTTATTCTTATGTAAAGAATCTGATTTATTCGTAACATCTATGAACATAAATATATGTTTGTATTTGGTATATTAGAAATTCTATTCATTTTATATTCTTACACTTATTTATAGAGTATGCTGTTAAGTTATTTTTACTATATTTATTGAGATCTCTCAAGCATAATTCCTCAAACCTTGGTTTATAAAGTATTACGTCATTCGTGCCTACTATTTTATATATGCATATTTGTATTTGCATTTACTCCATTTTAAAAACTTAACCTTAAAAAAATAGACAACATCCATAGGGTTTTTAATAAGATAAGAATACATGTCTATTACTGATGTTGAATATTTATCTTTAAATTTCAGATAAGCCTTTGAAAAAAAGAAAACAAGATTCTTACCCACAGGAGGCTGGGGGTGCTACAGGAGGTAATAGACCAGCTTCTCAGGAGACGGGTTCTACGGGAAATGGGTCAAGGCCAGCATTAATGGTTAGCATTGATCTTCATCAGGCAGGAAGAGTGGACTCTCAGGCTTCTATAACTCAGGATTCAGACTCCATAAAAAAGCCTGAAGAAATCAAACAATGTAATGATGCACCTATTTCTGTTCTTCAGGAAGATGTTATTGGAAGTCTTAAACCTACACCAGAAAACCATCCTGAGACACCTAAAAAAAAGTCTAATCCTGAGCTTTCAAAGAGTGAAATGAAACAAAGTGAAAGTAGATTGTCAGAACCTAAACCGAATGAAAACCGATTAGTGGAGACAAAATCAAGTGAAAATAAGTTAGAAACTAAAGTTGAAACCCAAACAGAAGAACTTAAACAGAGTGAGAGCAGAACAATTGAATGCAAACAAAATGAGAGCACCACAGTTGAGCCTAAACAAAATGAAAATAGACTGTCTGACACAAAACCAAATGACAATAAACAAAATAATGGCAGATCAGAAACAACAAAATCAAGGCCTGAAACCCCAAAGCAAAAAGGTGAAAGCCGGCCTGAGACTCCAAAGCAAAAGAGTGATGGACGTCCTGAAACCCCAAAACAGAAGGGTGATGGAAGGCCTGAAACTCCAAAGCAAAAAGGTGAGAGCCGGCCTGAAACTCCAAAGCAAAAAAATGAAGGGCGACCTGAAACACCAAAACACAGGCATGACAATAGGAGGGATTTTGGAAAGCCATCTACAGAGAAAAAACCTGAAGTGTCTAAACATAAACAAGATATTAAATCTGATTCACCTCGGTTAAAATCAGAACGAGCTGAAGCCTTAAAGCAGAGACCTGATGGGCGATCTGTTTCTGAGTCACTAAGACGTGACCATGATAATAAACAAAAATCAGATGACAGGGGTGAATCAGAGCGACATCGAGGGGATCAGTCTAGGGTTCGAAGACCAGAAACATTGAGGTCCTCTAGTAGAAATGAACATGGCATTAAATCTGATAGTTCAAAAACTGATAAACTAGAACGAAAACACAGGCATGAATCAGGGGACTCAAGGGAAAGACCATCTTCTGGGGAACAAAAATCAAGACCTGACAGTCCTCGTGTTAAACAAGGAGATTCTAATAAATCAAGATCTGATAAACCTAGTTTTAAATCACCAAATAGTAAAGATGACAAAAGGACAGAGAGTAACAAGAGCAAAGTAGACACTAATAAAGCACACCCTGACAATAAGGCAGAATTTCCAAGTTATTTGTTGGGGGGCAGGTCTGGTGCATTGAAAAATTTTGTCATTCCGAAAATCAAGAGGGATAAAGATGGCAATATTACTCAGGAGACAAAGAAAATGGAAATGAAAGGAGAGCAGAAAGACAAAGTAGAAAAAATGGGATTAGTTGAAGATCTAAATAAAGGAGCTAAGCCTGTAGTTGTTCTGCAAAAATTGTCTTTGGATGATGTTCAGAAACTCATTAAAGATAGAGAAGACAAATCAAGAAGTTCCCTTAAACCTATCAAGAATAAACCATCAAAGTCAAATAAAGGTAAGAATACTTCTACTGATGTCATTTATAATATAATTGATTTTAAGTGTTAAGGTTACTAAGTATTAAGAAATTTATAAAAATTAGAAAGCTATTACATGAAAATATAACATTTATATCAAACAACAATAAATTTTATTTAGAAGTATAGATTTAAAAGTTTCCAGTGAATTTTTTTTCCCTACAGTTTTTTTCCTTTCACTCACTACTCAGGGTAGTTAGGAATTTTACTGCTGTTTGATTACACAGAGATAAGTTATTTTGCTATTTAATTATTTCTTATATTTCTGAAATATCCTTGTTAATCAAGTGAATGCTGCATTAAAATAGCTGTCTTTAAAAACTCTCTGTTTAAAAGTGTCTTACGGTACTATTTTCCTACAGACCTGTGTCTGAGCTAATTATTGATGAGTAGTTTGTATAGTTTAGAAAGTTACGTAAAAGATTGTTTTTCATTTTGTTGGGGAGATGGTTAGTTAAATACGTTTTATATTTTTAAAACATATTTTTGTCCTTGTTTATGCAAAGGTAATAGGGAATGGTATTTATTTTTTAAATTTAGTTAAATTGTAATTGTGGGAGGCAGGGGGAGCTGGTGCTATTTTTGCATGGTTGCTGAATTAAATTCTCCGGTTACTTGAGTAAGATTATTTCCAAACGGAGAAGAATGTCTTAAATGCCAAAAGATAATAGCCATTTTGTGCAGAAGATACACTTTTATATGCCTTTTTATACTACTATTTCAAATAACCTTTTTTTTTTTTTTTAATAGAGATGGGATCTTGCTTTGTTGACCAGGCTGGTCTCAAACTCCTGGCGTCAAGCAATTCTCCTGTCTCAGTCTCCCAGAATGCTGGGATTACAGGCGTGAGCCACAGTACTCATGCAGTCTAAATATATTGAGGTATAGTGAAGGCAATAGAACTAAGAGTTTATTTTATTTTAAGTTTTCCTTCTGTGAAAGAGAATTATTAAGAATTTAGATTTATACTGATTATAACCAAGTATGTGAAATCTAGAATCAAGATGGTAGCCTTTTTTGGCTATTTAAATTTAAATTAATTAAAATTTGGAAGTTCATTCATCAATAGTCACATGTGGCTATTGGCTACCATATTGGACAAAACAGAACATTTGCATCATTGCAGAAAGTTATATTGTATAGCACTGCAGTGTATTAGGAGATATAAAAAGTATGTGGTTATTATTTTCATAACATGCTGTTATAGCTTGTCTACCAAGAAAAGCTCTTTGAAAACATGTTAGTATTATAAAGAACTCTTTATTCAAAGAATAACTTGTGGCTAATCTGTTGTTATAATATGTTTGGTCTTTGTCAACATTCATTTTTTCACTGTTTATTTCATTTTGTCTTACAAAAATGAAAAAATTGCCTTCTGGGTCGCTAATATTTGTGTTCTTTCAGTGAAGCTTTTAATTTTTAAATTATGGCAATTAGCCTTACAAAAAAATCAATTAAGACTTCAGCCTTAATAAGTAGCCTTTTTTACTTAACTTGAATGTGCCTTTATAGAATTACTTATTAATATAAAAGAGGTTGTAGAATGTGGGGGTTAGCACCAGATTTGTTTTCTTTTAGGTAAAGATTTTCTTTAAAATTTTTCAGTGAAAGTTTGGGAGTAACTTATATTTATAAACTAAAAAATATGACTGTACAATTTTAGAAGAGTCAGGTGAAAGATGGAAAGTGGTACCCTCTTGTTCCTTTGATCTGGACCGTCTTTCTCTCTCTCCCCTCTCAGCTTATACTAGCCTTGCTTTCTAAACTCTTGTTCTAACAAATAGTCTTTTACAACTGCTTAAAGAACATCCAGAAGTGAATATAGCTTTTAGTTAGTAATTGCTATATTATTTCACCTGTTTTTTTCACATGTAATAATATCATTGCCTATGAATATGTTTTTAGCTCTAAAATACATTTCTTATAGTATACTTTTAATGCAAATGTATATACCTGATATGGTCATGTTAGTATATAAGTAAGCTATCTGGGTGTCTGCCTATTAGAATGATGTGTGTGTATGTGTACATGTGCATGTTTATGTATATATACACTTACATTAATGTATCTGCAATTATAATAACAGTTCTTTTCATCAAAAAAATATTATTTCAGTGCTTAGATTCATTTCAGGGTGCCGTGTTTTAGCCCTCTTTTGGCTTAATTTATTTATGTCTTAGGACCCATATCTTTTTTTTTAAGTAATGTTCTAATTTTAGTTTTACTTTAGATTTTTGCCACTCAGTTTACAATAGCAGAGTTGGGTACTTGTGGATTTTTAAAAATTGCATGTTTATGAAGCACAGTTGTAGATTACTGACCCTGTGTAGTATATATTGGAATTTTCTTTGGAGATTCACAGAAAATCACATTTTGATGTGTTGATGATTTTCTAAGCAAAGGAAGTAGCCTGAATATTGCTGGGATACTTTTATGGTTGGTTCCTAGGGCCAAAATTGAAGAGCCGTAGATTTCCATCTTTTAAATATCTTTCCTGATGTTCATATAGAAAATACTCATTCTTTAGGATATATTTTAAGCTGATAAATTTTGAATGTGTGATAGAGGTATAGATTTGTTACTCCTAATTTAGATTACTTATTTTTGTCTTTTGTACGAGCATGTTAAACGTAAAGTGGCATTGTTACATTTAATTTGATTTCTATGGCAATACTGTATGTCTGTATCCCTAGTACCTAACAAAATATTTCATAGATAATAAAATCATATTTAATGCCTTATTGAATGGTTATGATGTTGCCACCATTTCAGGAAAAGCTTTTGTATGCAGATTATTATTAGATAATCATCTTCTATGTTCCCATTAATACAACCTAGCTTAGGAACTACTTATTTTTCAAATTCCTGCTTCCTAAACATTGTAATAAGTTTCTTCACCCTGTCAACTACCTAGTTTTTTGTTAAGATCCAAAGAAGACCTGCTTATAGTAATATATGTTTAATTTTCCTGTCATACTTATTTTGATCTACAGCAGTTACAAAATGGGATTAATGTTATTCCCATTCTCATCCTGCTTTGTCAGCTTCCCTATCTTTCCATCACCTTGTTTATTCCTTGTCTGGGAGGGGTGAAGAGGGCAGTCAGGCAATATAACCTTTGTAGAATTCTTTTTAAGTTCTTCAAATATCTTCTAAAATATACTTCAGTATATTAAATCCCAAAAATATTTTATTGTTAAAAATTTTATTAGAATATAACCATTAGAATGTACAGTGTCTCCAAATTAAAATAATAAAGTTATGAGATCGTTTAAGATTGGCATAATCTCTCAGCACTGTGGGAGGCTGAGGTGGGTGGATCATTTGAGGTCAGGAGTTAGAGAGCAGCCTGGCCAACATGGTGAAACCCCACCCCTACTGAAAATACAAAAATTTTATGGGTGTGGTGGTAGGTGTTTGATAGTCCCAGCTACTCGGGAGGCTGAAGCAGGAGAATTGCTTGAACCCAGGAGGCGGAGGTTACAGTAAGCCAAGATCACGCCACCGCACTCCAGCCTGGGTGACAGAGCGAGTCTCTGTCTCAAGGAAAAAAAAAAAAGATTGGCATAATCATCAACTAATGTGTGCCTTCAGCCTTCAGTGTTATTAACAGCTTAGTATCAGTAATTACAAATAAACATTTTATTTTGTTTTGGGTTTTTTCTTTTAAACTCCAGAGTGTCTCAAAATAACTTTATGTCTAAAGAAACCATTTTTTTCTGCTCTCTCATCCTACTTCTTCCCAACTAGTGTATTATTCTCCATTACGTAGACTCAGTGGTTTCAAGAAATATCCGTATTATTTGTTATTTCACATCATCCTTTAAACTGAATAGTAAAGCAGTCTCTGAAAGTAGTCTTCACTGGGAATGAATCTTTAATAGTCAATAGTGATTAGTCTATATTGCCCGCTTGATGAGTTAATGATTGCAGACCTTACTAGTGACAGTTAAGTCACTTCAGTTATCTACTGTTAGAGTTACACTACTAAATGCTGATCACTATTAGCTGGTTGTCTTTTACTTAGCACTGAACCAGTCTAGTTAGATTGTGTTTAGGACCCTCAACTTCTGTAAGTGTGAAAGTATTGTTTCTGAGAGTGGATTTATAGCATAGTTTATTAATTCCTAAATTGAGTAATTTTCAGTGTGTTTTCTTTAAAGTATATTATAATAATGAATAATATTTAATGATGCTGTGGAAATTTATTTTGTTTCATTTGCACAGTTTTATAAAATATCTTTCTAAACTCAAATTTTCCGTTTCTATAAAGACATTTATATCAGTGATATGTTTAGGAAATGTTTGGAGAAAGTTTATTACAGAAGTTGGCATAATCTGCACCTAGCTCTTATTATGATTTTAGAGCAGTATTTTGAAAATTTGTACCCAGGATTTCCATTTGTAGAAATTTTGTTCCAAATTATGCTTAATAAAGTGTTCATACAAATATTGCTTAAAAGAAATGCATTAAGTAGAACTTTTTAAATAGAAATTAAAGTTTGCTGGAGGTGTTCTCTCTCCTTTCCATTCCATCTTTTAAGCCAGCCTGAAAACATAGTTTCTGTTGGGTTCTTCTGTCTGTAGAAATAGATATAAGATTGACAGCTGAAGAGCTAGCAAATATTAATTCTGAGAGAACCTGCCCCTATTTATGAAGAAATAATATTTGACATGATGAATTCCCTCTTACATTCTTAAAAAAATTAATGAAACCCTTTCCTACAAGGGCCTGATGTGAAATTAAGAATACCTACTAGTATTATAACACAAATAAAATGGGTTTTTAAATAAGAATCCCCCTGTCTTGCCTATACAAATGTTAGCATTCTCTGGCTTCTAATGTATCAACTTTTGAAAATTCTCTTTTAAACTTATTATAAATTATAGTGCAAAAGAGCACTGAAATCAAAACCTTGAATAAGCCTTAACCTTTCAAAGCTTGGTTCATTCCCTTTTAAAATACTAAAGAAACCAATTTCCCTCCTACGTTATGCATTTATAAAGACCAAAATGAATATTGTTATGGTAAAAGCTAAAGTCTGTCTGGTTTTTTTCATATAAAGAAATGTGTAGTCATTCAATTTTGTCAAATGAAGAAAGTAATGATTGAAAACATGTTTTTATGTATCTGTACTTTATATTCAGTGTTGATTTAAAGATATTACTGCCACAATTTATCTTTCTTGCTGTGTATACATATCAAGGAAAGAATCATTTGAATCCTACTTTTTTGTAATGAGTAATAAGTTGTCAGTTGTCATTTACATAATGAGTAAATTGTCATTTACATGCAATATTGAAATTTTTTTTCTTTTTGCCCCTGCTTACCTCTGATTGAAGTTAAAGATCCATTTGGTGCTTCTGTGTTATATGAGTAGGTTAGTGGAAGAATTGTCACTGAACTGTTACATTATGCCTGCTCAAGTGTTTTTGTTTTTTTTTTTTGTTTTTAGGATTTATCAAATTTGGAGGTTTATGTGAGGTTTTTAGATTTGTTTCTGAACATGACCTGTTTCCATTGACCAAAGCTTCAGTCCCAAAGATTTTATTAGTTTAGGTGGTTTATTTCTATCTCAGAGTTGTTTTCCTGTTTTAAAAAGAAAACAAAACACATTGTTATCAAATCAATGATGCTTTGGGACTTTAAGTCTTTTGATGATTTCTAGTTTTAATAATCTGGCAAGTGCTAATTTGAGTGATTTATACTAGAAATCAAAGATTGCTTAAATGTAGCATATTTAGTAGTAAATGTATTCCTTAGCCATATTAAAGCCAGAGTATAGTGTGTACTGTGTTTAATGGAATATATGAACAGAAGCTGAAAATTTGATATCTCACAAAATTCTGACTAAATGACAGTATTCATCAAGCCAATAATGTTAAGTTTTATGGAAATTCTGATGTCTGATTTAAAGAATAAAATAGGACAAGAAATTAGGTGAGAGATGATCATAAAGCACTAGTAATCTGAAGTTTTTAGAAACAAATAATTTGGCAAGCAACAATCATCTCTAAAATCATCAATCCCTAAAATACATCATATGTTAAGAGATAGCAAGAGATGATGTTTGTGTTTAATGGATTATTAACTAATTCAGGCCAAATAACATAACCAAGTATGTTATATAGATAATTTAAAATACTTTGTATTTATTCATTTCTGTTAAACTGAGTTAGTTATCCAGATCAGGATCCTGTTGTTTTTTTTAAAGACAGTGTCTCATTCTCTTGTCCAGGCTGGAGTACAGTGGTGCTAATATAATATAGCTCACTGCAACCTCAAACTCCTGAGCTCAAGCAGTCCTCCCCTCTGAGCCTCCAGGTAGCTGGGTTATCCAGATCCTTGATGTCGTAGGCCTGAATATAGGAAAGTCAAGCATTTTATTTCTTTGTAATCAAGGTACCTGGCGGAGTCCATTTATAAAGTGTTTTGTAAAATGGAAGAAAGGATGTGATTAATTCAGAAAATGTATAAACCTGTGGAATAGAGACAGTTCTGTTCAAAATGAAACTGTCCACTTTTGGAGGATGATACATGTCAAGACATTGATTCCTGGATTTTTTTTTTAAGTTGGGTCATCAGAAATAAAACATTTGGCCTTTGAATTATATTGTTTAAACTTTCAAAGTTTTACAGAGGTTAAAATGATCTAGAGAATAGCTGAGATCTTAATTGATAGTATTCTTGTTAATGTAGGGAATAAGAAAGGGTAAACTACCATTAATAAATATTGATACCTGCTTTATTGGATATAAGACATGGGTCGTCTGTGTTTGGCTATTGTGAGGAATTTGTTTAAAAAGAAAAAGAGGGGGAGTCTTTGCTCTGGGATCATAATTGCCCATTGTAGAGAGAGTATAAGAACTAATACATGTTTTAACCTTTGATTATCATGTGTTTATCTGCAGGAAAATATTAATTCTGGGATATTAGTATCAAGTCAGTATGTCTGTGATGTGAATTTAATCTAAGCAGAACAATCACTTAGGTAACATTTGCTTTAAAAAAAATCCTGTGATGGATGAAAGGCCAAGTACTTTGGACTCTCTGTATTTATAAACCCATAAAGATTGTAATGTTTCAAATGCTGCAAAAGTTTTTTCTGTTCTTAAAAATTTTGGAAATGTGCTCACTTGTCTATCAAATATAGCAATTCAGGAACTATCCAGGAAGTATATCTGTAAGTGTACATAAGAAATTGTGAACCACAGAGTTAGGCAATCAAGAAGCATCTATTGACTGTTTGTATATATGTACTCAGTGTTACGTAGATCATATGGAAAAGGGAAGATGTATACTCTAAAACATGATCTTCCATCAAAAAGATACATTCTGTACTCGAGGTACAGAATGTGTTCAGTTTGGGGCTGAAGATACACAATGCAAAGCTGAAGTTGACTTCTTTTACTTCTACCAATATTCTAAAAAAAAAATTGCCCTCACTGATAAAATTTAACTAGTTAAATTAAGAAAGCCAATACAGAGAAATATTACTTGATTTCAAAATGACACAGAAGTTAAACTCAACATTAGTTAGAATTCTTAGCAATGAAGTCTTTGGGATATTACCAGTCATGAGTATTGCATGTTTGTTGGGTAAAATTGTTACTATGCATGTCCTTAGAAGAACAGAAGCCTGAAAGTTACTGAAATAACTCCTTTGTGATACTGAATAAAAGTTTCAGAAGAATAAAAAGAGTTATTCTTTCATTAAGATTAATATTTTATATCTCTATCTTGAATTATTTGATTTTATTTTCTTAATATTCTTGATAGCTATTTTTCTGTCGTGATTTTTATTCTTTACATAAACACTATTATTTGCATGTTATAAAAGATAATGTTGATTTTAAGTTACTAATATTTCCTGCCATAAACCACAAAGGTATTCTTTGCTCCCAATTCATAAAATTTATCAGGTAAGATTTTTATTTTTATACTTCCACTCAAAGTAAGTAAAGGAAGCTAAAATTGCCATCTTCAGTAGTCATTAAGGAAAAATTATAAGAAGTAGCTTATGCTACTTCTACTTTATTTTTTAAACTCTCAAGAAGATAGTCACAGTTTACTTCTTCATAAGAACTCTTTGTGTGTGTGTGTTTGTGTGTGTGTGTGTGTGTGTGTGTAGGATTAAGTAGTATAATGGCTCTTATTGTAATATTTTTTATTGTCTTGACTCTTTCATGGGAAGATACGAACTTGAATTTTCTAAAAGTACTTGAAATGTACTTTTCAGTTACAGACATTTATATTTTAAAATATTTGTTGTCTGTTTATCCTATGTTACATGTTTCTCTTGTCTTCAGTTAAATGTATATATTGATTTGTCTGTTTGAAGAAGTTCTCCATAATGCTAAAGGCATTACCATGCCCTTAAATAGACAGTGATAGGTAAAAACATATGTAAAGCTCTTGTCGCAGCCACCATACACAACTGCCAAGATCATAGAGGAGGAGGAGGAGTGGTAAGTGTCTTCCAACACTTCGCATTGTAAATTAGATTCAGACTACTGCAGACCTACACAAAACGAAGTCGGTGTACAACCAAGAATGTGAAATGTACCTCTTACAACAAATCTATTTGTTAATGTCAATGAATCTCTAGTTTCAGAAAGTTTTTAGTCAGTGCAGACAAATTGAAGGTATTATATCAAAAATTGATGATATAATTACCCTTCAATTTTATGATGGTAAGTGTCATGTTTTTAAAGTTGTTACATAATTTTATATATATGTACACACATGTATATTAAATAATATTGTCACTTTAGGGTTAATAGTATTATAGTTGTGTTTTATTAAACAGGTGACTTAGAAAACAAATACTAGTATTTTATTTTTATTCTGCTAATTTAGTTAAAATATTTTCTATCTTCAGATTTACATTTTTTTTTTTGTTTACCTTTCATTAATAGGTAGTATAGATCAATCAGTGTTAAAAGAATTACCCCCTGAACTCCTGGCAGAAATTGAGTCTACCATGCCACTTTGTGAACGTGTGAAAATGAACAAACGCAAGCGTAGCACAGTTAATGAAAAGCCAAAATATGCTGAAATCAGTTCAGATGAAGATAATGATAGTGATGAAGCTTTTGAATGTAAGTATCACAGAACTCTCTGTTATTATTTTAGAATTTAAAAGCAGATTGATGTGTTTGTCTTACTTATAATTTGGGGGGTTAGCAAGAGCACAGTCACCTTAATTCTTAATAACACAGGATAGTAAGTTTTTTTCTCTATACTTTAAAAATGAGTGAAAGATGAGATCAGTTGGCACCAAGAAAAAAATATTAAATGAACTACAATTAGTTTAAAAACACAGGTAGGTATGTGTCTATATGCATTCGGCAAACATTTATTGAGCTCCTATTATATGCTAGACACTGAGAGTAAAAATACAAATAAGATATGGCCCCTGTCTTCAAAGAGCCTTCAGTCTAATGGGGGAAATATGTAAATAAATAGTTGCAGTATGCTGATAAAAGTACAATGATAACAGTAAATCCAGGGTGCTATGGGAACACATTGGATTGGCATCAAAATCAGAGTGGGGGCTCAGGGAATGCTTACTGGAAGAGGTGACACTTGAGTTGAGTCTTGAAGGACACGTAGGAGATAGCCAGATGAAGAAATATTTGAAACCATACTATCACTAAATTATGAATGGATTAGCCACATTGCAGATTATCTCTGTGGTTTGGACCTGGCTTCTCCTTTTTGCCCAGCTGTGTCCTGGAATTCCTCCCTTGTTTCACTGTTTTCCAGAGCTGGCTTCTTCACTACACAGCTACCTCTCTACAACACTGTGATCACCTGTCTTTGCACTAGACTTGCTATACCTCGCCTGTCTTCCTACTGGTCCACTGAAAAAGTTCTTCTCTTTTATCCCTATCTTCCTTCTTCTGGAGCAAGAGAATTGAGCCTAGCCAAGAGGGGTCAGCAACCTTGTTTGACTTAAACGGCATTCAGTGGAAACAGACTATGGGAGATCTTCACTTGTGTGCCAACTGACTTAGTCATAATGACCAAAAGAAGTGGGAAGACCACCAGTGTTCTACCTTTTCCACCTAGTGTCCATAGATTGAGGTGTGACAAGCAAGGGCAGGAAGGACAGATGCATGCTGCCATTTTAAAATGTATATTGCTGATGGAAGCCCTTCACCTCCTCCAAAGTTTTTAATGTTAATTTACTGATTTTTTTAAAATTGTGAGCTCTTGAGCTATGAGCAGTAGACTATGAATACTGAACAAATCTGAACAAAGTTTTAAAATCGAAATAAAATATATAGCAAACTTAATCAACATTTAATCATGTATAATTGTTATAATTTGTATTATGAAATGTATTGACACACAGTATATTAAAATGGCTAAAGTTAATTTTTTTATTATTACTATCAAAGATTTTGGTCATATGGGGACATGGTTAGCTCTGGAAGGTGAGAAAAGAAACATAATATACATGCCTTATCACTCTGCCTCTTTCCCTCTAATAAACATGTCAGCCATATCTAGAATAGCTGAGAAGGAGGAGTCCCTAAATTGCAGTTTGATTTCAAATAACATTTCAAATCCAGTTGACTGATAGTGGCTACCTACATTACTAAATTGAAAAGATTTCTGAAGCTTTCTCACAGTTAAGTGGAAAGGGTAACATAATCAGAAATGTCTACCAAGTGTAAAATAGTGGAAAGTATAGCCATACATGCCTCATGTTTGTCACCAATGCAGCCACCATTCTTTTCATTGCTCTCTATCATGAAAGGTATTATCTCATCTTATGGAGGTACATCACTACATCATAAAGCCAAGGATCCTGTTATATCTATGCCCAACTATGTTGAAAGGTAATACTTACTTTAAAGAACCTGAGTTTCAACCACTGCTAGGAAAAAGGAATGTTTCTCTAGATTTTTAAAGAGCTGTCAGAGTAGTTTCCTGTTTTTGTTCACTTATTTCTATACAAGTAACTATAGAAAAGTGAACACTGGAGCCCCTGATTTGAGTGGTGAAAGAAGTCCAAATGGTTGATCACATAAATAACCGAATTGTCAGCCAGGCATGGTGGCCCACGCCTGTAATCTCAGCACTTTGGGAGACCAAGGCGGGTAGATCACTTGAGATCAGGAAATCGAGACCATCCTAGCTAACATGGTGAAACCCCGTCTCTACTAAAAAATACAAAAAATTAGCCAGGCGTGGTGGCACATACCTGTAGTCTCAGCTACTTGAGAGGCTGAGGCAGGAGAATCGCTTGAACCTGGGAGGTGGAGGTTACAGTGAGCCAAGATCACGCCACTGCACTCCAGCCTGGGTGACAGAGCAAGACTCCTTCAAAAAAAAATTGTTATACCACAACAAAAATAGTATAGCGAAAATAAAGCACAATACAAAATTGAAACTATCATGAGAATGTAAGTTGCATGCATTACGCTACTTTGAAAGAGAGAGACTTTTTAAAACTTAGCAGTTTAATCAGATTGATTTCTCAAATCTAAAACCAAGGAAATAGTTTTGTTGGAAGTTAGGGGAAAATGTTGAAGGATAATTATGAAAGTTGGGCTATACAGATTTGGATGGCCATTGCACAAGTATAAGGTTACTGGGTGCCTGGGGAAGACAGAGAGGGACGATGTAAGAAGCTCAAGAGATATATAGGTGAAATTTGGAAAGAGGATAGAGAACACCCAAGTCATATTTTACATACCTGTCTTTTGAGTCCTTTCCCCTCCCATGCTTATTCCAAGGTAATGAGAGAAATGGAGAAAGAATAAGCTAGCCACAATGAGTTGGTATCCTAATAACCTCGTTATAACACAATGTGTTATGAAAATTTTTTTTTAATTTGTTATCCCATTTTTATCCAAATTGTCTAAAATTTGATGAATGTGAAATAAAGATTTACAAGATCTATGGATAGTTAACACCAATACAGCATATTCTATGTAATTACAAACCACTATAAGATTTATCAAGCATCTTCTACTCATAGGATTGAATGCTTGAAATGGATTTGTTATGAAATTAATTAAAATGTACAAAGACAAAAGTAGGTCATATTTGAGGTTGTAAAATACTAATTTCTGGTGTTGTAGCTTATGCCTGTAATCCCAACACTTTGGGAGGCCGAGGTGGGAGGATTGTTTGAGCCCAGGAGTTTGAGACCAGCCTGAGCAACATAGCAAAACCCCTTTTCTGCTCCCCTAAGAAAATAGTGCTTTCTGAAAAAGTTTACTTATTAGTTGTCATCCCTTGTAATTTTGGCATTTCAGTTCTTGTGAAAAAAAAACATTTAAGGAATTCTATATAAAAATGACCTGTTTCTCTGTCACAAATACACACACACACCCTACTTATATTAGTATATGAAACAAGTTGTCATTAAAGGAATGTACTAGAGAATACTGAAGTCACAAAAGAGGAATAGTCCTGTCTCTCCTCACATACCTCATAACCAAATGTATACCTAATTATGAAGAAAATCTCAGATATTTAAATATATTCATTTACATTTGTCCTTTATATGAACCTTTTTGCTATGCCAACCCTGTGACTATAAAGCAGCAGCAGCAAAATGACCTTTTCCTGCCATGTTGTCCATAGATGGGATAGAAAAGTACCGAACCAGAAACCAAACTAGATACTTGAATAGGAATACTTAGGGCAGCATTTAAGGATAAGATTAGCCAAAGTGTAGACATTGTTACCCATACATGAAGACAATGGCACAAGCATGCAGTGCCTGGGCCAGAGGTTAGCATCCTTACATCTGAGCCAAGTAGGGGACTTAGGCAAAACGTTTGTCTTAAGTATTTGTGTATTTAAACATAGTTAGGGATTCAGAAAAGAGCAGTTGCTGGTGAAATAACAGACTAGAAAGTTTATCATTGTCATCAACAAGTGGTCACAACAACAACCAGTATGTGATCTCAAGGTAGGACACATCACTTGTCTACCCTGATTTTAACTTGGTGGTACTTACTACATACTAGAACAGAAATGGTAAATATTTGTCACTTATGCTGCCCTCCAGCTCTTACTGCAGACATTTGTAATCAGTCTTTCTTGCTGAACTATGATGCTTTCTCAAGGCTCAGAGTTATTTTCAACATAATGTTCTAGGCAGCTATTGCCAGTTGATCAGAGTTGATGTGTCAGATGAAATCTGTTTGCCAGGTCTGCCTAGAGGCTCCTGTCAGTTCGGGTGATTTTAGCAGAATGCTTAGACCTCTGGAAGGATGGGGGGAAGATTGAAGGTAACATATATAATCATGCTTATGAAGCATGCATAAGCTTAGAAACTTTTCTTGGGTTTAAGCAAGCCTTTGTTGGAGAACTGAATTCAATATGTGAGTATTTACAACTGTATAGGTTTATTCTATCTCTGTAGGTTTATCATGTTAGGTCACCAGGGCTTGTGGAATTTATCGCTAAGTTGTGGGTATAACTTAGCTATTAATTGATGGTATACATGGTTACTATATTCTGTAACACTTTCTCAAAAGCTGACTTTTCCTCCAAACCCTACTCCCCATCAGTAATCTAAGTGCTTTAAGGTGGTTCTGTTTTTCATCCAATTCCTAAATAAAGTTTTTTACAAAGCCTTAATCTTGAAGTTTAGATATAACCTTTACTGACTTAATAACTGTCATTGAAATGAACACCATAGTTTAATTCCAAGAACCTTCCTATCTGTGTTTATTAGCAATAAATACTGAGTTTGCGTAAAGATCTTTAAATCTGGGTAGATGGTGCTAAAAATTAGTGATACTCTTTCTATATCATAACTTAAACTTCTGGATAGACAAAATCACTCCGAATTTCCTAGACCCTATGGAATGAAGATTTTTTTTTTTCCCCATATGGTTCATTTGTAAAGTACAAGTTTTAATCATCTTTTTAAATAAGGTAAATTATTTGTCATGGGGATTTGCTTCTAGCCTCTAGGAAACGACATAAAAAAGATGATGATAAAGCTTGGGAATATGAAGAGCGTGACAGAAGAAGCTCTGGGGATCATAGGAGAAGTGGCCACTCTCATGAAGGAAGAAGGAGTTCAGGTGGTGGTCGTTATCGAAACCGGAGTCCATCAGATTCTGACATGGAAGATTATTCTCCTCCTCCCAGCCTTAGTGAGGGTAATTCATCAGTGTCAACGGATTTCTTACATAAACCAATTTAAATTTAGGGCTTTAACTTTGAAGAATATTTTATATCTTTTTATGAGCTAATTAACAACTACTTTTCAATTAAGACAAAAATATATTTAGTTTATGTGCAGTGATTGTTAGTTTAAGTCTTTAACATTCAGGAAAAAAAACTAGAAACAAAAAATGGAAATATTTAAGTTGTCATTCCTACATTTCAGTCCTTCTTTTTGTTCATTTTAGTTGCTAGGAAAATGAAGAAAAAAGAAAAACAGAAGAAAAGGAAAGCATATGAACCAAAACTAACACCTGAAGGTAACATTTGAGTTAATTTGTCTTTATTCATCAGCTTCACGTGAAATGTCTACCTGGAATGTAAGAATAATGAACGTATTTTTCTCTCTTGCAGAAATGATGGACTCTTCAACTTTTAAGAGATTCACAGCCTCAATAGAGAATATTTTGGATAATTTGGAAGATATGGATTTTACTGCGTTTGGTAAGATCAACTTAAAATACATTTATCCCTACTCTAAATGTCTAGCTTTCTGTCAGTTACTCTAGAGGGTAAAGAGGCGTGATGTGTGCTATCAAGGAACTTGAAATCTAGTTGATAAGTCAAATCTAGTCTGTTATCAAGAAATTAAAAACTTTAGTACAAAACACAAGTATAAATTAATCAAATCTTGATAATATCTAAAGAATTCTGAATAAGTTAGAATAATTAAAGAAGTCTTAGCCAGGTGCAGTGGCTCATGCCTTTAATACCAGCACTTTGAGAGGCCGAGGCAAGTGGATCACAAGGTCAGGAGTTCAAGACCAGCCTGGCCAAAATGGTGAAACCCCATCTCTACTAAAAATACAAAAATTAGCTGGGCGTGGTGGCAGCCACCTGTAATCCCAGCTACTCAGGAGGCTGAGGCAGAGAATCACTTGAACCTGGGAGGCGGAGGTTGCAATGAGCTGAGATCACGCCACTGCATTCCAGGCTGGGCAACAGCCTGGGCAATAAAGAAAAAAAAAAAAGTCTTTATGCAGGTGAGGAGGCTTGAATAGGCCCTGGATAATGAAGGTACTGTTAGGAGCAAATATGTAGAAATAAACATCTATTCTTCTATTCATTGATTCTAATGACCAATTTTTATTGAATACTTGTGGTGTGCCAGTAGTATGTTAAGTGCTAGAGATGCAAAAATAAATAAGACCCAAACACCTGGGTTTAGGGAATACAGACTCTAATATGGAAAACGAAATACTAAACCAATTAGAATACAGTAGGATTAATGTTATATTCATGTATTACTTTTACAATGACAAAGATTACATCTATAAATATTAAAGTATTATGTTTATAAAAACACTGCTTGCAATGTATAGAGCTACTTTTAAAAATCTTATGCCATCTTCAGCTGGTAAAATTAGTATTTGTTTTGTGAGAATTGCTTGCTTGAGTACCATTGTGTTTGCTAATTTCAAATGTCAGTTTCATCTCTTTTTAAAACTTTACAATTCTATGCTGAAAAATTGTGTTCTGTATCATATAGGGTCCCAAAAGGACAGAGGGCACTCACAAATTAGGATAATTTGAGGAGTTATTTACAAAGAGACCAGTTAAAAAGATGGAGGCAAAATGGTACCAGAACCCAACAGCCTAAGACCAAAAGAGTGAGGTTACAGAAAAGTCACCAGAACTCATTCTGCAAGAAAAAAAGTTGTAGAGTAGGTTGCCTTGAAAGAAACAATACCTTTTGGTCAGGGACAGAGCCAGCCTGAGGAGACCTTATAAGCAAAGAGTAAGAGATACAAATACCTTGACCTTACACTCCTCTTTGATCTTCTAACAGGGCACCCTACTGGCTGAAACAAAAGCCAGAGGGCATGGGAGACTCTTGATGTAATCCATTAGGTCAGCCTCCTGAGGCAGAAAGTGTGGTTGAGAAGAGGCAAGAGTATATCTAAAGTAGTAGGGATAAGATACCTATCTCATCTTCCCATTTTAGTCATAAATCTGACTTTAATTTCTGTCCTCTTTCATTCAGGGTGTACTTAAAGTTTATAGACGCCTCTTAGGTTATTTGTTTAGTTCGTGTGTCTAAAATTTTATTAGAAAGTTAAGCTTGCCATTGTGAGCTACTTTGTTTACCTAAACTTGGTTTGTCTTTGTTTGGCTTGATTTTGCAGGTGATGATGATGAAATTCCTCAGGAACTGCTCTTAGGAAAACATCAGCTTAATGAACTTGGCAGTGAATCCGCTAAAATTAAAGCAATGGGTATAATGGATAAGGTATCTCATCAAAGTAAATTTACTTCATAGATAACATTTGAAATTAATTTAAGGCTTTCAGGGTAAATTGTAAAATTTATATAAAGTAAATAGTAAAAAGAAAACTCAGTGTTGACTTCTGAGACTCTAAATGAGTTTTTTGTTTTTTTTATAAAACCTTGAGTGAAAGAAATATTCTGCAAATTATTCTAAAGAGAATCATATTACTGCATTGAAAGAGGCATGGAGTTTAATTTTTTCAGGATTTTTTTTCATTTTTCTCAAATATTTAGATTATTTAAATGCAGAAATACATAAAAATTTTCTTTGACATTTGATTTAGTCATTTAGGGTCATGAGTAGAAGTTTTAAGTGGGAAATTTTCTTACTCTTTAAAAGGGTGACAATGTTATTTCCTCCATAGCTCAAAGGGAGTAATTGTAGACTGTTTCTTCAGTAGTATGTAACTTTTGCCAACAACTGATAAAATGATTTATGTTGCTATTTTAGCTTTCAACTGACAAAACTGTGAAAGTCCTAAATATCTTGGAGAAGAATATTCAGGATGGGTCAAAGCTTTCCACTTTGTTAAATCACGTAAGTTTAAGATCCATACTATTAATTTCACCCTTAATGTTATTAAGATCTGTAGTAGTCCCTACTTCTCTGTCGTTTCATTTTCCATGGTCTCAGTTACCTGCAGTCACCTATAATCTGAAAATAGGTGAATAATTTTTATTACAGTTTATTCTATATTTTATTATTGTCATTAATCTCTTCCCATGCCTAATTTATAAATTTAATTTTATCTTAGGCATGTATATATAGGAATAAACAAAGTGTATATCGGGTTTGGTACTATCTGTGGTTTTAGACATGCACTGGGGATCTTGGAATGTGCATAAGGGAAGGACTAATGGGAATTTTTTCACAAATGACTTTCATGTATAGGGGAAATTTCACATTTTGTTAATTTGAGCATGTTACCACGAATTACATTCATTAGCATTGCTGATAGAACTTCACTTTTAGTATTTCAGAATTATTGTTACACATTGTCAATTCACAGCTTTGCCATAAAGCAAGAATAATAAAGACATGTATTTTTTTTTCAATTTAAAGGACTATTCTTTAGTTTATGGTCTTCCTTATGTAATGTATGAATGTTTAAATTTTGTTTTTGATTTATGAGATGATAGTACTTAGTAACTCTTCTTGTTGACCTTCCCTGGAGAAATAACAGTGAAACCTTATCATGATTTTCGAATGTATACTAATCAATCCTTAATTAATATACATTACTCCTTATATAACATTTTTATACCTACCTCAAAGGGTTGTTAAAACGATTAAATTAATTAATTCGGCCAGGTGTGGTGGCTCACACCTATAATCCCAGCACTTTGGGAGGCCGAAGCAGGTGGGTCACAAGGTCAAGAGATCGAGACCGTCCTGGTCAGCATGGTGAAACCCCATCTCTACTAAAAATACAAAAATTAGCTGGGCATGGTGGCGCACACCTGTAGTCCCAGCTACTCGGGAGGCGGAGGCAGGAGAATTGCTTGAACCCAGGAGGCAGAGGTTGCAGTGAGCCGAGATTGCGCCATTGCCCTCCAGCCTGGGTAACAAGAGCGAAACTCCGTATCAAAAAATAAATAAATAAATAAATAAATATAAATAAAAATAATTCATGTAAAGTACTTATAACAGTGTCTGGCACACTTTAACTTCTCAGTAAATGTTAACTGCAGCTATTACTATATTTTAATGTGTTTATATCAAAAGCAGTAGCAACATGGTTGCAATAGTTTATTAATTGAGTAAAGCAAATTTCCTGGGATTTGCCTTGTAGCATTGTAGCGGACTATAAATTATATGTTCATTCAAATTGATCTTGATATCTCTGACATTAATGAATACAAACATTAATGTTTACAGGCATCTAATAAGTTTTGAGTTGATAAATTTTCCCTCCCTCCTTCCCCTTTCCTTTCTTCCTTCCTTCCTTCTTCTCTCTTTCTCTCTCTCTTTTTCCTTTCTCCCTTCCTTCCCTTCTTTACCTCCCCTTCCCCATCCTCTCCTCCCCTCCCCCCTTCCTTCTTTCTCTTTTTTCTTTTTTCTTTCCTTTTCCTTCCATCCTTCCTTCCTTCCTTCCTTCCTTCCTTCCTTCCTTCCTCTTTCTCTCTCTCTCTCTTTCTCTCTTTCTTTTCTTTCTTTCTTTCTTTTGCCAGGGTCTTACTTTGTCCCCAGGCTGGAGTGCAGCACTGCAGTCAGAGCTCATTGCAGTCTCAAACTACTGGGCTCATGTGATCCTCCCACCTCAGCCTCCCAAGTTTCTAGGACTACAGGCATGCACCACAATGCATGGCTAATTATTTAAAATACTTGGTAGAGACAAGTTCTGACTGTGTTGCTCAGACTGATCTCAAACTGCTGACGTCAAGCGATCCTCCCACCTTGGCCTCCCAAAGCTCTGGGACCACAGGATTGAGGCACTACACCTGGCTAAATTCTCTTTATTTTTAAAAGACTGATTATAAAAGTAATATATTTATTGTAGAAAATTTCCAAAACACAAAAAGCACTAAAAAAGCTATATTCTAAATTAACAGTAACCATTTTGAACACTTTTGATACATATACTTCTCATGTATACATATGTAGTATATATATTTAATACAAGCACTGGATTTTTTTTTTTTTTTTTTAATCTTCTGAGGGAGATACTCTTGGTGTTTGCAAAAAGCCACAGGATTGCTAGGTGATCTACCTGGAATAAAACAACCTTGTCCAACCTGTGGCCTGCTGGTCCATGTGGCCCTGGTCAGATTTGAATGCATCCCAGCACAAATTTGTAAACTTTCTTGAAACGTTATGAGATTTTTTTTTTGCAATTTTTTTTAAAGCTCATCAGCTCTTATAATTGTTAGTGTATTTCATATGTGGCCCAAGATAATTATTCTTCCATTGTGGCCCAGGGAAGCCAAAAGATTGGACACCCCTGGAATAAAAATACACAGAAAAATATTCTCCGGTGGTAGTTTTCTGGATTATTAAATATATTTATATTTTTTAACACCCTCTCTTTAAACTACTTTTTGCATCACAGAAACAAGGGCTTAGAGAAATCTACCCCATTGTTAGTCTACAAGTTACTTAAATACTTCACCAGGAAATTGTGATAATCATCATCAAAAATCTAGAGTCCTGGATAGCTGGCTGACTCAGTCTTAAGGAAATTACTTTCATTTCTAAAAACTGTAACAGCATTTAATGTGTTGTAGATAGCCTTAATGTTTGGCATAAATCATGAAGCTCCTTAACTCTTCCAGCAATGTTCACATCAAAGACAAGCTACTTTATCTCTCCCTTCTAGAGATTTTAGGCATTACTGAGCAGAAAGTCCTGCCTGCTTTACATATAATATATTGTGTTTTTGTTCATTTTCCCAGTGTATATAAGCTTTGAATAGGATATATTTGGAAGTAGTCCTATAATATAGTTTATATTTCGTAACTAAAGATGTGATAGAAGGATTTTCACTTAACATTGAGATTAAACTCCCAATTGCAATGTGAAGTTGCTGATGTGTAAATTAAAATAAGGTCTTCTGTCAGTTCTTAAATTATCTATTTAAAAAAACAATATCTTCATTAGTCTGCATATTACTGCTTTTTAATCTCAGTTTCAGAAACATAGTGTTGATGAAAAGCATGTGTTAGGAATGATTATCAATAACATTAGTACTAAATAAGGCTTTACCATTTGTCATTAATTTTTGCTTTGTTATAGCTGCAAGCAGAATTTATAAAGTTTTTAAACTATCATAATGTTTATGCCCAAAACACAAAATTAATTCATATACAGTTAAAGTCATAAACTAAATCTTAGATTTGGTTAAAACCCATAGAGGATAAAGATAATTATAACTTTGTCAGTAGGGTGTCACCTAGTGGTGGAATGGGGTAGAGTATATCACGTTTGAAAACATTGAAACACAAATTGTTCTCAAAGTAGTATTAGTATTTATACCTCATTCTGGATATTCCTTAAAGAATGTACACACATCATAACACTGTTTTCCACTAATGAAAATCAAATAAATCATAATTTTAATGTATATTTTAAACCTATAAATGTGTTTTTTCCACTTCATTAACAATGTACTGTTTTACAGAATAATGACACTGAAGAAGAAGAAAGGTTATGGAGAGACCTTATTATGGAGAGAGTTACAAAATCAGCAGATGCTTGTCTTACAACTATCAACATTATGACATCCCCTAACATGCCAAAAGCTGTGTACATTGAGGATGTAATTGAAAGAGTTATACAGTACACTAAATTTCATTTGCAGAATACACTTTATCCTCAGTATGATCCTGTTTACAGATTAGATCCTCATGGAGGTTAGTTGGTATAATATTGAAATTATTGTAAATTTTTACCATGTTAGATGAGTCAAAATAGGACTTAAAATGGCACCAAACTTTTTGAATCATGTAAGTTGTAATAAAAACTGATTTTGATTATGGATTTGTCTAGAATATAATACTTGTTCAAGTATAATTTCTTTAGCAACTATTTATATATAATAGAAGTTATTTCTACTTGTCAGTGAAAATCTCAGATAATACTAGCTTCTGATTTCATTTATCACTTCCCCCTAATTTTACCCACAATAGCAGTTGTCTACAAAATGGATTGATTCAAGATAAATACTCCTTAACCTTTATAAGTGAACAATGAGATGTATACATTTGAAGGGAGTAAAGTCATACTTAGGTATGACTGAATAATGAACTCGCTGATCTATTGTATAATTGCAAATTAATTTAAAGGGAAGTATACTCTTACTATCCTGCACCAATGGAGAAAATTTGAAATCAAGATAAAATAGTATTTTAGATGCAAGGATTTAATAGCTACTGAAGATCATCTGTTATAAGAATGTTTCCAATAGAATATCGCTAGAGAGTAATTTTCTGTTTTAATAAGTTAAAAGCTTTATCTTCCAGGTTCTGTTTTTATGTAGCTAAAAAATTGTGTTCTCTTAATTCAAAAAACAGTTTCAGCACTTTTATTAAAAATTATTAAAAGTTGATATTTTCCTTGTCTTGAATTTGTTTCATTTTAGGAGGCTTATTAAGTTCAAAAGCAAAACGGGCTAAATGTTCTACCCATAAGCAGAGAGTAATAGTAATGCTTTATAACAAAGTTTGTGACATTGTTAGCAGCTTATCAGAATTGTTAGAGATACAGCTTCTTACAGACACAACAATTCTTCAGGTAAGTTTTTTTGGTAAGCATTTTTTATATTTCTAAACTAAATGATTGAGTCCAGTAAAACCGTGCTCACTTAATTAATAAGACCCGCACTATATTATTAATAATTTTTCCTATGAAGAGTATGTTATATCTAAATTGAAGAAATAAAACTTCAGGAGTTTTAAAAAGAATTTTATCAGTAGACAAATGAATGTAGTGTAAATTCCAAACTCTAAATTCTTTGAAAGTAGGTTCATGCAGGTATTAAATGATTGTTACTTCTTTACATTCCTGTGACATGTATAAACTCAAAGAGTGGAGATTAGAGAACTGATAGCTATGAAACAGGGTACCTGTTGTATGTGCTAATGTGCTTTAAGGATGAAGGGGAGCAGAGAAAAGAATAGATGCTGATTAGGTAGGGGAAGGAAAAAAATGCCCTCCTAGTGTTTTCTAGTAAGCTTTTGAATGTATTGGAATTTAGCAAGATAGAATGTTACTGAAATCAACTAAAGATGTGTACTACTTACTCTTTTTCCTTTTTTAAACAGGTTTCATCTATGGGAATAACACCATTTTTTGTGGAAAATGTCAGTGAACTACAATTGTGTGCCATCAAGTTAGTCACTGCAGTAAGTATAATGAATTTGTATTTTTAGTTACCCTGCAAATAAAATAATATTGATGTCATTTAATCCAAACTTCCAAAAATTAATGAAGATACCTGGTTTTCAGTACATTCATTTCAATCTAAGGACTGTTTTACTAAGTCTTATTAGACTTTATAAATTGAGGATTTATTTTTCTGTTTTGTGAATTTATTGGCTTATTCTGTTTTTGTCACATTTAAAACTGTTCTAAGTATTCGCAAATATTTCAGTTAATAATTCCTTGATATTTATAGTCAAGTTAGAATGGCTTAAAATCATAAAAACCTTGTGTGACAGTCGATAGCCAGGATATCATAGTCCTTTAAATGAAACTAGCTTACTCTTTGACTTCTGTAAGAATTTTTAATTAATGATAGGAAAATTGACCAACTTACCTTAAGTCATCACCATTTAAGATATTGAAAACATTTTCATTCTAAATGGCAGGTAAATTTTTTAATTGCATGATTTTTTTTGTTTCTTTTCATTAATTATAAGTTTAACTTGGAATTTTATCATTACTAAACAGGTATTCTCAAGATATGAAAAACATAGGCAATTAATTTTGGAAGAAATTTTTACTTCACTTGCAAGATTACCAACCAGCAAGAGGAGTTTAAGGAACTTCAGGTAATTAATTATAACAAAGTTCAAGTATAATGAAGAACTCCATTATATTGAACCATCATACATTTATTTTTCATTTCTGTCTGATTTGTATTTTAATAATTAAATAAAACCAGGCAGTTACATCAGAACAGCATGAAGAATAGCTTAGATGTGTGAAATAACATGCCATATTTGGGGGGCTTAGAGAAGCTCACTGATCCTCAAAGGTAAAGATATGTGGCAGGGTTTTTCAGTCTTGGCACTGTTAACATTTTAGGCCATAAAACACTTTGTACGTAGCTGTCTAGTGCAATATAGGATGTTTTGCAGCATCCCTGACCTCTACCCATTCGATGCCAATAGAAACCCTTCCTCCTTCTAGTGTGACAACCAAAATTATCTCCAGGCACTGGAGAGCAAAATCATTCCTTATTACCAACCACTAGTCAGTGAGAAGATCCTGTTGATTCTATTGGAAATATGACTCAAAAGAATCAGATCATTTCAAAAGAGAATTTTAAAAGATTTTTATTTTGTAAGATTTGTCTTAAAAAAAAAATAGCAGAAAGATTACTGTAATAGCAATATGGAGAATAAACATGGGGATTAAATGCTCTTTAATCACCAAGCACACTGTTACTAAGGAATGTTATCCACTGCTATGGTCACCATTATTGTCTTCGCCATCATAGATAATTACCAGAATTATCTTAATATTCCCAAGTGATTAAAAGTGTCGACGTGGCATATAGGGTTATTTTTAGATTGCTTTGAAGTCTTCTTTCTTCTCTTAAGTAATTATTTTATCTTAATCATTTTTTGGACTAATTATATACTGATAAACATTTATTGTCAAACCCGAAGAAAAACTATCAACATATAAAAGAATCCTTACATTTTGACAATGTCTGTAGAACAAAAAATGTGGAAACTGAGTTTTAATAATCTGTGCTACCAATGCTAACACAGATGATCAAGAGCTGTGTAGTAGATTTTAATACCAAATGAATAACAGATTCAGCAGATGAATAGCAAAATATATGGATATTTAGAAACTTTGAAGACTTTTATCATTTTTAAAATCATTTTGAGAAATGTTTAGTGTTTTATTATGAATTATCTGCAATGTATATAAAAGATAGAAATTTGTGTTAAATATTACATTTTTCCTTTGACTATTTTAATTATCTGAGCATGCATAGGCATTTACTTGATGTATTTGCTAACTTATGAGAGATAATTGCACCTAAGTACACTATTATAAGCACTAAAGTCATGCCTAGAAATATTGGCAAACACAGTACTGTGAAACTTTCAGACAGTAGATGACATTTAAATTAGACTATCTTGATACTCCATACAAATTTTTTTTTTCTTCATTAAAGGTTAAACAGTAGTGATATGGATGGAGAACCTATGTATATTCAGATGGTTACAGCACTGGTTTTACAACTTATTCAGTGTGTGGTACACTTACCATCATCAGAGAAGGACTCTAATGCAGAAGAAGATTCAAATAAAAAAGTAAGGAATCTATTAAAGGTTTTACAACTATACTTTTATTGAAGGAAACACTTGTATTCTCTGCCATTCTTATAAAACTGAAGTTCTTTTTTTTTTTTTTTTTTCCTTTTTTTTTTTTTTTTTTTGAGACGGAGTCTCACTCTGTTGCCCAGGCTGGAGTGCAGTGGCACAATCTCTGCTCACTGCATCCTCCCCTCCCAGGTTCAAGCAATTCTCCTGCCTCAGCCACCTGACTAGCTGGGATTACAGGTGCACACCACCACACCTGGATAATTTTTGGTTTTTTAGTAGACATGGGGTTTTGCCATGTTGGTCAAGCTGGTCTTGAACTCGTAACCTCATGATCCGCCCACCTCAGCTGACCAAAGTGCTAGGATTACAGGCGCGAGCCATTGCGTCTGGCCAAAATTGATGGTTCTTAATTAGTGGTTTGTGGCTGGGATCTAAGGTCCTTTTAGAGCACTAGACAAGGTGTTGGAAGAGTTGAGTTCTGGTTCTATCTACCAGACATACAACATATAAATCATTTTAATCTTTCTGAGTTTATACTTCAGCTGTAAAATGGGGGTGATAATACTTATCAGAAGTACCATACCAGGTTGTAAAGATGAGTAAGATATTAAATGTGAAAGTGAATAATGTAATATGTAATATATATGCATGTTGAGCATCCCTGATCCAGAAATCTAAAATTAGAAATGCTGCAAAATTTGAATCTTTTGAGTATCCACATGATATTCAAAGGAAATGTGCATTGGAGCATTTGGCCTTTCATATCTTCCGATTAGGGATATAATGAACCCGTATATAAATGCATAACATAGAATTACAATTTAACTTTAAATTCATGTGGAAAATGTGTTTATTCCCTCCCTTATAGGTAACTCATGCCTAAGATTTGTTTTTGATTTTATAGCTTTTGGAGATGTTTAGAATGTTTCCAAGTGTATACTTTTACCTCAACAAAAGTTTAAGAGAAACAGAAATATTTTTATCTACTGTTAGAGCCAAGCATTGTGTGTATGTTTTTGTGTATAATAATAAATATATAATATTTAATAATCACTGGCCAGGCACATTGGCTCATGCCTATAATCCCAGCACTTTGGGAGGTCAAGGTGGGCAGATTGCTTGAGGTCAGGAGTTCAAGACCAGCTTGGACAACATGATGAAACCCTGTATCTACAAAAAAAATACACAAATGAGCTGCACGTGGTGGTGTGCACCTGTCATCCCAGCTACTTAGGAGGCTGAAACAGGAAGATCAATCAAGCCTGGAAAGATGGAGACTCAGTGAGCCAAGATTGTGTCATTGCATTCCAGCCTGGGTGACAGAATAAGACCCTGTCTCAAAATGAATGAATGAAAGAAAGAGAGTCAAATATTATCCAAAAAGTTCAGGTCCTCTTTATTCCTCCCATCCCAATCCCATTGTTTGTCTCCAGTCTTCCTGTCCTACTCATTGGTGACAAGTATGATGAATATGTTTATTTCCTTCTTTTAAATTATTTTTTATATAAATTTGATATACAATTATTTCATTTTTAAAATTTATATAAATGACAGTGACATATTTACAGCTAATTTTTTCACTCAGCATCATTTTTAATACATACAACTCATACTAGATTGTTTTTTACTTGAGTTAAAAACACCATATCATAGAATCACAACTTAAAGCAAAAGTTTCTCTGTATATACGTAGAAGTAGAATCAAGATAGTGTACATGCATTAACTTTACTGGAAGTTGTCAGTTAGCTTACCAAAATGGTGTTTTAGTTTATAATCCTACGCTTTACTTAAAATTATGGTCTTTGTGAAATATCTGTTTTATTTTGCATATTCCTGGTTATTAGTGAGCTTGAGCCCCTTTTCCTATAGATATTTGTCTTTTGGATTTTTACAACTATGAATTGACTATTTATATCCTGATCTTTAAATTTCTGATGAAGGCATCAAATTTTTTTTTTTTTGGCGGTGGGGGGCAGATTATGTGTTTCTTTTTTTTTTTCTGAGATGGAGTCTCACTCTGTCACCCCGGCTGGAGTGCAGTGGTGCCATCTTGACTCGCTGCAACCTCCGCCTTCCAGATTCAAGCAATTCTTCTGCCTCAGCCTCCCGACTAGCTGGGGCTACAGGGACTTACCAGCACACCCGGCTAATTTTTGTATTTTTTAGTAGAGATGGGGTTTCACCGTATTGACCAGGCTGGTCTCAAAATCCTGACTTCATGATCCACCCACCTCAGCCTCCCAAAGTGCTGGGATTACAGGCATGAGCCACCATGCCTAGCTGGATTATGTGTTTCTTAAACTTTGAGGTCGAAATATTTTTTCTAAATTCCTTTTGTATTTTCAATCCATTTCTTTCTGTTCTGACCAGGATTATGATGAGCAACTATTGATATTGAATTTGTTAACTACATTTGTCACTCTTACGTATTTTAATAATATCCATATTTTTGTTTCTGTAAAGTATTAAAATATGCTTAGTGTGCTAATTTTGGCTTTTCTGTTTATATATACCAGAATATTTTAAGCATTTTAGTATTTAAATGGATTATCCCTCTTCAGTAATAACATGACAGTAGCATGGTGCTAATTAATATATTGATTTCTTGTATCTTTATAAACTCGTTTTTTTTCACCATAGGTCGACCAGGATGTTGTTATTACCAACTCTTATGAAACAGCTATGCGAACAGCCCAAAATTTCCTCTCCATCTTCCTTAAAAAGTGAGTAAAATTAACATAAATCTGGTTTTTCTTTTCCACAGTGTAGAGACTAGTTCATTTTAAGAAAAAGATTAATCCAATTTCCTCCCATAATCTGAACCTTGAATACCTCATCCTGACCCTTGGTTTCTTGATCTTTAAAATGAGGCAATTGGAGTATTCAACATCCAAAAATGGGATGAGACTACAGGGGGAAAAAGTATCTAAAAATTTTGTGAATTTGCTTATGTATTAGACTCTAGAAATTAAAGTACTAGATTGAAATTTTGTAATTTGTCTTGAGTAAATTTTGGAGAATTTTTCTATTCTACTTGAATAGTAAAGTTTGTGAAGAGATGTTATTTAGCCTCCATGAGAATTTATGGTGATCTTGTAGGTAGAAAAACAGGATCATTTTTTAAAATGTGTTTCACTTGCCAGAAAGTAATATTAGTATTGCTTAATAATTGAATTCCTTATAATTAAGGGGAAAATGGAGTTTGTGAAATAGACTCATTTGAAACCGTATTTTATTTAATGTACTTTTATATACTTTGTTACTAAACATAGAGAAAAGAAAACTTAGCTAGCAATTTCAGTCATGTTGGTAGACAGATGACTGACATGTGTCACCTAAATTGACATCCTTTTGATTTTTTGTCTTTGAACAGATGTGGTAGTAAGCAAGGTGAAGAAGATTATAGACCACTGTTTGAAAATTTTGTTCAAGACCTTCTTTCAACAGTCAATAAGCCTGAATGGCCAGCTGCTGAACTACTCCTTAGTTTGTTAGGGAGACTGTTGGTAAGAGTATAGCATTTAAAGATTATTAGATTACTAGAAGACAACATAATGAGGATGTACTCTGATTCACAGATGATGAATTCTTTAAAAATGTGTAAGGAAATATGAACATTGCATCTCTTTTTGCATGTGCATAACTGTACACTATACTGTCAGTGCCTTGTAGAAAATGTTCAAATGTTGTGAAGTTTGGTCCTTTCATTTCATTACATAAGATAAGCATTTTTTTGGAAATGTTGTGTTGTTAAAAGCAGTTCAACAATGAGTCATAAGTTACTCATTTCAAAGCATGAAAATGATTAATGTAGACTCCTTATCATAAGAGTATTTCTACAAATATATGGCACTTTGTAGTCCTCATGTAATGCAGTAGGTAAATGCAAAGAAATATTGTGACCTCTCTTTATTTTTAAGCTACGTTTGAACTTGCACAATACACATGTTACAAAGCTTCTGGGACCTTTTTGTGAACTGGAAAATATGTTAATACTATTCTGAAAGTATGATAACGTTTTACAGGCATCAGAATTCCACCCTAAGAAATTCTTATTCAGTAATGCTACATTTTGTGCAAATACACAGTTGAGCCTGTATATTTAAAAAGTTATGTTGTTCTTAAGGAAATTTAATCTGTAATTTCTTTAGTCACATGAAAATATTAAGATTACAGAAAATCAGAAGGCAAAAATTACTTTATGGGACAGAATCACAGGAAAAAAAAGTTTAAATTTTAAATTGTACAATTTAGATTGCAAATTTATATGATAAATTGCTATTTAAGATATATTATAAATCAAAAACTATTTTGATATTTAGGTTCATCAGTTCAGTAACAAGTCAACAGAGATGGCTTTAAGAGTGGCATCTCTTGATTACCTTGGAACTGTTGCTGCACGGCTGAGGAAAGATGCTGTTACAAGCAAAATGGATCAAGGATCTATAGAACGCATTTTAAAACAGGTACTAGGATAAAGCATTAAAATTATAGGAATAAATAATAGTCATTTCCTTTGGATGTCCTGACATTAGTTTCACATTTCATTTTGTAGATTCATAATAACATTTTTACTTACAAAAGTGGGCTTTTCAAAGCCCCAGTGAGAAATTTTAAGACCTGAGAATGAATTATTTAGTCTAACAGGGACTGATTCATATAAATCTTCAGTTAGTTTCTTTTTGTGAAGTACTGTTAAAATGTATAATGCAGGCCAGGTGCAGTAGCTCATGCCTATAATTCTAGCACTTTGAGAGGCCGAGATGGGTGGATCACGAGATCAAGAGATCAAGACCCTCTTGGCCAACATGGTGAAACTCTGTCTCTACTAAACATACAAAAATTAACTGGGCATGGTGGTGCGTGCCTGTAGTCCCAGCTACATGGTGGTGCGTGCCTGTAGTCAAGCTAAGGCAAGAGAATCACTTGAACCCAGGAGGTGGAGGTTGCAGTGAGCCAAGATCGCAACACTGCACTCCAGCCTGATGACAGAGCAAGACTCTGTCTCAGAAAAAAAGAAAAAAAAAATGTATAATGCTATTTTATATTTTGGTTTACGTAAAGTTTATTCAAATTTTGTTGTTGTTGTTGTTGTTATTGTTTTTAAAGACAGTCTCACTCTGTCACCAGGCTGGAGTGCAGTGACAGGATCTTGGCTCACTGCAACTCCACCTCCTGGGTTCAAGTGATTCTCCTACCTCAGTCTCCTGATTAGGTGGGACTACAGGCATATGCCACCACACCCAGCTAATTTTTGTGTTTTTAGTAGAGATGGGATTTCACGATGTTGGCCAGGATGGTCTCCATCTCCTGACCTCATGATCTGCCCCCTTCAGCCTCCCAAAATGCTGAGATAACAGGCTTGAGCCAATGCACCCAGCCAAGGAGAGCTTCTTTATACTTTATTAGATAGAGTTTTCATCATGGAGGAAAAAGTGTTTTATTGCTTCTTCTTTTTTTTTTTTTTCTTAATGTGGATGAAGTGGTTAGTAATAGAGTTACTTGAGAAAATTGGTGAGAAAATGATTTCTAATCCTATAAACAACTGCTGTTTTCATTTTCTTCTAGTCTTTTTTTAATGTTCATAATCATATTCATGTTAGTAGAAATGCCTCTAATTTTTTTTTACTACGTGTTTTGAAATAATTTCAACCTTAGAGAAAAGTTGTAAGAACAGTACAAAGAACTCCCATAAATGCTTCTTGCAATTTCCTTAATTATTGACAATTTATAAAATTTGCTTTATCATCTTTCAAAATGTAGATGTATGTGTGTCTGTATATGCATTCTTTTTTAATTTTTTTCGAACCACTTGAAGTTAAGTTGCAGACATGATTCCCTCATTACCCCTGAATTCTCTAATGTAGTGATTTTCAAAGTGTGATCCCCTTGACGTGTAGCACCAACATTGAAATCATTTGGAAACTAACAAGTACATTTCTAGCAAAAATACAAATTCTTATGACCCTCCCTGGACCTACTGAATCAAAAATTCTGGTTTAACAAGTCCTCCAGGTGATTCTAATGAATGAATGCTGAAATTTGAGAGCCACTGCTTAGTGTTTATTTCTGCAAACAAGAGCTCTCACTGAAATATCTATAGTACAATTATCAAAAGCAAAAAATTATCAGTATTATGTTAATATAATACCTACTCTAATGAATTATAATTTGTTGCTATCGTTATTTTAATGCTCAAATCATCCTAGATTTGATCAGTGAGAACCCTCTGAAGCTGGCTTTTAAGTCCCTTTGATATGTTCCCATCATAATTTGAGGAGTTTCTTTCTAGCACAAAAAGATGTTTCAGACAGATCTTTTACCTTCTGTACCCCAGCCCTGGGATCAGCTGTTTCTCCTAGGAATCTTGGTTCCTTTTATTGGTGAATTGTAATATAGAAACCAAGATCTAGTTGCTGAATGACTTTTTATATTTCTTAGAATGGGTCTGGAACCTCTTATTGCCATGTATGGCTATGTTGATTATCCATTGTACAACTCAAGGGGAAGGATCATTTGTAAATTTTTATGGCTCTCAACACATATTTCCAAAACCAAGTTCTTCCTGCCTCGGAAGAATAACACATTGTTCTGATGATTTTTATGTCAGCTACCTATGAGCTCTTTAAAAAAAAAAAAAAAAAAAAAAAGAAGGCAGGCCGGGCACGGTGGCTTACGCCTATAATCTCAGCACTTTGTGAGGCCAAGGAGGGTGGATCATCTGAGGTCAGGGGTTTGAGACCAGCCTGACCAACATGGTGAAACCCTGTCTCTACTAAAAATATAAAAATTAGCCGAGCGTGGTGGAGCACACCTGTAGTCCCAGCTGCTAGGGAGGCTGAGGCAGCAGAATTGCTTTAACCTAGGAGGTGGAGGTTGCAGTGAGCCAAGATAGTGCAGACTTCACCTATCATTATATAATATTTTTCAGAAATATTTCTCTGTTTTTTCCTTTTAGTTACTGTGATTGTGTTTTTATTTTTAGTATCAGTCTTTTCTCAGATTTGTGTTTACAATTAGATTATTTATTAAAGTATACCAGTAATATTTTTTTTGTTCTTACTTGGTTTATTCTGTAGGTTTCAGGAGGGGAAGATGAAATCCAGCAGTTACAAAAAGCATTGCTTGATTACTTGGATGAAAATACTGAGACTGATCCTTCACTAGTGGTAGGATTCTTTTCCCCTTTTTTGGAGATATTACATGTTTATTTAAATTGGGTTTAAGAAAATTGGGAGGTAGCATGATGAAGAGGAAAAGTTGTTTGGAATATTGATTTTCGAAACAAAGGGATACTTGATAATCTAAACAAAAAAATGCTTTGGGTTGATTTCTCTTATATAGAATTCTGGTTACAGATACTGTGCTATACAAAAATTGTATGATAAGAGCAATATTTGGAAGTCTTTCCATAAGGGATCTTTGAGACTAGGCTAGGTCCTCAGAGTGAGTATGGGCCAAATGGTACATGACATGATCTATAATAAGCCTGTAAAAAGAAACTATTAGATTTTTTAATATATATTTTTAATATAATTTTACTGCTATTTTATGTATGTTACATAATGCATCCAAAATATTAATATAAGAGGTTCATGTACAAAATTTATAAACTATTATTTGAGAACATTATACATAGAGGTAATTTATTTTTTAACTGATGGGTATGCAATTGAAAGAAATGTGATACCGCTAAGCTATTCAGCCAATTACTGCAGGCTTTTAGTTTGTATTCAAAGGAACAGATTTACAGGTGTACCTCAGTGTTAAACTATTTCAGTAACAATTCTCTTGTGTGTTTCTCGGAAAACTAAGGCAAAATTTGAAAACAGGTGAAGTCTTCTACCTTCAGTGTCGTATCCATTTGTTCTGAACTTTCCTAGTTTACCCATCATTTGTCTAATTTTGTCATGATATTGTCCTTAATTAAGTAGTTGATAGTAGCATTCTATATTTAATACAGTTGTGTTTATCAACTTATTTTGACATCATTAATATAAGTATTGGAACATAGTAAAATAATAAGTTTTCTAACATTTGGGATATTCTGAATTTTCTGGCTTTCTTAAAATCTGTTTTTATCACATGGAAGTTGTTTGAAAGTAAACCTTAATATTTGTATTCCTAATTGTGAGCATTCTGTTACATAACTTGGGAATCTTATTGCAAATTTCATCAAGCTCAAGTCTATCTAATTTCTCTCCAGTTTTCTCGTAAATTCTACATAGCCCAGTGGTTTCGAGACACGACTCTGGAAACAGAAAAAGCAATGAAATCACAAAAAGATGAAGAATCATCTGAAGGAACACATCATGCAAAGGAAATTGAGACAACTGGCCAAATTATGCATCGAGCTGAAAACCGTAAAAAGTTTCTTAGAAGCATTATCAAAACCACACCTTCTCAGTTTAGCACATTAAAGTAAGATCCAAAGAGAAACCATTTTACATTATATCCTTGATACCTATTTACCTAAGTTATAAAAAAGAAAAATACATTTTTAATGACTTTTTGTTGCAGGATGAACTCTGATACTGTGGACTATGATGATGCTTGCTTGATTGTTCGATACTTGGCCTCCATGAGGCCGTTTGCCCAGAGCTTTGATATTTATTTGACACAGGTAAACCAGATAAGAATTCCTTATACAGTGGTGTTGATTTTTCTGATTCTTGAAGCTTGTGAGTAGTGCATAATACCTATTCATTGCTGAGTACAGGTACTTAAAAGATCATAGAGACAGTATTTGTTTTTGTGTTCTATATTAAAATGTCCAGCCAGGCACAGTGGCTCGCACCTGTAATCCCAGCACTTTGGGAAGCCCAGGCTGGTGGATCACCACATGTTAGGAGTTCTAGACCAGCGTGACCAACATGGAGAAACCCCATCTCTACTAAAAATACAAAATTAGCTGGGTGTGGTGGTGCATACCTGTAATCCCACCTACTCAGGAAACTGAGGCAGGAGATTCACTTCAACCTGGGAGGCAGAGGTTGCAGTGAGCCAAGATAGTGCCATTGCACTCCAGCCTTGGCAGCAAAGGCAAAACTCCATCTCAGAAAAAAAAAAAAAGAAAAATACAAAAATTAGCAGGGTGTGGTGGTGTGCGCCTGTTATCCCAGCTACTCGGGAGGCTGAGGCAGGAGAATCACTTGAACCCGGGAGACAGAGATTACAGTGAGCCGACATCACGCCATTGCAGCCTGGGCAACAAGAGCGAAACTCCATCTCAAAAAACGTCCTTGTTCTACATGCCTTTTACATATTCTTATTTTACAAATAAATTAAACATACGTATTTGTATGAATGTACACACATATGGTATCAGTAGAGTAAGTGACATTATAAAAACATTCAACTGGCCGGGCGCGGTGGCTCAAGCCTGTAATCCCAGCACTTTGGGAGGCCGAGGCGGGTGGATCACGAGGTCAAGAGATCAAGACCATCCTGGTCAACATGGTGAAACCCCGTCTCTACTAAAAACTACAAAAAATTAGCTGGGCATGGTGGCGCGTGCCTGTAGTCCCAGCTACTCAGGAGGCTGAGGCAGGAGAATTGCCTGAACCCGGGAGGCGGAGGTTGTGGTGAGCCGAGATCGCGCCATTGCACTCCAGCCTGGGCAACAAGAGCGAAACTCCGTCTCAAAAAAAAAAAAAAAAAAAATTCAACTACCAAATTATGATTTAAATGATACTGAATATCCTTGATTAATGTTACACATAGCAAGGTTTTAGTGGGGCAACAGGTTCTGCAAATGAAGCATAACAATAAAAAACAGGTTTAATTGAGAATGCTAGGATAAAGGAAAGGCTCCAAAGTGCGGACTGTACACTTAGCACCTGTACTGATCTTTAAGTCAAACTTTGAATCAGTAAGACAGATCCTTTACTCTTTTGTATACAGATTAAAGAGAGGTAAATAATAGATTTGTGGGGTTTTTGCATGTTTTCATGCTTTTTTTAATTATATTTTATATATTCTAAAATTCATGAAAATGTCAATGTTTGCTTGGCAGATCCTACGAGTTCTTGGTGAAAATGCAATTGCTGTTCGAACAAAAGCCATGAAGTGTTTATCTGAGGTTGTTGCTGTAGACCCCAGTATTCTAGCAAGGGTAAAGAGCAAAAATGATTCTTTCTTTTATATTCAAATTGGAATTTTACTCTATTTAGGTATAAATTGCCCTTTTTTTCCCTTCATTTTTCTTTAGCTTGATATGCAACGAGGTGTTCATGGACGATTGATGGATAACTCGACTAGTGTCCGAGAAGCAGCAGTGGAATTACTAGGTCGATTTGTCCTTTGTCGCCCTCAGCTTGCTGAACAGTATTATGATATGCTGATTGAAAGAATATTGGTATGTTTGTTTGTCATTTTTATAATGACTCATGAATATAATTTTGCCTTTCAAGCATCATGATTGGTTTTAAAGTTAAGCTAGAAACATAAATGTACCAAATATATATTTATATTGTCTAATCTCTGAACTATTGCCACTTTCTAAACAAGTACATATTTTCAAGAATAGCCCTTGCAGTATCATAAAACAAATTGGACTCCTTTTTTCAGTTGCTATTACTTTTTAAGTATACCAGTTTACAATGAGTAGATGATAGGAACCACATGGGATAGTTAAATGTTTTTGAACAAGAAACTAGAGTGATTTTATATATGTATGTATATAAACAAGAAGAATTATTTCAGTGAGAGACAAGTACAGAACGTTGGTATCTGACAATATTTTTGGATCCTTTATGTGTATCTTCTTGTTTCCTTAAACCTGAGTAGTGATGAGCTCAGATACCTACAAGTTAAGCCCAAAAGTTATTTGAGGTTTAAGAGCAAACTTAAGAACTACTGTTCTAAGTTACACTGCTTGTAATGTCTTTGAATTCTCTGGACCTGAAGCATTTTTCTGAAAAACAAAAGGAAACATTTAGCATTAGGAAATATCTGTGGAGTCTCCACACTACCCATTGCAGCCATATTGACTTATTGTAGAACTCAACATAGATGCACAAAATTAAGTATTACCTCAATAACAAGATTCATTTTGTCACCCTTGGCCTAGTTTCAGAACATTGTGTAACAGAGTATAGAGTAATTTTTAGCTTCAACTAGGCATAAATCTTGATTGAAAAACAAATAATTTAAAGAAAGTCTGGAAGAAAGTTTTTTCTTCTTAGGCCTTCAGTCTTTTGCAGGGTAAAATCAGCAGGATTCCCAAATATCTAATGAACTCTGATATTGGTAACCCTAGTAAAATATCCTAAGGTATCTTTAGGATTGCCAAATCACATAATGAAGATTACATGTCTGGTGCTTTTTATTTTTAAAACTCTTTAATATTAAAGTTTGTTAAAAAAAAAAAATTACATTGAACACCCTTGTACCTACGTCAATACTTCATCTGTACTTTCTGCTAAATTATTTTAAGCCAAACATTTTTTACTACTTTTCTTTTGAACACTTCAGTTTGTATCACCAAAAATTGATACTGTGCTATACAAACAAAACCATTATCTCACCCAAATTAACACTCCCTATTACCATCTGAATACTAGTTCTTAGATCCTCCATTGTCCTAAAAATGTTTTTTTATTCTTCTTTTTTAAGAATCAGAATTCAAAGGTAATACATTGCATTTGAGGGTCATGTCTTAAAATTGAAGACTATTTTCTTACTCTTTTTTTTTTTTTTTTTTTTAACATCCCATATGACATTGACTGGTTAAAAAGGCCTGATTTGTTTTGTTATCTACCCAGGGCTTTGATTAATTTAACTTGTGTTATTATATCTTTTATAAAAAGATAAGCCAGGCGCAGTGCCTCATGCCTGTAATCCCAGCACTTTGGGAGGCCAAGGCATGTGGATCACCCAAGGTCAGGAGACCAGCCTGACATCATGGTGAAACCCTGTTTCTACCAAAACTACAAAAATTAGCCGGGCATGATGGTATGCACCTATAATCCCAGCTACCCGGGAGGCTGAGGTAGGAGAATCGCTTGAGCCTGGCAGGCAGAGGTTGCAGTGAGCTGAGATCACACCATTGTACTCCAGCCTAGGCAACAAGAGCAAAACTCCTTCTCAACAACAACAACAAAAGTAACCATACGGTAGTGCCCAAGGTTTGATTAGATTCAGATTAAACATTTTTATGAAGTTGACTTTTTAAGTGATACTTCATGTGCTGTTTAAGTGCCAGATACTATTCTAAAGCTTATGTTTATTATCTCATTTAATTTGGACAAGCATATACTTCTAGCCTTGTGTCCAGGGCTTAACTATAAGTTTTTATGTCTTAGATATCATACTTTAAAAGTAAAGGCAATAGAATAAAATAATACATTTATAGTAGCAGTAAGAAAGCATGGAAGCAAATATGTCAACTATGTTTATCATGTTAATGAATAGTGAATGTATTGCTTATGGATACTTTCTAATTTCACACATAAGGCATCTCAATTTTTCTGACATTTAAAAATACCTTTCTGTTTTTAGGATACTGGTATCAGTGTCAGGAAAAGAGTAATAAAGATTCTAAGAGACATTTGTATTGAACAGCCAACATTTCCAAAAATCACAGAAATGTGTGTAAAAATGATTCGCAGAGTCAATGATGAAGAGGGCATTAAGGTAGTGTTGACTGCTTTAAATTCATTTTCATTAATGTTTAAAATAAGTTAAATGTTTATTGCATCTAAATGTTTATTTTAAATATATACAAAAACTTTATAGTGAATCAATAGTTTATAAACTTAAGAAAAATACATTCTTTGATACTTTTTTGTTTCTAGATTTTATATTAATTATTACAATCTGATCTTAACCAATTCCATAATGGTAGTATTTATTTAAGACTGGCCGTAGTAGTGCATGCTTATAATCCCAGTACTTTGGGAGGCCAAGGCAAGAGAATAACATGAGGCCCAGAGTTGGAGACCAGCCTAGGCAACATAGCAAGAATCCTGTTTCTATAAAAAAATAATGAAAATAATTTTTTAAAATTTAGCCAAACATAGTAGAGCATGCCTGTAGTTCCTCTAGAGACTGACACAGGAAGATTACTTGAGCCCAGGAATTCAAGCCTGCAGTGAGCTGTAATCTGGCCACTGCGCTCCTGCCTGGGCAACAGAGTGAGACTCCATCTCAAAAAATGTGCATGTGTATGTTGATTGATTGATTGATTCTTATTATAGAGATTGCATTATATTCAAAGGTTTCTCATAGGATTATTTTGATTTTCAAATGTTATGTGTTTACCTTTTTAAAGTATTAAATACTTTATTTCATTATGTTAAGTGAGATAAGCCAGGCACAGAAAGACAAATAGCACATATTTTCACTTATACATGGAAACCAAAAAAAAAAAAAAATTGATCTCGTAGAGATAGAGAATAGGGTTAGCAGAGTCACAGAAGTTTGTGTGAGGGGTTGAATAAAGAGGAGTTGGTTCATGGTTATGAAAAATACACCTAGAAGGAATAAAATTTAATGTTCAGAAGCACAATAGGGTGACTATAGTTAACAGTAATTTATTATACGTCTCCAAATAACTAGAAGAGTGGAAATGGAATGCTCCTAACACAAATGATAAATGCTTGAGGTGATGGATACTTCGGTTACCCTGATTTGATCATTATACATTGTATGCTTGTATCAAAATTTCAAATACACTTCATAAATGTGTACAGCTATTATGTATCTCTAAAAAAAAAATTTTAAGTTTAGTCCTAAATTCATTAGTAAATTTATATATATGTAATTATATATAATTGTCCCTTTTTCTTTTAAGTTTAACAAACACTATAACAACTTCTTCTCCAAAAGCAGTAAACATATTTTTTAGTTTGATCATAAACATTTGAATGTATAGTATGAAGAAGTTCTAGGCTAGGGATAGTATCACCCATTCATATTGTTTAAAATTTTTACCAAACTGAAAATTTTATAGTTTTGAGGAATAGGTATTTAAAAAAAAAAAAAAAAACCTGAGGAAATTCATACCAGAAATTCCTGACAATTCGTGTTTTGATTAGTTATTTATAGCTTTGTTTTGGGCCTAATGAGAATTTGGAATTGTGAGTTTGCCATGTTTGTTATAATTAATTTGAAATTCCTCTTTCTTCTAGAAATTAGTAAATGAAACGTTCCAGAAACTCTGGTTTACTCCAACTCCACACAATGACAAAGAAGCAATGACAAGGAAAATTTTAAATATTACCGATGTGGTAAGAAGGACTGGAACAAGGGTGTAATCACTATTGGTGCAGACCTAATTGAGGCCTACATGTCTTATGAAGAAAAAGATAATAATGAGATATTTCATTAATCTTGACATTTAGTACTGCCATCTTTATATTTCTGGAGATGTTCAAGGGATGCAAGTAACATGATGTTTCCATATAGCCCTACTTCTTGGCATTAATTGATGTAAACACGGATACTGAGATATTCCTATTCCTGTAGCAATTAAAAACAGGGAGGGAAAGGAGAAATAGAAGAACAGATAGAATCGCCCAAGGTTAATAATCTGCAAAGATAGTAGTGCCTACCTTTTTCAGAAATCATGAATATGGATTAGTTATATATTTTTAATTATGCATAAACTACACATTTTATGTTTTTAATATAAGAAATTTTTGCCAGTCACAGTGGCATATGCCTGTAATCCCAGCTGCTCAGGAATCTAAGATGGGGGTATCAACTGGTCCTTGAACCAGCAGTTCAAGGCTGCAGTATACCGTGATCATGCCTGTGAATAGGCCCTGCACTCCAGCCTGAACAATATAGCAAGATCCCCTCTCAAAAAAAAAGAGAAAAGGAATTCTGTATATTCAATTACATGATATGATAGTCTACATTTCTATTGATGTCTTTAAAATATACCATCTAGCAGAGGTAATAAGAAACAAATATTTTTGTTTTTATTTATTTATTATATTTTTGTTTTTAATGTTTTACATCTTACAGATTTTCCTCACAGAGCATAGTTCAAGTTATTGTGCCATTTTAAACATTTAGTGCCATATTAAACTTCAATACATTAAGCTAATTTCTTCAATGTTTTTCAAGATATTTTTAGAATTACGTTCTATAACACTGGTAAATGGTTGGGTTACTGAAAAATAGTTTTAAAATAAACTTTTGAATTGAGAAAATTGAAACATGTTTCAGGCTAAAGCATAAAAAAAGTATGTTTTACTCAGATTTTTAAATATATTTTTAACTTTGATACTTTTCACCACCCCTTAGGTCGCAGCATGCAGAGATACTGGATATGACTGGTTTGAGCAACTCCTTCAAAACGTGAGTGTTCTTTTGACTCCTGATAACATAAAATTTAATAGGCTTTTTTGTTTTTGTTTTTTACTGGATGATTTAAAAGAAACTTTTTAGTTCTTTTGGTAGGAAAAATTTATTTCAATATGTTAGGCTGGATGATTTTGTTAATTTCTCTGATTAATTCAGTTGCCTGTTATAAAAGTAAGACTTCTGAATCAATAACTAAAATTCTGTCTTTCCTTCTTTCCAGATAATTATTTTTTCTTTAATCTCTGTAAATAATAGATGCAAGATTTATAAATGGAACTACGTATTGCATTAAATACATAATTACATAATGTGGTATGTTATGCATAGAATTTCTGTTAGTAGTACAAAATCAATTTCACATAGGCAGAAATACCCATCACCCAGCTTCAAAAATTATCTGCATTTTCCAGTCTTGTTTTAGCTATCCTTCCCTTATCTGTTTTTTTAAGTTATTGTTTTACTTTAAGTTCTGGGGTACATGTGCAGACCATGCAGGTTTGTTACATAGGTATACACATGCCATGGTGGTTTGCTGCACCCATCAATCTGTCATCTACATGAGGTATTTCTCCTAATGCTATCCCAATTGTTATTGGTCTAATCAGGGATTTGACTTCTTCCTGCTTTAGCCGTGGGAGGATGTATGTGTCTGGGAGTTTATCCATTTCTTCTATATTTTCTAGTTTATTTGCATAGAGGTATTTATAGTATTCTCTGATGGTAGTTTGTATTTTTGTGGGATCAGTGGTGATATCCCCTTTATCATTTTTTATTCCATCTATTTGATTCTTCTCTATTTTCTTCTTTATTAGTGTGGCTAGTGGTCTGTTTCGTTGATCTTTTCAAAAAAGCAGCTCCTGATTTTTTTTTGAAGGGTTTTTCTTATCTCTTGTCTTCTTTAGTTCTTCTCTCATCTTAGTTATTTCTTGTCTTCTCCTAGCTTTTGAATTTGTTTACTCTTGCTTCTCTAGTTCTTTTAATTGTGATGTTAGGGTGTTGATTTTTGGTCTTTCCTGCTTGCTTTTGTGGGCATTTAGTGCTATAAATTTTCCTCTACAAACTGCTTTAAATGTGTCCCAGAGATTCTGGTATATTGTGTCTTTGTTTTCATTGTTTCCAAGAACATCTTTATTTCTGCCGTCATTTCATTATTTACCCAGTATCATTCAAGAGCAGGTTGTTCAGTTTCCATGTAGTTGTGTGGTTTTGGGTGAGTTCCTTAATCCTGAGTTCTAATTTGAATTGCACTGTGATCTGAGAGACTGTTGTTATGATTCCCATTCTCTTGCATTTGCTGAAGAGTGTTTTACTTCCAATTATATGGACAGTTTTAGAATAAGTGCTGTGTGGTGCTGAATGTATATTCTGTTGATTTGGGGTAGAGAGTTCTATAGATATCTATTAGGTCCGCTTGGTCCAGAGCTGAGTTCAAGTCTTGGACATCCTTCTTAATTTTCTGTCTTGTTGATCTAATATTGACAGTGAGATGTTAGTCTTCCACTATTATTGTGTGGGAGTCTAAGTCTCTTTGTAGGTCTCTAAGAACTTGCTTTATGAATCTGGGTGCTCCTGTATTGGGTGCATATGTATTTAGGATAGTTGCTCTTCTTGTTGCATTGATTCCTTTACCATTATGTAATGTCCTCTATCCCTTTTGATCTTTGTTGGTTTAAAGTCTGTTTTATGAGAGACTAGGATTGCAACCCCTGCTTTTTGTTTTGTTTTGTTTTCTATTTGTTTGATAAATATTCCTCCATCCCTTTATTTTAACCCTGTGTGTGTCTTTGCACATGAGATTGGTTTCCTGAATACAGCACACTGATGGGATTTGACTCTATCCAGTTTGCCAGTCTGTGTCTTTTAATTGGAGTACTCAGCCCATTTATATTTAAGGTTAATATTGTTATGTGTGAATTTGATGCTGCCACTGTGATGCTAGCTGGCTGCTTTGTCCATTAGTTGATGCAGTTTCTTCATAGCGACAGTGATCTTTATAATTTGGTATGTTTTTGCAGTGGCTGGTACTGGTTGTTACTTTCTCTGTTTAGTGCTTTCTTCGGGAGCTCTTGTAAGGCAGGTCTGGTGGTGACAAAATCTCTCGGCATTTGCTTGTCTGTAAAGGATTTTATTTCGCCTTTGCTTATGAAGCTTAGTTTGGCTGGATATGAAATAATGGGTTGAAAATTATTTTCTTTAAGGGTGTTGAATATTGGCCCCCGCTCTCTTCTGGCTTGTAGGGTTTCTGCTGAGAAATCTGCTGTTAGTCTGATGGGCTTCCCTTTGTGGCTAACCTGATCTTTCTTTCTGGCTGCCCTTAATATTTTTTCCTTCATTTCAATCTTGGTGAATCTGACGATTATGTGTCTTGGGGTTGCTCTACTCAAGGAGTATCTTAGTGGTGGTCTCTATATTTCCTGAATTTGAATGTTGGCCTGTCTTGCTAAGCTGGGGAAGTTCTGGATAATATTCTCAAGAGTGTTTTCCAACTTTGTTCCATTCTCCTCATCACTTTCAGGTACACCAATCAAACGTAGATTTGGTCTTTTCACATAGTCCCAAAGTTCTTGGAAGCTTTGTTCATTTCTTTTCACTCTTTTTTTCTCTTATCTTGTCTTCTCACGTTATTTCATTGAGTTGATCTTCAATCTGTGATATCCCTTTTCTTCTGTTTGATCAATTCTGCTGTTGATAATTGTGTATGCTTCACAAAGTTCTCATGCCATGTTTTTCAGCTCCATCAGGTCATTTATGTTCTTTAAACTGATTATTCTAGTTAGCAATTCATCTAATCTTTTTTCAAGGTTCTTAGCTTCCTTGCATTGGGTTAGAACATGCCCGTTTAGTTCTGAGGAGTTTGTTATTACTCACTTTCTGAAGCCTGCTTCTGTCAGTTCATCAAATTCATTCTCCATCCAGTTTTGTGCCCTTGCTGGCAAGGAGTTGTGATCCTTTGGAGGAGAAGAGGTGTTCTGGTTTTTGGAATTTTCAGCCTTTTTGCGCTGGTTTCTCCCCGTCTTCATGGATTTATCTACCTTTGGTCTTTGAAGTCAGTGGCCTTCGGAGGGGGTCTCTGAGTGGACGTCCTTTTTATTGATGTTGATACTGTTCCTTTCTGTTTGTCGGTTTTCCTTCTAACAGTCAGGCCCTTCTGCTGCAGGTCTGCTGGAGTTTGCTAGATGTTCACTCCAGATCCTTTTTGCCTGAGTGTCACTGGCAGATGCTGCAGAACAGCAAAGATTGCTGCCTTTTCCTTCCTCTGGCTGCTTTTTCCCAAAGGAGCACCCACCAGATGCCAGCCAGAGCTCTCCTGTATGAGGTGTCTGTCGGCCCTTATTGGGATGTGTCTCCCAGTCAGGATACACAGCGGTCAGGGACCCACTTAAGGAGGCAGTCTGTCCCTTAGCAGAGTGCAAACACTGTGCTGGGAGATCCTGTGCTCTCTTCAGAGCTGCCAGGCAGGGACATTGAAGTCTGCAGAAGCCGCGCCTGCAACTACCCCTTTTCCCAGGTGCTCTGTCCCAGGGAGGTGGGGGTTTTATCTATAAGTCCCTGACTGGGGCTGCTACCTTTTTTTCAGAGATGCTCTGCCCAGAGAGGAGGGAATCTAGAGAGGCAGTCTGGCCACAGAGACCTTGTTGAGCAGCAGTGGGCTCTGCCCAGTTTGAACTTCCCAGTAGCTTTGTTTACTCTGTGAGAGTAAAACCACCTACCCAAGCCTCAGCAATGGCAGATGCCCCTCCCCCCACCAACCTCAAGCTTCCCAGGTGGAGCTCAGACTGCTGTGCTGGCAGCAAGAATTTCAAGCCAGTGGATCTTAGCTTGCTGAGCTCCATGGGGGTGGGACCTGCCGAGCCAGACTACTTAGCTCCCTGGCTTCAACCCCCTTTCCAGGGGAGTGAACAGTTATGTTTCACTGGCATTCTAGGCACCACTAGGGTATGAAAAAAAAATTCTGCAGCTAGCTCGGTGTCTACCCAAACAGCTGCCCGGTTTTGTGCTGGAAACCCAGGGCCCTGGTGGCATAGGCACCGGAAGGAATCTCCGGGTCTGTGGGTTGCAAAGACCTTGGGAAAAGCATAGTATCTGGGCCAGAGTGCGTGCTACCATCCCTAATGGTTTTCCTTCGCTAGGAGAAGGAGTTGTCCAACCCCTTGCACTTCCCAGGTGTGGCAGCACCCCAGCATGCTCACCATCCTTGGGCTGCACCCACTGTGCAGCCAGTCCCAGTGAGATGAACCTAGTACCTCAGTTGAAAATGCAAAAATCACCCGCCTTCTGTGTCGATCTTGCTGGAAGCGGCAGACAGGAGCTGTACCTATTTAGCCATCTTGCCAGCAATCCCTTTCCCCTGTCCAGTTTTATCCTTTTCTTTCTTTCTTTCTTTCTTTCTTTTTTCTATAATACTTTTTTTTTTTTTGAGACAGAGTCTCGCTCTGTCACCCAAGCTGGAGTGCAGTGATGCCATCTTGGCTCACTGCAACCTCCGCCTTCTGGGTTCAAGGGATCCTACTTCAGCCTCTCGAGTAGCTGAGTTACAGGCACCCACCACCATGCCCAGCTAATTTTTGTATTTTTAGTAGAGACAGAGTTTCGCCTGTTGGCCAGGCTGGTCTCAAACGCCTGACCTCAGGTGATTCGCCCACCTCAGCCTCCCAGACTGCTGGGATTACAGACGTGAGCCACCACACCCAACCTGTAATACTGTTTTTTCTTTTCTTTTTTGAGACAGAATCTCACTTTGTCATCCAGGCTGGAGTGCAGTGGCATGATCTCAGCTCACTGCAGCCTCCGCCTCCTGAGTTCAAGTGATTCTGCTACCTCAGCCTCCCAAATAGCTGTGATTACAGGCAAGTGCCACCAAGCCCAGCTAATTTTTGTATTTTTTATAAAGAGGGGATTTCACCATGTTGGCCAGGCAGGCCTCGAGCTCCTGACCTCAGGTGATCCTCCCACCTCAGCCTCCCAAAGTGCTGGGATTACTGGCGAGAGCCACTGTGCCCAGCCTGTAATGCTTTTAAAACAAACTTTATATTATCTCACTTTATATTATCAGATTTTATATTATCTCACTCATAAATACTTTAACATCTATCAATCTCTAGCAGATAATGACTTTTAAAAAACAGAATATTATTTATATCAAAATTAATAATGTATTATTCCATATCTAATACCTATCAATGTTCATATTTTCCTTTCTCAAAAATGTATTTTCATAGTTGGTTTGCAGTTGCTTTGGTTGATGTACTCTTAAGTCTCTTATAATAGTTTGTCCCTCACCTTGCTTTTCTCATTCCACTTGTAAGTTTTTCTGTAGAATCTCCCACATTCTAGATTTAATAGGTCACTCTTTTTCTGGTATCATTTAAGATGGTCCTCTGTCCACCAGTTTTCAAGTAGAATCTTGGTGAAACCTAGAGGCTTAATAAGATTCAAGTTCAATTTTTAATCTAGGAGACAAATATCTCATAGGTGGTGTTGAATATTATTGCATCACAGCAGGAAGCACATGTCTAATTGTCCCATTTTCAGTGACTGATTTTTGATGAATTTAAGTGATTATATACAGTCATGTAACCTCCAGCACAATGAACACCCAGGATCTCACACCAAAAAGCTTCCTCATGCCCTTTTGCAGTTGATCCTTTCTTCCTGGCCCTAGAAAACTATTCATCTACTTTTTGTCACTATAGTTGTACCTTTTTAGAAGTTAATATCAACGGAATCATACACTATGTAATGTTTTGAGTTTGACTTTCTCGACTTAAAATGTTGATTCATTCCTGTTGCTAATATATTAATATACCTGTTTATTGCTGAGTAGTTTCAATAGTGTGGATGTATCACAACTTCTTTATCATTCACCATTTTTGGACTTTTGGGTTCTTTCCAGTTTGGGGATGTTATGAATAATGCTCCTGTAAATATTGGTGTATAAGGTTTTGTGTAGATGTATGTTTTCATTTATCTTGAGTAACTTCCTAAGAATGTGATTACAGAGTCATGTGATTAGTGAGAAACTGCCAAAATGTTTTTCCGAAATTGTTAAACCATTTTTCATTTCCACCACCTGTGTATGAAAGTTCAGTTCCTTCACATCCTCACCAATTCTTGTCATTGTCAGTCTTTTCTTAAAACTTTAGCCATTTTGGTGGGTGGTAAAAGTGTAGTACATTACTTTCTTAAGATGTATTTTTTTAAAAACCTTCATGGTGTTTTCCTGTTTTCAATCTGTAATCTTAGACTGTCTTCTTAAATCATCTTTCATTTCATATTTTTACATGATATATTTGGCATCATTTCTTTCCTAAATCAAATAATTATCTCTGTATCATAGAGCCTTATGACCACCTTAGTTAAGTTTATGTCAGCCATGACAAAGGATACATCATGATTTTTTAAAAGCTCTAAATCATATATTTCATTTGATTGTTATTATAAATGATTAAGTAAGGATTCAATGTAACTGTTAGAAATGTCACTATTTACTATTACTTAAACAGATCTCAAATAATACCCTCCTGTATTAGCAAGTTAGAAGCAGAAGGGAACTGACCAGATTTATAATCTCTTAACAATGATAGTTTTACTTGTACATTCTTTGTATATTTATTCTCTAGTCCCATCTATTTAGTTAGTAAGTTAGTTTATCCATCCTATTCATGATCCCTATTCTATGCTTTCCTACTTTAGTTTCTACCAACATAGTTTACCAATGATATTGTGACTTGGTGGTATATTTCCTTATACTAGCAGAGTTTGGTGTAGTGAAAGAAAGCAAACTCATATATGTGACAGAGATGCAACTACTCTGAGCAATTATAACATGTATGTATAAATGTTAAGAGAAGCTAGGAAGGATGTAAAGAATGGACTGCTGGTGTTATTACAAATTCTTGAGTCCATAATAATTAACATATTTACTGTTTTTACATGACCACATGTACATGCACTGCATTCAGTCCAAGTTCAGATATTTCTAATTTTTATTTTTGGATTGGGTTTTTGGGGTGTTGTTATTGTTTGTTTTTTGTAGATCATTGACTCTCCCCATTTATTGAATATGTTTTTCTAGGGAAACTTGAAGTACTACTGAAATAGCTTCAAATTCCCACATGTACTAAACTATGTTCATTGTCTTAATAATTATGTTAGTATGTCTTTTTTTTTTTTTTTTTTTTTTTTTTTTTTTTTTTTTTTTTGAGACAGGATCTCACTCTATCGCACAAGCTGGAGTACAGTGGCACAATCACAGCTCACTGTGGCCTCAACCTCCCTGGCTCAAACAATCCTCTTTCCTCAGCCTTCCAAGTAGCTGGAACCACAGGCATGTGCCACCATGTTTAACCAATTATTTTTCCATCATACCCAGCTAATTTTTTGTATTTTTAGTAGAGACGGGGTTTCACCATATTGTCCAGGCTGGTCTCAAACTCCTGACCTCAGGTGACCCACACTCCTCAGCCTCCAAAGGGCTGGGATTACAGGCATAAGCCACCATACCCAGCCAGTATATCATTTTTAAATGTATGGAGCTATCATTCCTTTATAGCCTTTAACAATTCATAGTTTTTTGTCATTTTTTCAGTAGAATGTGGAAGAATGACATCTTTCATGAAGGTCCTCACATTTTTTTATTTCTGAAATGTACTCCAATTCATTTAAGCCACTACCATAAATTGAGTAGCCCTGTATGACAGTCTTCTTCAAAAAACACATTCATAGCCCTGTGATGGGTACACAAAAATTAAATAGATTTTTTACAATGCCATTCATTTTAATTACTTATGATCTAAGACTGACTCTTTTTTAGTTTGTAAGGAAAATACAGGCAATGAAAAAAGGGTAAGGGTAACCCATATTTCATCTGTTCCTGTCCTTTGTAATCCAGAGCAAAATGTTTCTGAGTTTACAATAAAACATTTTATCTCTATCAACCAGTGAATGTATAAATAAACTACGACAATTCCATACAGTTTAATAGTATGAAATACAATTTAATAGTCTGTTCCACATCAAAAAGAAACAGACTGTCAATACATACAGCAACATAGATGAATAATGAAACATTATACAAGGTAAAAGAAGCCTTACATAGAAGAGTACGTATTATGATTCCATTTTTAAAAAATTTTAGGAAAGGTCAAACTAATCTATACTGGCAAAAATCAGAAGAGTGGTTGCAGTGGGCTGAGGATTGACTGGGAAAGGACATGAGAAAACTTTCAGGGATGATAGTAATGGTCTCTGTCAGTGGTTCTGAAAGTTACCAGCATTACCTGGGGATTTATTAGAAATGCAAATTCTCAGGCCCTACTCCAGACTTAATTCATCAGTAACTCTGAGGGTAGAGCCCATCATTTTGTATTTTAACAGTCTCTCCAGATAATTGGGATATAAGTTAAAGATTGAGAACAACTGTTCTGTATCCAGGTGTAGGGACTTGAGTTACAGTAGTGAATGCATTTGACAAAACTGAGCAAATGTACGCTAAACATTTGTGCATTTCATTGCATGTAAGTTTTATCTTAAGGAAAAAATGGAGAATATACTGAAGTCTCCAGTTTACTTTGAAATGGCATTGAAAGTAAAATGGATATAGGTGTGTGTACACAAATACATATGCATACATCTATACACACACGTGTATGTGTGTTTGTGCCCACATGCGCACACACACGCACGCACATCCCAGCAGAATAAAATCTTAAAGGTCAGGAGCCAGGCTCAATAGCTTGCACCCAGAATCTCAGCCTCTCAGGACGTTGAGGCAGGAGGATCATTTGAAGCCTGGAGTTTTAGACCAGCCTGGATAACATATCGAGACCTCGTCTCAAAAAAACATGAGTAAATAAAATTAGCTGGGCATTGTGAGATGTGCCTGTAGATCCAGCTACTTAGGAGGCAGAGGCAGGAGGATCACTTGAGCCCAGGAGTTTTAGGCTACAGTGAACTATGATTTTGCCACTGCACTTTCTTCTGGGGAACAGAGTCAGACACTGTCTCACACACACACAAAAATATTTTTACTGGTAGGATCTAGATGATGGTGGTTAGAGAGTCATGATAAAATTTTCATCAACTCTTTTGTATACCTGAAGTTTTTCATAATAAAAGATAAAGATGGTATAAAAAATGTACCTATATCACTGGGAGTGTTGGTACCTTTAAAAGATATTTTTCAAATGAGCAAACTAAATTATACTTTTTAAAAAATTGTATGCACCTTGATTAATTGTTTATATCATGAGTATGTGGCTAATAATTAAAGTAGAAGAAAATCATTTCAGAGTGGGCAAGATAAAATTTTGATAAAATTCAGTACCCTTGAATGATTACCTATGATAAACAGGGATAAAATGCAAATTCCTTAACCTGACAGATAAAAATTTTAGGTTTTATCCTAAAATGAAAATAATGCAAAATGGGAAATGCAAAATGGCAAAATAATGCAAAATGTGAGCTCTCTTCAAAATCATGAATAAAAAATATTTAAAATGTCAAGGTGATTGCAAAATGTATATAGAAGAGCAGAGAACAGGTAAAAATATCTAAATAATTTCTGAAAAAGCTGGAGCACTGACTTGCCTTATAAAATATCGGGAGTTATTTTTAAAGATACGGTAATTAAGAGTAGTCATAAGTAGATGAGTACTAAAAAGAACAATGGAACAGGATAGAGAGCCCAGAAAACAGGCTTACACATGTAGAATATGCTTGCTATTAAACAGAAGCGGCACTGCAGATTATGGAGAAAAGATAGACCGTTTAGTAAACGGGGTTGGGACATTTGACTGCCTAAAAAAAGAAAAAAAAAAAGATTCCTACTTCAACTCAAAAATCAACTCTATATAGATTAAAGCAAAACTTTAAAACTTTTTTTTTTTTTTTGAGATGGAGTCTTGCTTTGTTGCCAGGCTGGAGTTCAGTGGCTGGGACTACAAGTACATGCCACCATGCCTGGCTAATTTTTTGTATTTTGGGTAGAGACAGGGTTTCACTTTGTTAGCTATGGTGGTCTCAATCTCCTGACCTCGTCATCTGTCCGCCTCAGCTTCTCAAAGTGCTGGGATTACAGGTGTGACCTACCATGCCTGGCCACTTTAAAACTTTTAGAAGAAAATATAGGAGAAAAAATGTATTTATATATATATATATATATATATATACACACACACACACACACACACACACACACATACACATATATTATATATTTTATATATATAAATATAAACATGTATAAATTATATTTATATTAAATATAATTTATATATTAAAATATATAATTATAATATTTAATATATATAAAAATATTTTAATCATGTGGTCTTGCTGTGTTGCCCAGGCTGGACTCAAACTCCTAGGCTCAAGTGATTCTCCTGCCTCAGCCTCTTCAGTAGCTGAGACTACAAGCATGCACCACCATGTCCAAGCTGAATATCTTTTTGATCTTTGGGTAGGAAAGGATGTCTTAAACAAGTCGCAAAAACCATTACCCTTAAAAGATTGAAGAAAGTGAAAACACAAGTCATAAAATGGAGAAGATACTTGGCACATATATAACCAACAAATAATTAATACTGAGAATAAATACATAAGAACTCCTATCCTACAAAACCAGTATAAGTCAAGAGTTCCAGTAGAAAAATAGGTAAAGTTTATTAATAGGCGTTTCATGGACAAAAATAGCATATAGGGCCTATACTGTGTTCAAACCCACTAGTAAAGTAAGAAATACAAATCAAGACCACATTTTATACCATTTTATTGAAAAAAATGGAGAAGTCAGTCACAAGTGATGGAAAAGAGAGATCAGATAGCATCTCTTAATGCATATAATAATTGAGAAAATATTACAGCCACTTTGAAAAACAATGATTTCATAAAATTATCACTTAAAAGCATTATCTTGTGACGTTCAACATGCGTATATCCAGTGACCCAGCAGTTCAAGTATATATACACAAAAGAATCTTGCCTATTTGCATCAGGAGATGCATATACAAAAATGCTCATTGTACTAAAATTGGGATTAACCTATCTACAAAAGAGCAGATAAACAAATTAAGGTATAGGCACGTGGTGGGCTATTGTACAGCAATGAAAATCAGTAAAATACAGCTATATGCAACAACCTATGTCATAGTGGCATAATGCTAAGTGAAAAAAGTAAGTCTCAGAAGACTACATCAAGTATACTACCTTTTAGAAAGTGGGAAATCAAAGAAAGCTATGAATAGCATACAGCTTAGACTTTTTTTTAAGCAAGGAGATGGTAAATTTTCTGATAGTGGTTACCTTAAGTGTGAAACAGGAAGATGGAATAAGGGAAGAAGCACTTTGGGAGATTTAAGATATTAAAAATAGTCTTCTTGATTTAGATTCATAGTACGCCATTATTTATTAGCAAATTAAAAGGGCATATATGAGTGGCAATGGTGTGTCATGAATCAAAACTTATGATTAATTATTTTGTGTGTACCTGAAGCCTTGGAAGTGAAAAAGAATAACCTAGGATGAGAGAGGGTAGTTTTCTACTTCTGTCTAAAAGAAGGCTAAGCTAGGCTGGGCGTGGTGGCACATGCCTATAATCCCAGCACTTTGGGAGACTGAGGCAGGTGGATTGCTTGAGCCCAAGAGTTCAAGACTAGCGTGGGCAACATGGAGAACCTCATCTCTACAAACTGTACAAAAATAAGCCAAGCATGATGGTGCATGCCTGTGGTTCCCAGCTGTGTGGGAGGCTGAGCTGGGGAGGTCAAGACTGCAGTGAGCTTTAATTGTGCCACTGCACTCCAGCATGGGTAAGACTGAGACCCTGTCTCAGAAAAGATCAAACTAGAATATGATATTAATAGCTGCATTAAGGAAATTAGTTATAGAGTGAGGCAGGAAGAATTTGTGGTTCAGAGTTGAAACTAAGTACATCGAAGCTGTCTGCTTTTTCAAATTGGAGGAAAAGGGACAGTGTGTGTGTTACGTTATTCTGGTTGCTGTCAGTTGTTTTAATTATTTATGTATCTTTCAGGGAAAGTTTAAACTTGTGCTGCCCAATATAAGCCACATGCATTTTTTTCTATGTTAATTTCAATTATTATTTTATTTAATTTTAATTCCTCAGTCACAGTAGGTACATTGCCAAGTGCTTAATAGCTGCATGTGACTCTTGGGAACCATATTGGATAGCAAGGATATAGAACATTTTCATTATTGCAGAGAAAGTAATATTTAATAGCAGTGGAACTCTTCACAGAAATCAAATACACCTTTAGATTCCTTCAGTATCCCCAGAATTATATTAGCTAGTTTTTCTTAGCAAAACAGATATACCTTACGACTTTTCTGTTGACCTTTGATTATGAAAGATTAGATTGGTTTTACTTTCTAGCTGTATTTGGAATGATCTCTATCCTCATCTCATTATTCATAACACTTTTCTAGCATTGTTTGTGATTTTGCAAAGGATAATGCAGTAAAGAAATCTACCCTTATGTTTTATAATTGCCTTTTAAGGTGCAATTCAGATGCAGTTACAATTATTAATTCCTTAAAATAATTCAACTTGTATTATGTGAATAGGGAGAAAGGGAAGGTCACCTTTTTTGCATCTTCCACATCTTAAACTTAGGTCTTACACAGCAGTTTAAGTACTTCATAGTAAAATTGTTTGGAAGTATTGGTAAATTACTGGTTTATAAGATATTTTTAAACATATATGTTTTTGCTTTATTAATTTGCTCATTGAATATTAAATTGTTAAGGACAAATTGAAAAGTATATTACTTATGGACGTGTTTAATGTGTTGATATTATTATTATTGCCTAATGAATAATTATACCTGGATCTTTTTTTGTATATATACATATATAGTTGTTGAAGTCCGAAGAGGATTCCTCATATAAACCTGTGAAGAAAGCTTGTACTCAACTTGTTGATAACCTAGTTGAGCACATTCTTAAATATGAGGAATCTCTAGCTGGTAAGACACTTAATATATATATTAGTCTTTAGTTGATTTTATAAGATATTATTAAATACTTTGAGCACATTTCTCATTTTTGCCTCTGGCTCTGCTTGTCTAATGATTAATTCACTTTGAAATGAAATACATTTTTTGTTATATAGGTATCTGTTTGATGCATCCTAGATTATATTGTTAAGATTGACTAAGATTATCTAGAGCATTGTAATAAAAGCATGGGCCTCATCTATTCCACATATCTTTCAATAGCATATTACAATTTTAGATGTCATATTGAATAAGAATAAAAGTCCAGAGGCTAATAGGTATCTAGCTAATGATACTCATTACAAAACTGTTATCTTCTAAGTCATATAAAATGGTCTCTCAAAATGAATGTTTTTAAAGAATTGTATTACATTCCTAATATTTATTATTTATAATTGTTACATAAAAGTTTGCTTAATTTTGAGCTAGGAATTTATTAAAATTTATAAATCACAAATTATTTAAGTACTTATGTTTTATATTCTCTCTCACATTATTTACCAATCACAAACCTGAAAATTTTCAGTCAGTTATAAATAATTATATAAGAAATATAAAAATTGATACTCATTACTTTAAGCACACAAAGACTAGCATTACTTACCATCTAATGCACATTCATGAGCAACAACAATCAGCCTCAGTCATTCTCCAAAACTGGAAGCCAATAGCCTCTAACAGAGGTCCATTTATAGCACCTACGGAAGTTGTTGATGTACTTTATATTTTTTATGCAGTCTTTTTTTTTCCCCCATATATACCTTTTTTTCTGGTTTTTTTTTTTTTTCTTTTTGAGACAGAGTCTCACTCTTTTGCCCAGTCTAGAGTGCAGTGGTGTGATCTCGGCTCACTGCAACCTCCACCTCCCAGGGATTCTCCTGCCTCAGCCTCCTGAGTAGCTGGGATTACAGGCACGTGCCACCATGCCCAACTGATTTTTTATATTTTTAGTAGAGATGGGGTTTCACTGAGTTAGCCAGGATGGTCTCCATCTCCTGACCTCATGATCTGCCCTCCTCAGCCTCCCAAAGTGCTGGGATTATAGGCGTGAGCCACCGCGCCCAGCCTTTTTTCTTTTTATCTCCTTGTTCCATTTTTTGTTGTTGTTGTTTTTCCGCATTCTGGAATTTAGGGGTGATACTGATATCCCTTAATGTTAAAAAGTTGCTAATTCCCTCTAAAAATTAGTTTCCTAAGAACCAGTGTATTTCCTAATTAGCAACATTTTCTTCCCACCTGAACAACACTTTGTTTAGAGCTGTGTGATAGCACTGTTCCAATTTCTGTTTGTTGCTCCCATTTTTTAACATTCTTCTACCACAGCAATATCTCTTTTTTCCTAGTACCCTTAAACACAGTTTCACCTCCACTAAGTTTATTTCCCATATTCACTTCATTTTTTTTTTTTTTTTTTTTTTTTTTGAAAGACAGGGTGTCACTCTGTCACCCAGGCTGGGGTGTAGTGGTGCAATCATAGCTCACTGCAACCTAGAATTCCTGGGCTTAAGCAGTCCTCCCACCTCGGCCTCCCAAGTAACTGGGACTATAAGTGCACATCACCACACCAGGCTAATTTTTTATTTTTCTGTAGAGATGGGGTTTTGCCGTGTTGCCCAGGCTGATTTCAAATTCGTAGACTCAAGCCTTCTTCCTGTATGGCCCTCCAAAGTGCTGTGATTACAGGTGTGAGCCATCACACCTAGCCAATTAATTTTAGGTATTAACTAATATACCACATTATTCCCAAAAGCCCATCCCTTAACTTCCCAATTTCCATTAGTGTAAAATTTGCCTTCTATAGATAGCATGGCCTCTTGTTTTTTATCTTGAGTGTGTGTGATTTCTATACCAAAGAAAAAATTAGATGGAGAAAATCTAGTATCATAAGAACTACTAATTCATTATATTGAGGGCCTGCCTATACTGGACCTATTTAGGGGATAATATTAATTAATTTAAATAATATTCTGTATAATATCCACTTCCTTGTCATATTTTAGTGTCTTATTTCTCTGTTTGTTTTTCCAGACTCTGACAATAAAGGTGTGAATTCTGGAAGATTGGTAGCTTGCATAACCACTTTGTTCTTATTCAGCAAAATAAGACCCCAGCTCATGGTTAAACATGCAATGACTATGCAACCATACCTTACCACTAAATGTAGTGTAAGTATAGAGCTGTCTTATTTTTGTATCTCATATAAAACATTAAGTGCTTTTAATTTAGAATTCACATGCATCAACCACATTCTCACTGACAGATCAACTGTGTCATTTACTTAGATATATGTTCTATTTGTAGCAAGTGATCTATAAACATCAAGTGTGATATACTATAAATAAGGTTCAGGTTCCATTTTGCTGTAAGCTCCTCAAGCCAAATCCTCAGTAAATGCTTAGTGAATGTTATAGCTATTGTTAAGATCTCAAAGAGAATGAAGCAGAGTTCCTGTCTTTGAGAAATTTACTATATTTTGGGTCCTGAATTTACTTTTCATTGTCTGTCATTTATAAAATAATAAAAAATATATAAATTGATACCTATTGCTGGAAGCACACAAAGACTAGCATTACTGCTGGCCATGGTGGCTCATGCCTGTAATCTCAGTACTTTGGGAGGCTGAGGCGGACGGATCACCTGAGGTCAGGAGTTCGAGACCAGCCTGACCAATGTGGAGAAACCCCGTCTCTACTAAAAATACAAAATTAGCCGGGCATAGTGGCGTATGCCTGTAATCCCAGCACTCAGGAGGCTGAGGCAGGAGAATCGCTTGAACCCAGGAGGCGGAGGTTGCAGTGAGCCAAGATCGTGCTGTTGCACTCCAGCCTGGGCAACAAGAGCTAAACTCCAACTCAAAAAAAAAAAAAAAGCCTAGCGTTACTTCCCATCTAATGCACATTAATGAGGAACAACAGTCAACCTCAGTCGTTTTCCAAAATTGAGAGCCAATAGCCTCTAACAGAGGTCCATTTATGGCACCTAAGAAAATTGTCTATATGCTTTATATTTTTCATACAGTCTTTTTAAATTTTTATTTATATTTTATTATAAATATATTTTTTAATTTTTATAATTGAGCAGTATATTAAATATGGAAAATCTAATATACCAGAGATGTTAGACTGTTAATATTAACAGACACTGTAAAATAAGGTATGAAAAGTAAGACATTGCTCAAGTAAAATTATCCAGCAAATAAAGATCTTTAAAGTATATATGACAGCATAATGAGTTAAGTGGTTTACATGTATAATCTCATTTACTTTATGAAGTATCTCTGTTTTACAGATAAGGAAACTGAAGCTTAAAGAATATAAATAACTGTTACAAATGTAAAATTTTTAAATACTCTAAAAACTTAACAAATATAAAAGGTTTCTGACATACCATGTTCCTAATGTTCCTAAGGAGCTAATTTTAACTGTTTTCTCTATTACATTTGTTTTGCTGCTATAGTCAGATTTTTGGTGGTCCAGATTACAAGCTCTCAGCGAAAACCTCAGGACTTCCTGAGAAAACTTTAAGAACTGAGGAAAGTAGTAAAGGATAATAAATGTTTTTGTTCCTACAAACAACGTGCATTTACTTTTGAGACACCAATTCTATCTTTAGGATTTGTATTAGTTCCAGAAATAAATTGGTTAATATTGTGGCTAATAACAGTAACTAATAATTTTTTAGCACAGTACCAAGCACTGTGAAAATTTTACATGTATTAGCTCATTTACTTTGTGAAGTAAGTACTATTATTATCTCAGTTTTACAGATAAGGAAACTAAAGCTTAAAGAATATAAATAACTGACCCAATGTCACATAGCTAACCAGTCCCATAGCTAGAATTCAGCCCCATGTCTGCCAGGAGAGTCTGGACTATAATGAAACCTATTATAAATTATTTATATTATAAATAGTCCTTGCATGATTTTGAACCAGTAATTTTTTAAAAGAAATTGACTCTTTAAAACGTTTTGTACATTTTTTATGTATGTATGTATGTAGACAAATATAAAGTTTTCTCTTAATAAGAGTATTTTATACATGGTAAACTTTTTTTTAATGTTTTGTGGTTTTTTGTTTTTATATCCTATCCCCATCCCTTTCAGAATAAACATCCTAGAGTGTCCTTAACATACTTTTATAGTGGGGATACACTGGCGTATATAAATGGTTAACCAGGTTTTGTAAATATTGAATCATATTATATAGATATTTGTTAGGCATATTTGTTAATCTCACATTACCTGGTATATAACTAATTCCTTGATTTAGATGGCTACATATTATCCATTTTATGGATGTCCTATGATTTATTTGAACATTTCCCTGTTTGGCAGGTGTTTACATATTTTCTTTTGGTCACCACTACAAATAGTTTTTAAATTAACAGGCCAGGCGCAGTGGCTCATGCCTGTAACCCCAACACTTTTGGAGGCCGAGGCAGGTGGATCACAAGGTCAAGAGATTGAGACCATTCTGGCCAACATGGTGAAACCCCGTCTCTACTAAAAATACAGAAATTAGCTGGGTGTGGTGGCGCACACCTGTAGTCCCAGCTACTTGGGAGGCTGAGACAGGAGAATCATTTGAACCCAGGAGGCGGAGGTTGCAGTGAGCCAAGATCATACCACTGCACTCCAGCCTGGCGACAGAGCGAGACTCCATCTCAAAACAAAAACAATTTTTAAATAAACATTCCTATTTAAATACTTAAAGTACTGGTGCCTTTATTTTGTTGGAACAGATTCTGAGGAGTGGACTTGCTAGGTTGAAACAATGGTTATTGTGGTTTTGATTTTTAGTTGACCTTGCCATGTGGTGGATGTGTTTTATACAGCCTTTTGGAAAGCTGTATGTGACAATCACTGTCATTATTTTAGTACTCTTTGCCAGTCTAACATGTGGAAAGGAATAATTCATCATTGCTTCAGTTTCCCTCCCTGACTGCCAAGAAGGTTGAGCATCTTTTCATGGTACTGACCAGTTGGGCTTGCTTTACTGTGAATTCACTGTTCATATCATTTTCATATCATTCACCCATTTTACCTTTGAATTGTAGGCCTTTTTTTAGGAGAGCTCTTTAAATAATTTAAATATTTTAGATATTAAGCCGTCTTATAGTATTTTCATTGCAAATATTTTTTCTTGTTCTGTTGCTCTTTTACTTTATGGTTTCCATCTTTCTTTAAATTTTTTTTTTATAGAAATTAAGATATTTTACTTGATTTTCCAGGCCAGTATGTTAAAAGAATGTTCAGAAAATGCTACCATTTTTTTTCCTTTTTAATTTTTTTTTTTTTTTTTTTTGAGACAGAGTCTTGCTCTGTCTTTTGGGCCGGAGTGCAGTGGCGGGATCTTGGCTCACTGCAGCCTCCACCTCCTGGGTTCAATTGACTCTCCTGCCTCAGCCTCCTGAGTAGCTAGGATTACAGGCACACACCACCACACCCGGCTAATTTTTTGTATTTTTAGTAGAGACAGGTTTTACTGTGTCAGCATGTTGGCCACACTGGTCTCAAACTCCTGACCTTGTGATCTGCCCACCTCAGCCTCCCAAAGTGTTGAGATTACAGGCGTGAGCCACCATGCCTAGCCACTGCATTTTTTTTTTTTTTTTAAGTAAAATGCTGGCACTGGTTCTTAAATGAATTTATCTTACCCAACAAAAATTCTGCTATCCCTAGACCTACTTTTACTTATTACAGGAAACAACAGGATTTCTATGCTACCTAAAAAGAATTTATCTTTTCTTTTTAATCCTGTGGAGATTCTAAAAGGAAGGATGAATATGAGGTTGGAATTTTTTTTTTTTTTTATTAATACTCCTACAAGCCAAGTGGTGGGAATGTTTTTAACTAGTGACAAAATGAGCTTTAAAAGCCTAAACTAGGCCAGGCGCGGTGGCTCACACCTGTAATCCCAGCACTTTGGAAGGCCGAGGCGGGTGGATCACGAGCTCAAGAGATTGAGACTATCCTGGTCAACATGGTGAAACCCCGTCTCTACTAAAAATACAAAAAAACATTAGCTGGGCATGGTGGCACGTGCCTGTAATCCCAGCTACTCAGGAGGTTGAGGCAGGAGAATTGCCTGAACCCAGGAGGCGGAGGTTGCGGTGAGCTGAGATTGCGCCATTGCACTCCAGCCTGGGTAGCAAGAGTGAAACTCTGTCTCAAAAAAAAAAAAAAAAAAAAAAAAAAAA